>NC_052150.1:187220610-187570610 GCF_902713615.1 Scyliorhinus canicula | reverse complement strand
CCGTTGCTGACTCGGGTGGATCAGGGTAACATAAGATTAAAAGACACATGTAATGTTGTAAAGAACAGGAATACGTTTTAGGATTGGGAGTGTTTTTGAAACCAGCAAAAGTCTGTCGAATAGTTGATTTAAAAAGAACAAAGCAAACCAGCTAGGAATGCAAAAAAAACATAGGGCTTTCGCAAGTATAAAAAAGGGAGAGCAGCTGAAATATATTTTGGTCCCTTGGAGGGAGAGATAGAAAAATGATCAAGGGGAATGAGAAATTGGCAGAGACATTGAACAAATATTTTGTGTCTGCCTTCACAGTAGAAGGCATGAGCTGCATACCAGAAATGGAGGGCAACCTAGGGTTAAGAACCAGGAAATTAAATTAATTAACATCAGCAGAGAAAAAGTACTGGAGCATCTGACATCCCCAGGATCTGATGGCCTATATCTGTAGATTTTGAAAGAGATAGGGGATGAGAACCAGTCAACATGGTCTTACAAAAGGGAAATCCTGTTTGACAAATCGATTAGTTTCATTTTGATGATGTAACTAGTAGATAGATAAGGGGAACCTGTAGATGTAGTATAGTTGAATTTCCAAAAGCCATTCGATAAGGTGGCATCCAAAGGTTAACACAGGGATGCAAACTCCGTCAGGGTGATATTTTAGCATAGATAGAGGATTGGTTAATAGAAGGGAAGCAACGTGCAGGGTAAATGAGGGATTTTCAAGTTGGCAGGCTTTGATTAGTGGAGTGCTGTAAGGATTAGTTCTGGGGCCTCGGCTATTTACAATCCATATAAATGACTTGGACAAAGAGATAGAGTAATGTTTGCAGACAATACGAACTAGCAAGCTGTGAGGATACCAAAGAAATATAGACAGGGCAGCACGGTGGTGCAGTGGTTAGCATTGCTGCCTCACAGCGCCGAGGTCCCAGGTTCGATCCCGGCCCTGGGTCACTATCCGTGTGGAGTTTGCATATTCTCCCCGTGTTTGCGTGGGTTTTGCCTCTACAACCCAAAGATGTGCAGGCTAAATTGCCCCTCAATTGGAAAAATTAATTGGGTACTCTAAATTTATTTAAAAAAAAAGAAATGTCGACAGGTTAAGTGAGCCTACAACACGGTGGCAAATGTAGTATAATGTGGGGAAGTGAGCTGACAACATGGTGGCAAATGGAGTATAATGTGGGGAAGTGAGCTGACAACATGGTGGCAAATGGAGTATAATGTGGGAGTGTGACGTTATTCACTTTGGATTAGAGTAGAAATGCAGAATTCCCCCCCCCCCCCCCCCCCCTTTAAATAAATAAATAAATTTAGAGTACCTGTTGTGTTATGTACTCTGGGATAACACAGGCTGCAATTCGATGCAGCTTTGACCAAAAGATACTCCAGACTTTGAAGTAAGTTCAATGTGATTTATTGAACCATTAGCACAGTTCTGAGTTTGACTCTCCTGCTAATCTTGCTATAGTAACTCAGTCTTACTAACCAGTCTGCTCTAAGCCACGTGGTGGTTGTGATGCTTCTGATCTGCCCCTGTCCTACTCTAAGTGTCGCCTGTGAAAAGAGACAGAGCATGTGTGCCCTATCCTTGTATATGGGTTGTGTAATGCCCTCTTATGGTAGTGTTGTCACCTCTGGGTGTCTTGACTGCCCATTGGTCGTGTCCTATTCTATGTGTTCATTAGCTGTATGTCTGCATGTCGTGACGCCTCTGGTGCTCCCTCTGGTGTTTACTTAGTCATAGTGTATTAATCCCTTGTGTATTTACAGTGATGCATATCAGCACAGTACCCAATTCTTTTTCCAATTAACGGGCAATGTAGAGTGGCGGTGAGACCCACGCAGACATGGGGAGAATGTGCAAACTCCACATGGACAGTGACCCAGGCCAGGATTGAACCCAGGCCCTCAGTGCCATGAGGCTACCATGCTTCCAAGAATATTTTTTTAAGGACGTATGAAGCTTGTAAATTTGGATGTTCAGAGAGACTTGGGTATACTTTGGAGAAGGAACACAAATTAACATGCAGGTACAGCAAACAATTCGAAGGCAAATGGCACGTAGGCCATTAATGCAAAGGGATTGAAATACAGGAATAGGGAATTGTTGCTGCAATTGCATTGGTGAGACCACAACTGGAATACTGTGTAATTTTGGCTTTGGGGATATGTGGTGCACTCGGAGTGTCACTGGACTAAGGTTTTTTAAAATTTAGAGTACCCAATTCATTTTTTTTTCCAATTAAGGGGTAATTTAGCGTGGCCAACCCACCTAGCCTGCACATTTTTGGGTTATGGGGGCGAAATCCACGCAAACACAGAGAATGTGCAAACTCCACACGGACAGTGACCCAGAGCCGGATTCGAACCTGGGACCTCGGCGCCGTGAAGTAACGGGGCTAACCCACTGCGCCACCGTGCTGCCCTCACTGGACTAAGGTTAATACTCGAGACACATGGGTTCAAACCCCAAATGGCAGCTGGTGGATTTTAAATTCAGTTAATAACTCTTATAATATAAAACTAGTTCCGTAATGAAGACCAAGGTTTCAAACTACATTTCCCATCAAAAATTTACAAAAGGTGATTAAAAGACAAGTCAATGAGTAAATTTATTCCAAGGTTTTTACCTCGAGGCCCCAGGATGTCTCAGAAACTGTGGCTTTTGATGGAATATTTTTGTCACAGCTGTTACGTAAAGCTTCCAACCATATCTGTAAATTCTGAACATGTCATTTACAGGATTGCCCATTCGCTGAAATATGCATTTGAAGGATGTGTTCCCACATCCTGTGAGCAGTTGACTGTATTTGCTTTTTTCCCAAAAGATTATGAAGAAACTGGGGATTGAATCTGCAAGTGATGAGATCAGATTACCTAATGCTGCAAAAGGAGATGCAATAGTGTTTTGTGGAGAGGTGGCATTAGATTGTTTGTTTGGATAAGGTGAAGGACAATTTGAATTCGATTCTCTTTTCTCCTTTCCCCTCAAAACTGCTCCCCACAACACTGCCAGATTCTGTTTTCTCATTGCTCTGATGTCCACAATACTACTCTACACCAAAATGTTCCTGTCTTAAATATCTGTTCCACTGCCAGTTCCTGGGATGCTACCTGCTGGTGTCCACAACCCCCAATTTGATTGTTATGACTCTTTGTGACCCCCTCTTTCATTTTGCGGAATTACCAGGAACTTATCTACTTAATGGTTGATGTCCCTCCTCAAAACGCTGCTAGGCCCTGAGGTTTTATCCCGAGACTGTCCAAACTCTCATCCCTTTCTCCTCCTCTTGGCATAACACATATTTACATAAACTTCAACCCTCAGTAAGCAAAGCCATCAAAGTTCGCTAATTAATCTTGGCAGAAAATTGGCCAGGTTCCATTGCATGCATGTGATCAGTTCTCCTTATTTAATTTTCTTATACATGGCTTTTGGGTGGTAATTTTTGTACTTGGGCGTGAGAAAAATCTATCGCTACTTACGTGTTAGTGAATTAGAATTAATTACAGTCTTGCCCTCTGCTCTGCCATTGGAAAGCAGGCAATGAATAACGATGTGTGTGTATTTTGGAAATATAAATGTTCGTAACTAACATTAGGATTGATGGCATGTATTAAAAAAACCTATTCTGACATTTGAGATTGGACTGACCCAAAATCAGGATAAAGAATGCAACAGTCTATCAACCTTTTGGGCCTCACCGCTTTCAAGCTCTCTGTATCAAGTGCTCAATGGAAATTTGTGACAATTTGGCAAAAATAGCTGCATTTTAGTGAATCAACTCAGTAGACATTTGGTTTAGCCGTGGACGTGAATTCTGAAGGCAGATTTTCTTTTTTTTTTCTTTACCACTTAACTTTAAACATTTTTATTCTCCTTTTTCATATTTTCTCCCAAACTTACACCCAGCAACAATAAACAATAATCAATAACAAATACGTCACTCCCCATATCAATAACACTGATCCCATCCTCCCACCAAACCCCAAACATTAGCCCGCATGTTCACACAAACAAATAACAAAAAGGAATTAGGGATCACCCGTAGTCGCCATTAACACACACAGCCCCCCTCCCCCCAACCCTCCCATCCACCCGCCCCAACTAATGTTCGATGTTATCCAGTTCCTGAAAGTGCATAGTGAATAATGCCCATGAATTGTAGAACCCCTCCATCCTTCCCCTCAGTTCAAACTTAACCTTCTCAAGAGTGAGGTGGAGAGGTGGAGAGGTTGTTCTCCAACCCATCAGGATCCGCCTTTGGACGATCAACGAGGCGAAGGCTACAACATCTGCCTCCGCACTCGTTTCCAACCCTGGCTGGTCCAACACCCCGAATATGGCCTCCTGGGGACCCAGGTCCAGTTTCACGTGCACCACTTTAGAAATTACCCTAAAAACCTCCTTCCAGTAATCCTCTAACTTTAGACAGGACCAAAACATATGAACATGATTAGCCCCCTCCCCGCAATGTTCACACACATCTTATACTTCTTGAAAGAATCGGCTCATTCTCGCCCTGGAGAAGTGTGCTCTGTATACCACCTTCCGCTGTATCAGCCCCAACCTCGCGCACAAGGTGGAGGCGTTCACTCTCTGGAGCACCTCACATCAGCACCCCTCCTCCATATCCTCTTCCCAACTCTTCCTCCCACTTTGCTTTGATCCCTTCCAGTGGTGCTTCTCCTCTTCCAAAATAGCTTCGTAAACCGCCGACACTACCCCCTTCTTCAGTCCCCCTATCGTCAGCACCACCTCCAGCAATGTGGAGGCCGGCTCCACCGGGAAGCTCTGTATCTCCTTTCTGGCAAAATCTTGAACCTGCATGTATCTAAACATTTCTCCCTGTTCAAGCCCATACTTCGCTTCCAGCTCCTTCAATCCTGCAAACCGACCCCTAAGAAACAAATCTTTTCGAGTCTTAATCCCCTTCTCTTCCCATTTCTGAAAATTTCCATCCCACTTCCCTGGCTCAAATCTGTGGTTCCCCCGAATCGGTATTTCCCGTGACCCTGCCGCCAACCCGAAGTGTTGGCCAAACTGCCTCCAAATTCTCAATGAAGCTATTATTACCAGACTCCCTGAGTATTTCCCCGGGCCATTGGGAGCAGTGCTGTTGCTAGTGCTTTCAATCCCGACCCCCTGCACAAACTCTCCTCCATATTGGCCCACTGGTAATCAACCCCTCTGATCCAGCTCCACACCTTCTCTACATTCGCCGCCCAGTAGTAATACATCAGGTTCGGAAGACCCAAACCACCGGCCTGCCTTCCCCTCTGTAGTAGCACCTGTCTAACTCTGGCACCTTCCCTCCCTATATGAACGAGGTAATCCTTCCCTCAACCTCTCTGAAAAAAGCCTTTGGCAGGAATATCGGCAGGCATTGAAAAATAAACCGAAATCGCAGCAGCACGTTCGGTTTAACCGCCTGTACCTGACTCGCCAGTGACAGAGGGAGACCATCCCACCTTGCCAAATCAGCTTTCACTCTCCCCACTAAACCAGAAATGTTGTACCTGCGGTGCCCCCCCCCCCCCCCCCCCCCCCCCCCCCCCCCCCCCTCCACTCCCGGGCAGAAGGCAGATTTTCTTGATGGTATTGCAGGCTTAAATGTCTGGAAATCTGTCTCTTTGTTTCATCTGTACCTAAGTTCTAACTGATTGTTTGTGGAACCAGAGATCTCAACATGTTTTTCATCCCCTTTAATTATGCATGATCTGAGGAAGGTGAGGTGGAGTAGATACAATAATAATCTATATTGTCACAAGTAGGCTTACATGATCGCTGTAATTAAGTTACTGTGAAAATCCCCTAGTCGCCACATTCCGGCGCCTGTTCAGGTGCACCGAGAATTCAGAATGTCCAAATTACCTAACAGCACGTCTTTGGGAACTTGTGGGAGGAAACCGGAGCACCCGGAGGAAACCCACGCAGACACAGGGAGAACGTGCAGACTCCACACAGACAGTGACCCAAGCTGGGAATCGAACCTGGGGCCCTGGCGCAGTGAAGAAACAGTGCTAACCACTGTGTCGGCACCTCTACTGTGCTACTTGCTAACCCAGACTGATATGGGTTCAAAATCCTCATCTGTTCTCTACTGTTCATAATATTCTGCCCACTTACTGCCCACTTACCGAGCAATATGTCCTTGAATGGACTTTGGTGTCGTAACTGCACCTCTGGATTGCAAACTGTTTCCATGACTATTTGTATGAACCATTGCCGGTGTTTTTCAAAAGACTTTGATACAGCATCAACTTGCTTTTAGTGTAGAGCAATATCCCAAAGTGTTTCAAGGAGATTTATTCAAAACTAAATGGATATTGGGCGAGAGCTATTCAGAGGCATGACCACAAACTTTGTCAGAGATGGATCTAAGTATGCATGGTCTTTAATGTATGGCTGTTAATGGTGGGGCAAAGGGCGGGAGGAATAGAGAAAATAGTAAAGTCAGAGCAGTGGAGAATCCGGGGCTGGGGAAATGGTGGTGAGGATCATGTGCAGACAGCAGAGTTTTGGGTGAAGTTCACCTTGTGGAGGGTTGTAGATCGGCTGGGATAGCATTATGGTGGTAATCTCTGGAGGTGATTAAACAATGGATTAGGGTTTCAGCATGAGATAACTGACACAGGAGCAGTGATGGGCAATGTTAGAGGTGGACGTAAGCAGCATTTGTGATGGAAGGACTATGAAATTTGAAGCTCAACCTGGGGTCAGATAGGACACTGAGGTTGCAAACAGTCCTGTTCAGCTCGACAGTAGCTGGGGAGGAGGATGGAGTTTTTCTTTTTATAAATGTTTTTTATTCAGTTTTCATGTTTTATATTGAAGAAATTACAAATTGTTAGAGAGAGAGAAAAAAGAACACGCAAAAATTAACATATATATTTACAGGTAAGCATCTTCGTAATAATAACTGTGGCCTCCCCCCTTTAGCCGGCATACATATTTTACATTCCCCAATATGGACGAGGCACATGTTTATTGGCATTTATTTACAGTTTGGTTTTGGGCCTTAGCTAGCCGTCAAACCCCCATAACAAACCCGTAGCCCCCCCCCCCCCCCCCGCAACCTTCCCCCGATTCCCATCCATTTTCCCCCGATTCTTGGCCACCCGACTATTCTTCCTCTTGTTCGTTGGCCACAAACAGGTCCCGGAACAATTGCATGAATGGCTCCCACGTTCTGTGGAAGCCGTCGTCTGACCCTCGGATGGCGAATTTGATTTTCTCCATTTGGAGAGATTCCGAGAGGTCGGACAGCCAGTCTGCAGCTCTGGGTGGTGCTGCTGACCGCCAGCCGAACAGGATTCTACGGCGGGCGATCAGGGAGGCAAAGGCAAGGGCGTCCGCCCTCCTCCCCAGGAATAGATCTGGCTGGTCTGAAACCCCGAAGACCGCCACTATCGGGCATGGCTCCACCCTCACCCCCACCACTTTGGACATAGCCTCGAAGAAGGCTGTCCAGTACTCTACAAGTCTGGGGCAAGACCAGAACATGTGGGCGTGGTTGGACGGGCCTCTTTGGCACCGTTCGCATCTGTCCTCCACGTCCGGGAAGAACCTGCTCATACGGTTTCTTGTTAAGTGGGCTCTATGTACCACTTTTAGTTGCGTCAGGCTGAGCCTTGCGCACGTGGAGGTGGAGTTGACCCTATGCAGTGCTTCGCTCCAGAGTCCCCACCCTATCTCCATCCCCAGGTCGTCCTCCCATTTCCTTCTTGTTGCGTCCAGTACGGTGTCGTCCCTTTCTACCAGTCGGTCATACAGGTCGCTACAGTTCCCTTTCTCTAGGATACCTGCGTCCAGTAGGTCTTCCAGTAGTGTCTGTTGTGGCGGTTGTGGGTACGTCCTTGTCTCCTTTCGTAGGAAGTTTTTGAGCTGGAGGTACCGCAGCTCGTTCCCCCCAGCTAGCCGAAATTTCTCTGTCAGTTCATCCAGTGTTGCGATCCTGCCGTCCGTGTATAGGTCCCTGACTGTCAGTGTCCCTCCGTCTTGCCTCCACCTTTTGAAGGTGGCGTCAGTCAGTGCTGCTGTGAACCTATGGTTGTTGCAGATGGGAGCCTTGTCCGACATTTTGTTCAGGCCAAATTGCTGCCGCAGTTGGTTCCAGGATTGGAGGGTGGCTGTCACCACTGGGCTGCTGGAGTGTTTTTTGGGTGGGGATGGGAGTGCTGCCGTGGCGAGGGCCCGGAGGGAGGTCCCCATGCAGGAGGCCTCCTCCGCACGCACCCACTCGGCTCCTGGATCCATCCCCTTACTCGCTCGGCTGTTGCCGCCCAGTGGTAGAATTGTAGATTCGGGAGAGCTAGCCCCCCCCCTGGATTTTGTTTTTTGTAGGACCTTCTTTGGGATCCAAGCATTTTTACCCCCCCCATACGAACGCCATGATAAGTTTGTCCAGCACTTTGAAGAAGGCCTTGGGGATGTAGATCGGAATGGATCTAAACAGGAAGAGGAACCTGGGCAATACGTTCATTTTGATCGTCTGGACTCTCCCCGCGAGGGAGAGTGGGAGTGGAGAAGGCTCCAAACTCTTTCAGGAGCACGATGATTCCGTCTATGCTGCTTTGTGGGTCCGAGATGTAGAGGAGCAGATCATCTGCATAGAGTGAGACTCTGTGCTCTCTGCCTCCCCTTCGGATCCCCCTCCAATTTTTTGCTGCCCTGAGCGCGATTGCTAGCGGTTCGATTGCTAGGGCGAACAGCAGCGGGGACAGTGGGCATCCTTGTCTGGTGCCCCTGTGCAGCTGGAAGTATTGGGAGTTGGTATTGTTGGTCTGTACACTCGCCATGGGAGCGTTGTATCGGAGCTTTACCCAAGCGGTGAACCCTGTTCCAAGCCCGAACCGCTCCAGTACCTCTATGAGGTATTTCCATTCGACTCTGTCGAAGGCCTTTTCTGCGTCCAGGGAGACGATCACCTCTTGTGTTATCTCCCCGGAGGGGGTCATTATCACGTTCAGCAGGCGCCTGATGTTCGAGGTAAGCTGTACCTTTGACGAAGCCCGTCTGGTCCTCTGTGACCACCTCAGGTCCACAGTCTTCTAGCCTTTTGGCTAGGATTTTGGCCAGTATTTTGGCGTCTGCGTTCAGCAGAGATATGGGTCTGTATGACCCACATTCCGTTGGGTCTTTGTCTTTCTTGGGTATCAGCGAGATTGAGGCCTGTGCTAACGTGGGTGGCAGTGTGCCCCTAGCTAGCGAGTCTGTGAACATCTCCCGCAGGTGCGGGGCCAGCGCTGTCGCAAATTTTTTGTAGAAGTCCGCCGGGAATCCGTCCGGTCCCGGCGCCTTCCCCGTCTGCATGGAGCTGAGGAGGATGGAATTGGTGACCAGGTTAGGAGTTTGTGATGGTGGCCGAAGGCAATGTCTTCTCTCTTTCCAATATTTTACTGGAGAAAATAAAATGGCGGTCACCCAAGCCTGGATATTGGGTAAAGGTGGTGGAGAAATGAGACTACATATACAAGATAACCTCATGCTTGAAGGTGATGTAACTTTGATTAGGGTAGCTTTAGTACTGTGATAGGGACAGAAACATAATTGGAGTGATTCAAACATGGAGTTGTTCAAAAGACCGGCACTGTTTCTGCTCCAGCCACAAGTAATTTAATCCATCTAACATGGAAATTGTATTTAATGCAATCCAAGTTTGTTACATTTGACACTACTTCTGTCATGAAAAAAGGTTGTTTCTATCCATCATAAGAGCTAGATGCACGAGTGTGCTTCAGAATGTGAATGTGAATTTGCCATTTAAACAGAGGATTTAAGGAATAGGTTGTGTTTGGCCCAATTCCACCTGCTTCTTCAAAACGACCATAATGTTCGATTATATAGCGTTCCTATTTTCTTTTCTTGAAGCAGTGTTCAGCAATCCTCTGGATTTCTTAATGTGCAGTGCTATTTCCTCTCCCACCAAGGTGACATGACCTTACGGGTTAGTGGTCTGTTATCAGGCAAAGTGCAGGAGACTGTTGTCACAAAATAGATTGTTAAGCCTATTTCCTCTGTTGGCAAATCTTTTCCACCAGAAACTGGGGCTATGTTACGAAAGGGACAGATTCCTTTGTGCACTGGTGGCTGAAGTTCTATCTGCAGTGATATGTAGGTGTGGTCTATCTTGCATACGTTTCCCATATTGCTCATTTCCTACGTGGTGGAAGTTCCAGACAGATTTACAGCTGCCTAAAAGAAGTTATTACTGGCAGCAGCATGTGTTGTACGTTCCTGGGTCTGTATACTGAATCACTCTCGAGTGGGAGGGGCAAATGGGGAGGAGGGAGAAAGGAATTAAGTGTGTTTGCCTCACACAGTCCTATTCGTAAAGCAGTACAGTACCATTTTCAAGTCTGCCTGTTTTATGGAAAAGGGGAGAAATGGTCTTGAAAAAATATATTACTTTTGAAACTTGATTTTGAAAATAATTCTCTCTTACTGTTTCACCTGCCCACCCCTCTCTTCTTTTTTTTGCTTCCTCCAAAATACTTCACTGTTTGCTTCAGCTCAGCTGCCTCTGATCTGTTGGCCGTGCTTTATATAGGCAGAACGATCATGCATGTCAGATTTAAATTCTTCCAGTCAGCTGTGTAGACACAGATTTAATTCATATGTGTCTGGAAGAAACTGGAATTGTTACACTCCCTCCAATTCCCATTTGCAGTTTGCAGGTGGTGGAAGATTAACTTCAACATTGGAAAAGTGCTTGACCAAATTCCCCATTTGAAAAAAAACTTTGGATCTTTTTGACATTAAACTAGGCTTGGGAGAGGAGAGCCTTTCTGAATGTACATTATAAGTAAAATGTATTCCTTCATGTTAATCCCCTTTTTATGTTTTAAAGTAGGAGAGACCGGCAAAACATTTGCTGTAAAATTAGTATCCTTAACCAGTTCCATCATGGCATCCACTCTTCCAGTCCACTCCTTTCCATTTAATCCCTGTCATGTCAATGCTCTCTTTCTCACATGCCAACCTCTTCCCACCTATACCATTCTCCTCTCTCCCTCCCTCCAACAGTACCCTCCTCTCCTTCCCACACATACCTTCTCCCCTCTCTCCTTCCTTCCAAATCTTCTCCCCACTCTCCCTCCCACACCATTCTATCATCCCTGTGCCACCCCTTTGATGCTAGAAACGACTGACCCATGGATTTGCTGCTGAACCCGCAGAAAGAGACTCGCATTTTTAAAACAAAGACAAGTTTGTGAACTGCATCGTAGAGAGATGCATGTTTTGTGAAGTGTTCTGTAAACGTTTTATTGTGCACCTGAGGATCATAGGTTAATTAGATATTTTTAAATTTGGTACTGGGTGTACCGAGTTTAACAAGTTTACAAATTCACAGGTGACAAGTGGGTCTTTGGAATGTGTGCCTGGAAACCATATGCAGCTGACTTAAGTTTGATTGTCTCTAAATCTGTACTGTCACTGACAGCAGTGTCGATGTGGTAAGGATCGTATATGCAATCAAGGCAAATTTCACCATTAATGCAGTGACTTGCACAATCAAATGTAGTTTGTTAAAATTATAACGTAGTATTGGAAAGATCACAGTGATTGGTGACCAGCCAGGACTGGTAACCTGGCAACTGCAGGAAGTTGAACTCAGAAGGCCAACTAAGACACTCTGATTATGGATATTAGACAATAATGCAAGACCTGGACAAAGGAGAGCCTTCATTCCCAGAATGCTGGGTAGGTACAATGTTGACATAGCCACTCTAAAGGAAACAAGGTTTACAGAGGAGTCTCATCTTGAGGAAATAGGCACAGGCTACACATTCTACTGGATTTGCATGTCCCAAGGACTGACCTCGACTGTCAAGTGTGGGATTTGCCATTTGATATGAATTGGCACATAACCGTGGGAGATTAATTGAGCTTATCAATTGTTTCCTACCAACTCATGGTACGTCAAGTAAGTCTTGCTCAAACCAGTGAGCAGCATTCTTCAGTGCCTATGTGCCAACAGTGACACGTGCACACAAGGTTAAAGAAACATTCTATAATCGAAGCAGGATCATCAGCGAGTGCCACAACAGTACCACATCCTTCATGATTTCAATGAAGTTACTGTGAAAAGCCCTAGCCGCCACATTCCGGCACCTGTTCGTGTACACTGAGGGAGAATTCAGAATGTCCAATTCACCTAACAAGCACGTCTTTTGGGACTTGTGGGATGAAACTGGAGCACCCGGAGAAAACCCACACAGACACAGGGAGAACGTGCAGACTCCGCACTGACAGTGACACAAGCGGCACTCAAACCTGGGACCTTGGCACTGTGAAGCAACAGTGCTATCCACTGTGCTGCAGTGCCACCCATATAACATGGAGGGGAATACTGGGACACCACAACATTGGCAGAGTGAACTCCCAACAGCTGCTGCCACCTCTCCAGTCCGTCAAGTTTGACCTTGCCACCACAAACACAAACATTCAACAAGCTGATTAAACTGAAAACAACATGATTTACCCCAGATTTGAACATTGCCACATGTTGGAATACATTGCGTGTCGTTTAACAGAGAGACCTCAAGGTCATGCAATCTACCCACTGCCTCAGGGATGTTGAATGCTGGTCAGATCTTTGGCTTGCAAAGTAGCACACCCGTTAAAGATCACAGCTAAAGTGCCACAACAGTTTCACACCACAAAGGAAGCTTGGTGTAACTATCTTAAAAGGTTCTTCCCAAGATACAGGAACTGGAACAAGATTAATGTAGTTTTCTGGTCTCCCAGCAAATAATATTGGCATTGAAGATTCTCAGAAGAGCTTGAGGCGCGTCCCTGATGGCACTTCACCTGAGGTGCTTGGATTTGTCAAATGGAAGCACCAAGGTTGATTTGAAAAAGCAAACAAGATGTAGCCAATCTACTGGATGATGTGTACAAAACTTGCAGGTTCTGCATATCTGAAAAATAATCACCAATCAGTTCTGTATATCTGACAAATAATCACCAAAAAAAAGCCAGTATCATTAAATAAAACACCTAAGAACTGATTATAGGTGAAGGAGCACAGAGCTTCAGAAAGCTGCCGATTAAACACAACTTGATGGCTCATCATGAAGGTCTCTGATCTTTTCATGGCCCAAAAAACCATCAGTACGACATCCATTCTCTGAGCAGATGGCAATCAGAATCTAATGGACAGGCGTGAGCATCTCTCTTACTGGACCGAGCACCTTTTAAACAGTCTCCTGAACCGAGAATCCATAGTATGCAACACCTCCATGAAATGCCTTCGATAGCATTGTGTTCTCGACGTGCTTGTTCTTGATCCATCACAAATTACTAGTTACCAAGGCAGCAAATCAGCTGTGTGCATCGCCAATGGCACCCAGCAAGGCTCTAGTTCTCTTTGCAATTCCGTGCTCGTCATAGGAGTACACATTCCGTTCAGGGCAGACCGCAATCTCTTCACTCTGCAAAGGCCTGAGGCTTGCACAAAGATCATGTAACATCTACCAAGTGAACTCTTGTTTACTTATGACTGTGCTCCCATAGCACAAAATCTGGAGGACATCCAGTTCCTTGTTGGCTGCTTTGCCCAAGCCTTCGAATGCTTCAGTTTTAAAGTAAGTCTAAAAAAGAAAGACCTTGTACCAACTTGCCCCTGACCACAAACCCCCAAGACCCCATTGTCCCTCAACTCTGTTAAGAAGCTCTGCTGCCTTGGGAGTACCATATTCAACAATGTTGGATGATGAAATCATAATGGCAAAAGCAAACACAGCATTAGGCAGACTCACCTACAGGCTTTGGAGAGAGCATGGAGCTTTTCTCAAAACAAAGTCGATCAGGTAGTGGATTTCAATTCACTTCCCTTTGGCTGGAAGGCATGGACAACTTACTGACATTACATACAGCAACTAGACATGTTTCAATTTCACTGCTTCAAAATCTATCTGCAACATCAACATCAAGTGGCAGCATTAGATCCCAAACACCAAAGTTCTTGCAATGTGCCACATACCTGGTATTGACAGCATGCTCATTCGGGCAGAATTCTACAGCCAGTTAAATATGGTAACCTGCATCATAGGACACCCCAAATTTAGATGCAAAGATGTTCTGAAAGCCAATCTCAGAGTCAGTAAGTTGGACCTCGCCACATGGGATAAACAACCCGGGAGAGATCTGTGTTAATAAACAAATCTTGATATTTGAAACTAGTCCAATCCCTTCAGCTCAAGCATGTATGTTGCTAAACTCGTACTTGTTTTACCCTCCCCTTAATGTTTGTAATTGAATCTGTAAATCAAGGTTTGGTTTAACATTAATTAAGACGGTGAATAAACTAGCTTCCTTGCTGAACACTGATTCATCCTTCATTGCAAAGAACTGCTGTCCTAGCCTCCGATCACAGTCCTGGAAACAGGTGATGCAGTCATTTTGGCAGAGATTTGGGATCCACATCTCTGATCTTCCTGGAACCGGCTGATGTCCAAAGATGGGAAAAAAAAAAGGTTCATTTAATTTACTGTAATTTTGTTGTGTATCTGTCATCTCAAAGGCTAGACGTGAGCCCATTCTTTCTGTACTTGCAATTAATTTACAGTCTAATCTTAAAAAAATTGAATTATTGAGGAATTTATATTGAACAATTTTGGCAAAACAGCACAGGAACCATTTGGAATTTGTATTTGAGCTAACCATTTTTAATTGCATAATTCCATATCGTGCAGACTATATAGAATATCTTGATGTGTTTTTCAATATTTTTGTGCTATTAATCAGATGGAGTGATTATCACTTGCACTCCATTGTGAATGGAATCTAGCACATGAAACATTTGAGCAGGGGTGGGAAAAATCTATGGCTCTGGTTTTGAAAGGAAGGGCTTGGGAGGCCATTTTATGGAGTTAAATGTAAACTAGTAGACAGTATAAAGAGGTACACGAAACATGACTTCAAGTTAAACTAAAATGGTATGACAGCGCAGAATCAAAACTGGCAAAACACAATTACAGGAATGATGTGCAGGAAATTCTTGATCTACAATGCTAAACAAGTGAATGGAACTACTGGGTGGGATCATGTAAACGCTGTTCTGATTGTCGAGAGGACTGCAGGTTTGACCTGGATTAATGAACTATTAACAATTGTTCTCAAAGTAGTTCTGAAGGACAAGAAATATATAATTGGGTGTACGGTAAATATTTATTCTTGTTGCCTCGGTTTTTAAGTTTTCATCCTTGTTTTCAAGTCCCTCCATGGCCTTGCCCCTTCTTATCTCTGTAATCCCCTCCGCCCCCACATCCTCTTGAGATACCTGCCTCTTGGTCATCTGATCCAATATCTCCCTGTGTGGCTTGGTGTCATACTATGCTCCTATGTAATACTGTGGGTTATTTCTGTACATTAAAGGCACTATATAAATTGTTCATCTTGCATCAATAGTACGATTGCTCAAACGGATACATCAAAGTGCACAAGAGTTAAAACATAAAATGTTTTTTAAAAAATTATAAAAACAATTGAAAAGCTATTTGGTAACCACTCGGTTATGTTGTTAATCACCTGCTCTTAAGGAGCTTGCCAGATAAGAGACAATTTTGGTCTAAACAGGAAATGTGTGTTTAGGTGGGAGTCGGCAGGAATGCTCAGAGTGACTGTGGAGACCTTTGGAGAGGAAATGGGAAAAACTGCATAAATACCTGAGTCAGTAATGATTTCATACTGCTCACAAGACACGTAACCAGAGTCTGGAAATTCTTCCAACATTCTGCAACATCACTGGCCTTTTACCTTTTTATCATTTCTTCTGACAAAATTATGTAATTTCTTTTCCAAATTACTAGTTACTGTATAAACAAAACTGACTTCCAAGAGAATTTCTGATGGCAAATTGCAAACTTTATATCAAGTTGAAGCTTCAGAAATGAGGCAAACAGTACCACCAAACCATTGACAGGTTAGCAATTATTACTCATTTTGGCTACGCTAGTAAAATAATAGAATAATAATAATAATTTTTATTGTCGCAAGTAGGCTTACATTAACACTGCAATGAAGTTGTTGTGAAAAGTCCCTAGTCACTACACATGTTCGGGTTGTAGCCACCTGGGTTGGCCACTTCCTCACACAAAATGGAAGAACGCAAAGGTTACAGGGAAAAATGGACAGTTGCAAAGAGACGAGCAGTTTGCAGAATCCCCTGTGTATTCTGGCTGCTAAAGAAATCAGACAGCATTGTAACTAACAAGCTGCGCATATTAAGTGAGTGATTCCCAGGCACAATGGACACAACAGTTAACTGCAATCGCTACATTCTATAGAAGGTCAGACTTCTCGGCGCCAAAGGGAGTCTGAAACAATAAGCCCCAAGGACCGCCCAGTGATCAAGGAACAGCCCCGTTACTGGGGAAATTCAAATCAATTGATTGGGAAGAGATCCAATCGATTGCAAGTTTATAGAGGGTCTGCCCAGAAGGGCGCGAAACCCATGGGACCTATAAAAGTCAGGCCCCAGGACTGATTCATTCTTCTTGACCAACCGGCCCTCCCAGCAGAACACCTTTGCAGCAGAAGACCTTGACCAAGAGAAGGAGAGGCCTGGTCAGCAGCCGCCATCAAGTAAGTGTCATACAGCGCACGCTACGAAAGTAGACCCTCTTGACCCCTTTAGTCCACACCAACTGGAAGCCTGCGGACCCAGTGCAGAGCAAGAGGCCATTGTTCCCTGATCCGGCAGTTCCCTTATTCCAGATAAGTATTGGCCTATTAGTGGTAGGAATAGTTTAGTCTTAGTATTATATGCATGAGTAGTAAATAACTGTGTTATAATAAACATGTCTTGTTTTGAACTTAGTAACTGGTGTATTGAGTCATTGATCTGAACTTGAACTTGAGCCTTGTGGCGGTATCATAAGGATACCTGGCGACTCTAGAGCTAAGGAATAAAACAGAGCCAATTGAGTGTAAAGCACACTCACCCAGAACGAGCAACAGGGTGCACAGAGGGGGAATTCCGAATGACCAAATTACCTAACAGCACGTCTTTCAGGACTTGGTGGGAGGAAACCGGAGCACCCGGAGGAAACCCACGCAGACATGGGGAAATGTGCAGACTCTGCACAGACAATGATCCAAGCAGGGAATCGAACCGCGGACCCTGGAACTGTGAAGCAACAGTGCTAACCACTGTGCTATCGTGCTGCCCACAGTAAGAATGGCAAAAACATGACAAGAAAGGACCCAAGTGCACTTAGCATTAATGAATGATGTTATCGATGAAGAGACCTGTTTGAGTACTATATGCACTTAGGGGATGGGGGGGGGGGGGAAGAGGAGGAAGGAGGTGACGGGGAACAATAGAGGGGAACCAGAGAAAGTGGGGGTGGGAGGCTAGGGAATGAAAGCTGGAATGAGAGCACTGGAAACAACAACAAACTTGGCAAATACAGTAACAGAGAGCAAGAAAATACAGGAGAAAGACGGGATAATGGCTGAAGCGGAGGTAAACGCACAACAGCAACGGCAGGGAATGCCGTCCGGGAGAAGCAAGTGACAACACCACACCAGATCCAGTCTCTTATTGCCCTCTGATGTAACTACTGTAATTGTTTCTCCGGCACCCAAATATATATATTAATATACCTCCCCAGTTCTTTGTCACTCCCCCAACAAACATGTGTCTACTTATTTGTTAAATATATATATATATATATATATATTTCATTCTGTGTACATAACTGTAAATATGCTATGTTCAAAACCTCCCCAAAAAGCAATATGTACTTAACAATATTTATACATGTGTGGATGACGGTACGTTTATCATCTGCAGCTGGAGTAACAGATGGGTAGGTAAAAATGATCGCAGAATTTAATCATCGCTGCAAAGTGCCCAGTGTGCCCTTAATACCAGCTATTGAGGACTGCTACCAGTTGTCAGGGATTGCTGAAAAGCCAGTCTGGGAGGAAGGGATGGAGGAAGAGAGAAATGAAAATTGAGTTTCCTAGAATTTCTTGGAAATATCTCAAAGCAGTTTAAACATAATGAATTACTTTGATATGCAGTAATTCAGTGGGCAAACACATTAGCTGTTCTATACTCAGCGTAAGATCTCAAAAACATTATTTGCCTGGATAATCAGTTGACCTCTGATGGGGTGTTTGTTGAGTGTTAACCAAAGTGTTGGGTGAACAGTCCCGTGTGGGGTAAAGGGCCAAATCTCATTCTGCAAGGAATGACATCTCCCAATAACATAACGTTCCTTCATGGAATATTTTATATATAAATGGAAGAAAATTCTTGTTATTTCATTTATTATAATTTTGACGGCTGATGGATTATACATGGCAAAGTCGCTCAAACACTGGGATTGCGTGTGTATGTGTGTGTGTATATTTCTATCTCTATCAATCCTGGGTAGATATGCTGGAGTTAACTAAGATTATTTATGAAGGATTGGTTTGTGAAGATCAGATACAACAGTTTAATTGATCTTAAATGAGATAAAAACATCTGTTCGTAAAAGAACTCCACCACTGTGACCCCAATGGTCATAAAATAAGCTTGCCCAAGCCAATTTTGCAAATCAAATCTGACATTTAATTTAATCACTGAATGTTTTAAAGTTCAAAGGAGAAATTAATGCAAAGTTTTGCAGATAAAAATTAGCAGCAGCTGCATATTTTTGAATTAAAACTTATTGCCTGTGAATGACCTATGGAAAATGAAAAATGCAACAAAAAAAGTCATTACCTCCATATATGGTGGAATAACTGCTGCACAGAAGTTATTCTAAATAATGTTTCATTAACGGTGAATCAGCCATAGGTTTTAGTTTTGAAGACTACTTAAGGGAGTTAATGAGAGCTGCAGTTCCAGAGCATTAGCTGAATCTTCTCATGCTATCAGCGGGGCTGAGAATTGAATATGCTGCAATCAGTGGCTGACGTTAAACTAAATGCTGGAACTATTTTGGGCACAAACAACACTAAGGAATATTGGAATAGGACTGGGAAAGTGGAACTGAGAGAGAAGATTGACCATCATCTTCGTTTCATAACTAGTACATAGAAAGATGGTTGTTCTTCTTGAGAGGTCAGTTATCTCTGTTCGAGAGTATTACAGCAGGAGTTCCTCAGAGTAATATCCTAGGTCCAACCATCTTGAGCTGCTTCTTCAATGACCTTCTTTCCATCATAAGGTCAGAAGTGGGGATGTTCACTGATGACTGCACATCACCATTCGTGACTCTTCAGATGCTGAAGCAAACAATGTCCAAATTCAGAAAGACCTGGACAATATCCAGGCTTGGGGTGACTGGCAAGTAACATTGCACCATAAATGCCGGGCAATGCCATCGCCAACAAGAGAGAATCTAACCATCGGCCCTTGACATTCAAGCACATCTCCATCGCTTAATCTCCCATTTTCAACATCCTGGGGATCAGCAGAAACTGAATTGTACTAGGCATATAAATACGGTGGATAAAAAGAGCAGGTTAGATGATCGGAATCCTGCAACATGTACCACCCCCTCCGCCCCCAAGCCTGTGCTATCCACAAGGCATAAATCAGGAGTATGATGAAATAATATGCACTTGCCTGGATGAGAGCAGCTCCAACAACCCTCAAGAAGCTCGACACCATCCAGGACAAAGCAGCCTGCAGCAGTGTGTACCATCTAAAAGATCTAATACTGCAGTCACTGAACAAGGTTCTTCAGCACCACTCGCCATCTATTTAAAAAAATATATATATATATTTTTATTCAAATTTTCAATATTTTAACATGTTTACAAACCCCTGTTCCCTCCGTCCCCCATCCCTTGATGGCAACAAGACCCCTAAAGTGTAAGATAAACGAACCCCTCATCTGCCTCTCTCTCTCTCTCTCTCTAGCAAATTTCCAAGTATAGGAACTCCATTAGATCCCCCTGCCATGCAAAGGCGCAGGAGGGAGAAGCTGACCTCCACCCCAACAGGATCTGCCTGTGAATGATCACTGAGGTGTAGGCTAAGACCTATGCCCCTGCACCCCCGCCTGTAATTCCAGCAGGTCTGACCCCTCCAGGGGACCAGGCTCCAAATCTACAAAGAAAATTACAGCACAGGAACAGACCCGTTGGCCCTCCCAGCCTGCGCCGATCCAGATCCTTTATCGAAACCTGTCGCCTATTTTCCAAGGATCGACTTCCCTCTATTCCCCGTCCATTCATATATCTGTTTAGATGCATCTTAAATGATGCTATCGTGCCCGCCTCTACCACCTCCGCTGGCAAAGCATTCCAGGCACCCACCACCCTCTGCTTAAAAAAACTTTCCATGCACATCTCCCTTAAACTTTCCCCCTCTCACCTTGAAATTGTGACCCCTTGTAACTGACACCCCCACTCTTGGAAAAAGCTTGTTGCTATTCACCCTGTCCATACCTCTCATAATTTTGTAGACCTCAATCAGGTCCCCCCTCAACCTCCGTCTTTCCAACGAAAACAATCCTAATCTACTCTACCGTTCTTCATAACTAGCACCCTCCATACCAGGCAACATCCTGGAGAACCTCCTCTGCACCCTCTCTAAAGCATCCACATCCTTCTGGTAATGTGGCGACCAGAACTGCACTCAGTATTCCAAATGTGGCCTAACCAAAGTCCTATACAATTGTAACATGACCCGCCGACTCTTGTACTCAATACCCCGTCCGATGAAGGCAAGCATGCTGTATGCCTTCTTGACCACTCTTATCGACCTGCGTTGCCACCTTCAGGGTACAATGGACCTGAACTCCCAGATCTCTCTGTACATCGATTTTCTCCAGGACTCTTCCATTGACCGTATAGTCCGCTCTTGAATTGGATCTTCCAAAATGCATCACCTTGCATTTGCCTGGATTGAACTCCATTTGCCATTTCTCTGCCCAACTCTCCAATCTATCTGTGATCACAGCTCTTTGCGGTTGATTAATTTTTGGTTTTGAATTCGGTGTTGCCGGAGTGACAGGTGGGCCATGTCCGATTTCTTAGAGGGAGGGGTCCTCCCTTCCAGCACTAACTGGGGCCTCACGGTAGCATGGTGGTTAGCATCAATGCTTCACAGCTCCAGGGTCCCAGGTTCGATTCCCGGCTGGGTCACTGTCTGTGCGGAGTCTGCACGTCCTCCCCGTGTGCGCGTGGGTTTCCTCCGGGTGCTCCGGTTTCCTCCCACAGTCCAAAGATGTGCGGGTTAGGTGGATTGGCCATGCTAAATTGCCTGTAGTGTAAGGTTAATGGGGGGATTGTTGGGTTACGGGTATACCGGTTACGTGGGTTAAGTAGGGTGATCATTGCTCGGCACAACATCGAGGGCCGAAGGGCCTGTTCTGTGCTGTACTGTTCTATGTTCTATGTTCTAACTTGGTGAACATCTCCGCAAAGTACTCTGTTGACCTCCGGCCTTCCAGCCCGTCAGGCACATCCGCAGCCCGTCAGGCACATCCGCAATCCTTAGGTTCTGCCTTCGTGACTTGTTCTCCAGGCCCTCCACTTTGGCTCTCAGCCCTTTGTTGCTCTCCACCACCCCGCAGCTCCTCACCCATCGAGGAATGGTTGCTGTGCTGCGACACTGCTTCCTCCACCTCCTTCATCTTCTCTCCTTGCTCCTGCACCGCTGCCAAAGTCTTCACCACTACCTCTTTCATCGGGACAAGGGTCTCACCATCCACTCAATGAGCGAGTGTCATCACCTCTGTCTGATGCCTGTTGAAGTGTTTTGAAAACAGCTGCTCAAACTCCCTGGCCATAACTTTGGCCATCTTTTCCACTGTGATGTGCACGGTCCCACCCTTTCAGCTCGCTCCCACCATCTTTTCTCCCACTGAGCTCCTGATCATGTTCGACGGTAGACTTTCACTCACTCCCTTTTTTTTCTCTGGATTCTTTCTTCTGGATTTTGACATCCTTGAACTTCCTCAGACTTTCCCTCAATTTCTCACATGAAAATATTTTCAAAAAACTGGTTGCAAAGAGCCTAAAAAGAGACGACTCTGGCAGGAGCCACCAAACATGCGACCTCCACCTACATGCTGCAACTCCCGGAGATCCACCACTCGCCATCTTGACTTGGAAATGTATCGTCACTCTTCACGGTCACTGGGTCAAAATCCTGGAACTCGTTCCCGAAGACTACTGTGAAGATGGAACCGAAGAATCCCTACAGTACAGAAGGAGGCCATTCAGTCCATCGAGTCTGCACTGACCCTCTGAAAGAGCACCCAGTCCCTATCCTATCCCCGTGACCCCACCTACCGTTGGACACGAAGGTGCAATTTACCATGGCCAATCCCCTTAACCTGCACATCTTTGGACTGTGGGAGGAAACCAGAGCACCCGGAAGAAACCATGCAGACACTGGGAGAGTGTGCAAATGCCACACAGTACCCAAGGTCAGAACTGAACCTGGGTCCCTGGCGCTGTGAGGCAGCAGTGCTACCACTGTGCTACCGTGCAGGATGTATCTGCATGGCAACGGTTCAAGAAGGCAGCTTGCGCACCATCTTCTGAAGGACATTTGGGGATGGGCAGTAAACACTGGCCTAACCAGCGATGCCCACATCCCATGATTGAACCAAGAAAAATAATCGTATTTCATATGTTGTTCTGAATTAGTTTAGATTTTATTTTCTGGTCAACCTGTTCGTAAGTCACTAGATTGCTGCATTATAGTTAGCTTTCAGAATACTGCTAGGTGTTTCTAACCATTGTTCTCTTAAACCTTTTTTTAAAATTTGAAGTACACAATTATTTTTTTTCCAATCAAGGGGCAATTTAGCATGGCCAATCCACCTTCCCTGCACATCTTTGGGTTGTGGGGGTGAGACTCACACAGACACGGGGAGAATGTGCAAACTCCACACGGAAAACAACCCAGGGCGGGAATTTGAACCCCCTCTGGGCCATGAGGCAGCAGTGCTA
This sequence comes from Scyliorhinus canicula, assembly GCF_902713615.1. NCBI lineage: Eukaryota > Metazoa > Chordata > Chondrichthyes > Carcharhiniformes > Scyliorhinidae > Scyliorhinus > Scyliorhinus canicula. The sequence goes on along the minus strand of NC_052150.1, from coordinate 187,547,686 downwards.
GCCACATGCTGCCCACCTCTTCCACGTTTTCCCCACGTGGCAGCAATTAGATAGACAGCTTTCCATGCAGACTAACTTTTTTTTTCTCCTGAAGAACCACATTGCCTCCATTTTTATTCAAACCAAGAAAAGAACTTGTGCGGAGATCAATATAAACCCATGTCCTGCCTCTGTGCTGCAGCGCAATGGCACTTAAATCTGTACCACTGTCAGGCTGATACATCAGTGTAGTCTTTAATCTCTTCAATTCTTGATTTTTCTTTTGATAATTTCTGCTTCTGTAGAGCCTACTAGTTTTCAAAGGCTTATGAACCATTAAATATTCCCCTTCATAAATTAAACTAAAGCTGAATAAGGAAATCTAAGGCAATTCAACTTGATTTTGAGTTCTTGAAAGTAATATTTTAGATATTAAAAGGGTATGTGGGTATACCACAATCCGATCAGCTACGATCTTACCGAATGATGGAGCAGGCTTGAGGGGCTGACTGGCGTACCCTCCCTGCTCCTAGTAAGCATGCTAGCGTTCTTTACAAATACACTAAGTTTCTGTATTTATCTTTTCACTGTACTCTCAGCTGCTGTGCTGTAACTACTCAGAAAATGTTCACTCCCTGCTTTGAGTTGGCTTACTTTGGTAAGCCCCTACAGTGGGTGCTAACATTGTTTTATTTTTGTGTGAATGCTTTCTTTTGAAGCTCTATTTTGCCTCAATGCTTTATATTTGAAACATGTTGAAATACAGACCAAAAAGATCAATCTTTTTGTGTTGTTTAGTTTTTTTTCCCCCCTGCATGAGATGTAACGAGCCATTCACTAACTCTTGAATCACTTGCAGGAAATGGGAACACTTGACTAATGCAATTTGGCTTTCTTTGCAACAGTGCTGTACACGCACTGGCTGCTCCATCTATCTGCTAGTATGATAAGTCACTGAACATCACGTGATTTCTTCCCTATATAATTGGGATGTTTTAAGAGATTTGGTTAAATGTTTGATAAATGGAAATTTGACTTTCTCTTGTTTCCTATAAATTTTCTTCCCTCAAAAAAAGAATGACTGGCATCTGTTAAGTGCCGGAGCTACACAGTCTGGGTAACATTACAAACCCAAGTGTGAGGAAGCACATCATTATCACTGTGGCATAGGGCATCTGAGTCTGGCACATGCCCGCTATTGCCACTGCTATAATAAATGGTATCTTGCCATCCATGCACCATTCCCTCTGGTGTCCCCCAAGGACTTATCCTAGGCCCGTCGTATTTTACATCTACATGCAGTCCCTTTGCGATATCATCTGAAAACACAATGTCATTTTCCACTTTTTTATGCTGGCAACACCAAGCTTTACCTCGCCCCACCTCTCTTGATTGCTCTACTGTCAACAAATTGCCAGATTGTCTGACATCCAGGAATGGATGAGTAGCAATTTCCTCCAGTTAAATATTGGGAAGACTGAAGTCATTGCCTCCGGTCCCCACCACTAACTCCTGCTCCCTTATCACTGACTTCATCCCTCTCCCTGACAACTCTCACACTTCCCAATTGACTCCAATCCACATCACCTCTTCTGCTGCTGAAACCTTTGTTACTTTTAGACTTGACTATTTTAATCCTCTCCTGACTGGCCTCCCATATTCTGCCCTCTGTCAATTTGAGGACTGCCAAAGCTCTGCTGCCCATTTATTAACTTGCGCTAAATGCTGCGTGCCATTACTCCTGTGATGGCTGACCACGTTAGCTTTTGGTTAAGCAATGCCTAGTTTTAAAATCCCCATCACTGCAATCTCCTCCATCCCTACAACCTCCAAGATAAGTGCACTCCACTAATTCCGGCCTCTTGAGCATTTATGCATTTAATCGTTCTGTCGCTGCAGGTTGATCTTAAATTCTAACTTGTGGATTTCCCTCCTTAAACCTCTGCCTCACCAACTTATTTTCATTATGTAGGTGCTCTTTCCAAGGGCCGGTGCAGACTTGATGGCCAAATTACCACCTCCTGCACTGAATATTCTATGATTGTTTAAAGTACTCTTCAAAACATATCTCCAATGTGCTTAGTGTCATGTTTTATAATGTTCCTTTGAGGTGCCTTGGAGCATTTTGTAATGTTAAAGGTGCTATGCGAATATAGATTGTTATATGGCTTAGTATCACATTTTGTTATATAATGCCTCTGAGAAGCATCTTGGCTATTTTGTTACAGAAAGGTGCTGTATAAATACAAGTTGTTATTGCTATTATTCCTTTGCTGTAGACTTTAGCTGGCTCACTGTTGCAATGATGATGTACATTATGAACGTATCCCATTATTTTGAAACTGAGTTGGTGTCCAGTCTCGTGTTTACTTATGGTGAGAGCGGAGGAGAGGTGGAGGCTAGTTGATGCTGTGATGCAAGGGTGCATTCAACTTGAACTCTTACAGTGAGTGCATGCCATTCTAAAGCTGTCTGGCCCGCTGAGTATTTCCAGCATTTTCTGCTAATGTCTGTCATAATATCCACTCGTATATCATGAGATGCAGACAGGCAGTGATTGACACACAGGATAACCAATGAACACACAGAACAACCAACCACCAGACAGGACACCACCACTACAAAGCGCACAGGGCATTAAGGCTCTCCCTCCCTCTCACAGGACACGTTACTACATGGCTAGGGAGATAGTCGCAGTGCACAGGCCAATGAACATCATCACCTCTCTGTTGGTAGAGAGCTAGTCTGGTCAAGCCAGTAGGAGGTTATCAGTTAGGTTAATAGAGTGTCAACCCACAGCAGATTATGTACAGCAATCAACAGGTTCAATAAAACAGTGTTGGATCATATCCTGTATTGGAAACCTGATCTCGTTTTACTGCATCCAGTTGCAGTCGATGTTAGACCAAGACAGATAACACATCATGGTACCAGAGAGCTATTAACTCTAAGGAACCTACCTCGAGTGAATCTGCAACGACCAGCACGCAGCCATCCAGCGGCATGGAAAAGATCCAACCTCCTCCGCAACTCCGGCAACCTTGGCGCCAACTGGAAAGTCTTCAAACAGAAGTTCCTCCTGTACATTGAGGCCTCTGACCTCGAGGCAGCATCGGATGCCTGAAAGATCGCGCTGTTCCTGTCGACTGCGGGGGACCACGCCATCCACATCTATAACTCGCTCACGTTTGCCGATGGCGAAGACGAGACAAAGTTCAAGACTGTTCTGCTGAAATTCGACAACCACTGCGACATTGAGGTGAATGAGAGCTTTGAACGGTACATCTTCCAACAGAGGCTTCAGGGTAAGGATGAACCTTATCAGTCCTTCTTGACGCACCTCCGCATCCTAGCGCAGTCATGGAATAATGACTCGACGGCTGATTCCATGATTCGGGATCAGATCAATTTCGGGGTCCAGTCCGACTCCCTGCGGGAGCAGCTCCTCGAAAGCAAACAGTTGACCCTCTCCGTCGCCATCGAAACGTGCGTTGTCCATGAGCATGCCAGGAATCGTTAGTCCCGCATCAGGGCGGCAGAAAATGCAAAACGATCCTCCCACGAGGCAGAAAGGGTGCAGGCCATTGCAAAAATGCAAGGCCTGAGCATCGAGGAGAGTGGCCCTTATGCGCGCTTTGCCCGGGTATCTATGCATGCGCGCCACGACCGGGTGGACGACGAGGCCGAAGATCGGCCGACCGAACTGCGCATGTGCGATGGCGCACGGAACGCGCTGACGTCAGCGTCAGGACGTGTCCAAATTGTGGCTCCGCCCATTTAAAGCGGCAATGTCCAGCCAAAGGAAGGCGATGTCTACAGTGTGGAAAGCCTGGATATTACGCGACTGTATGCAGGTCCGCTCCACCGACCAACAGCCAGTGATCCCAGCTGCAGCGCAGACGTGTCCGCTGTGTATGAGAAGGCATGCAGGATTCCGATCCCGCCAGCCCAACGGACCCTGATGCTGACTGCCTCGAGTCTCCATACCGGGTGGGCATAATCACCACGTGCAAGCTGGCCTCCACCGTGCCTGCAAACCGCCTTTCAATCCTCACTGTGGTTCCTGACGACGAGTGGTGTGCTGTCGTCACGGTGAACCAGTCTAGCATTCTTCCACCAGTTCCTTGACTACAATGGCAATGCCATAGCTGCCAGTGGATCGTGTCAGCTAGGTGTAATTCACAAGGCAATAAAAGTGATGTTACGATTCGAGATCGTCCGGTCTGACAAGGCATTCCTGCTCGGTGCTCGTGCATGCAAACTCCTAAATCTGGTCCAGCGCGTACATGCCATGTCCTCGACACCAGCGACTGCCTCGCCCAATGTAAATCTCCAGGCTGAAATAGACGACATTCTCACGCAATACCTCAACATGTTTGATGGAATGGGCACGCACCCATATTGTTACAAGATATTGCTCAAACCAAATGCCATCCCAGTCATCCATGCATCGTGCCGGGTGCCGTCCCCTCTCAAGGATCGTCTGAAATCGCAGCTACGAGTGCTCCAAGACCAGGGTATCATCTCAAAGGTCACGGAACCAACAGACTGGGTCAGCTCATGGTCTGTGTCAAGAAGCCCTCTGGTGAACAACACATTTGCATTGATCCCAAAGACCTGAATCGCAACATCATGCGAGAGCACTACCCGATCCCAAAGTTGTGAAGAGTTAACCTGTGAGATGGCTCATGCCAAATTCTTTACCAAGCTGTGGGTTCTGGCAGATACAGCTGGAAGAGTCCAATCAGAAGCTGTGCACGTTTAATACTCCGTTGGGCAGGTATTGCTACAACTGCATGCCTTTTGGTATCATATCAGCTTCCAAAGTATTTCATCGCATAATGGAGCAAATGATGGAGGGCATCGAGGGGGTGCGAGTCTATGTGGACGACATGATTATCTGGTCCACGACACCTGAGGATCACATCGCTCGCCTCAATCACGCTTTCTAGCGGATTCATGAAAAAGACCTCCAGCTCAACAGGGCCAAATGCTCATTTGGTAGGTCCGCTATCACGTTTCTGGGTGACCACATTTCACAGCAGGGTGTACAACCTGACGCTGACAAGTTGCTGGCAATCAATGCCATGAAGACCCCAGAGGACAAAAAGGCGGGTCTCCGTTTCCTCGGGATGGTGAATTTCTTCAGGAAATTCATTCCTAACATGGCATCCACACCAAAGCCCTCCGGCATCTCGTAAAAAAGTCGACAGTGTTCCAGTGGCTTCCCGCACATCAAACGGAGTGGCTTGAGTTGAAGGCGCTGCTCATCACAGCCCCAGTACTGGCATTCTTTGACCCAACCAAGGATACAGAGATATCCACAGATGCAAGCCAGGACGGCATTGGGGCGGTGCTCCTCCAGCGAGACGACTCCTTGTCCTGGGCTCCAGTGGCATACGCCTCCAGGGCCATGACTCCGACCGAACAACGGTATGCCCAGATCGAAAAGGAGTGCTTGGGTCTCCTGACAGGAATAGTCAAGTTTCATGACTATGTATACGGCCTGCCAAAGTTCACAGTGGAAACAGACCACAGGCCTTTAGTCCACATAATCCAAAAGGATTTAAATGACATGACACCTCGGCTGCAGCGAATTCTTCTTCGTCTCCGCCGATATGACTTAGAACTCGCCTACACACCGGGTAAGGAGCTGATCGTCGTGGATGCCCTATCCCGATCCATCACCACGCCGTACAAACAGGGCGACTTCATTTGCCACATTGAAGCACAGGTGCAGCTGTGTGCCAGCAACCTCCCAGCCACTGATGACCGAATTATGCAAATACGCGAAGAAAATGCCAAAGATCCCCTACTGCAGCGCGTGATGAAGCACCTCGCCCATGGCTGGCAAAAGGGGCAGTGCCCCCAGTTCTTCAACATTAAGGATGAGCTGACAGTTGTTGAGGGGATTCTTCTTAAACTAGATAGAATCGTCAAGGCCCAAAGCATGCAAAACATGGTGCTCAGACATATCCATGAGGGTCACCTGGGGGTCGTGAAATGTCGACACAGAGCTCGGCAGACAGTTTGCTGGCCTGGCATCAGCCAGTACATTGCCAACAAAATCTTCAACTGCACATGCCAGAAGTTTCAACCAGCTCAGCCCAAGGAAATGCTGCAACAGCACGAGATCGTGACCTCTCCGTGGTCCAAGGTGGGGATAGACCTCTTTCGCGTGCTTGCATGCTCCTGGTCGACTACTTATCCAGCTACCCGGAAGTGGTGAAACTGTCTGACCTCACGTCCACGTCCGTCATCAAAGCCTGCAAAGATACATTTTCCAGGCATGGGATACCACTCACGGTAATCAGTGACAACGGCCCATGTTTCTACAGCCATGGGTGGTCTGACTTTGCACGATCCTACCACTTTAGTCACATCACATGCAGTCCCCATTACCCGCAATCAAACGGGAAGGCCGAGAAAGGGGCCCATATTGTCAAGCGGTTGCTGTGCAATGCTTGCAGACTCAGCCTCGGATTTCAACCTGGCGCTATTGGCATACAGGGCAACCCCTCTGTCGACTGGTTAGTCTCCGGCGCAGTTGCTCATGAACCGCAACCTGCGAACGACTGTTCCAGCCATCCTTGTTCCAGACCTTTGACCGCCTCACGGTGCTGCAGAAGGTGCAGCGATCCAGGGACCAGCAAAAGATCACGTATGATGCTCATGCCATGGATCTGTGTTGGACCATCTTCTGTGTTGGAAGCCTGTTTCTCGTTTTACTGCATCCGGTTGCAGTTGATGTTAGACCAACACAGATAACACATCAATGTCTTGTTGGTTTCATTTTTGTGATCGTGGCAAAGCTGTCGGTTTGAATTGTTTAAATCGTCTACTGTGCTGCAATACTGAAAATTCCTTGAATGACTAAATAACACCAAGTAACAGGTCAGGTTTGCACTGTTCAGCACAATATTCTCAAAAATGCCATATTCAGGTGAGTCCTCTGTAATTGACTAATAACCTGCTTTGAGCCTGTTAAGTGGGGTGATATTACTGTTGACATTAATTTAGCCAATAACTGTTTGTATTGGATTTGGTCTGTGAACATCTTGGGTATGTATGTATGCCATTAATATATAATCTACAACCACATTAAAAGCTATCTCTGCAGTAGAATGTTAGTTACAATTTTCCTTTGTCTCTGGTTTGGAGTTTGCTCATTGTCCCCGTATCTGCTTGAGTCTCACCCCCACAACCCAGAGATGTGCAGGATAGGTAGATTGACCTTGTTAAATTGCTCCTTAATTGGGGGGGAAAAAATTGGGCACTCAAAATATCCCTAGTTTGGCTGGTCTGTCTCATCACTGTCTACATCAGTGGCATTGTGGCCAGATTGTGACTCTAAATAATTGCCAGTTTTCTTTACAAACATTATTAAACAACTCTTCTTATTTGCAGCTCTTTTGAATTATGAATATTTTAGCTATAATAATCTTCAGTTTTTGTCTGTTTTAATTGCTAAATTTAAGGGGTGTGTCTATTGGTAGGTATATTTGTTGGGTGGTGCCTGGCACACCAGTGTGGTGGTTAAGTAGACATTTCAAAACTTTTTTGTAAATACCAATACAAGGCTGACTGGTCCTGTGTTTTCTCCCTCCCTCCCTTAAATACTGAGGTGACATTTCTTGCCTTCCACTCTGCAGGAACCTTTCCAGAATCTATAGAATTCCGGAAGACTATCGACCAATGTATCCACTATCTCCATAGCTGATTTTTTTCAACACTTTCTCTGGGATAGCGAATATCAGGTCCTCGGGACTTCTCAACCTTATTATGGGCCAGGGATTAGAGAACACCAAAATATATCATGGAGTTTACCTGACCCACAACTTTTAATAGATTTTGGTTATGAGGAGCACAAGGGCCCACTTTCCAGGTGTTAAGCAACAGAGATCTGAAGTATTTTTAAACAAAACATTGTTTATTCTGTGAATCCAGTTAACATTTTAAAAACACACAGTAAACATCTTATCAACTACCAACACAAAATAACCCCCCCCCTAGATACAGTACTCTATAGGTAACCCTTAATAACTTACCTAACAACATCCATAAGCCAAACACCCTTTTTTTTCCTACAAAGCAGTCGGCTTGAATTCCTTACAGAAAACCAGGATTACTTTGAAATGATGAAGTGGTCTGGAGACATTCTTTAGCATGCAGAGAGAAAGACTAAATCTACACCCTCTTCGTTTGAATGCAGCTCCCAACTGAAAACAAAACCAAAACCCTCAAGAGCCACAAAGCAGCTTCCAGCTCAAAATGAAAGCCCAGCTCCACCCACAAATGACATTACTGCAGCCATTTGAGAAAACACTCTTTTTTTTAAAGGGACCCTCACATGACTTGGGGCAGCAGGGTAGCATGGTGGTTAGCATAAATGCTTCACAGCTCCAGGGTCCCAGGTTCGATTCCCGGCTGGGGTCACTGTCTGTGTGGAGTCTGCACGTCCTCCCCCTGTGTGCGTGGGTTTCCTCCGGGTGCTCCGGCTTCCTCCCACAGTCCAAAGATGCGCGGGTTAGGTGGATTGGCCATGCTAAATTGCCCGTAGTGTCCTAATAAAAGTAAGGTTAAGGGGGGGGTTGTTGGGTTACGGGTATAGGGTGGATAGGGTGGGTTTGAGTAGGGTGATCATGGCTCGGCACAACATTGAGGGCCGAAGGGCCTGTTCTGTGCTGTACTGTTCTATGTTCTATGTTCTATGACAACCTCCAGTCACATTAATTTCTCCAATACAACATTCTTGCAGGTGCTAGGTAGAGTGTCCTTTTGGTGGGTCTGCGCAGACTCAGCCTGGAGAGAGACAATGGAATGTCACACGCCTAAATCTTACCGTCCTGCCAGTTGCAGAAATCACCTGTCAAGTTCTCTGACCCACATGCGACAAGCAAAAGGTCTGTTGACTGCGGCGCAAATTTTTGGTCCCGGGGCAGGTGGGACAGGAAAATCCCGCCCCCTTGCTTCAGATTGAACTACCTCACTTTCAAACATAATATAAAGTTCTATTATGTTATGGTCACACATTCCTAAAGATTCTTCTCGAACATTATTTTGCCCTTTGTTGTTACATGATATTAGATCTAAAATAGCTTGTTAGATCTAAAATAGCTTGTTCTGTCGTCAATTCATCAACACTGGTGTAGAAAACCATCCCAACCACACTCCAGAACCTTGTCCTCCACAACATTCTTGCTCATTAGGTTTCCCCAGGATTAAAGTCATCCATGATCACTGCGCTGCCTATGCTATATGCTTCTCTAATCTCCTGATAAATAAACAAATTTAGAGTGTCCAGTTTTTTTTTCCAATTAAGGGGCAATTTAGTGTGGCCAATTCACCTAGCCTGCACATCTTTGGGTTGAGGGGGTGAGACCCACACAGTCATGGGGAGAATGTGCAAACTCCACACGGACAGTGACCCAGGGCTGGGATCGAACCCGGGTCCTCCGCGTTGTGAGGCAGCACTGCGCCACCGTGCCGCCCTCCTAAATGTTGAATATCATTGAATATTCAGTTCCCAGTCTTGGTCACCCTGTAGCAGAAATGGCTACTAGATTGTACCCATTTATCTCTATTTGTCCCTTTAAATCATTCACCTGATGCATTCTGGTAGAATGCCTTTAACGTTGCCGTTTTTGACATTCCCCATTTTAAGTTTAGTTGCTGCTCGCCGTCATTTTACCTGCCTTCTAATTTCACTTGCCACTTTTCTACTTGCCATTACCAGCTTTACTTCCTCCTAATTTGAGCTACCCCTTGGGTTCCCATTCTCCTGACAAAACATTGATATATTCAACAATACTTTATCTGAAAGCTATTCTTGGTGCTAATAATGAAGATTCACTAGATTTTATGAAAAGGTTTTAGCTGAAAAGGAAAGCTGAGAGCCAACTTAACAATGCAATAAATGACTATTTGTTTTCAGTGATGATGTTGATTAATAGAGTAATAAATGTTGTCCAACTTCCGACTCTGCTTTGAATGATGCCATGCCATGAACAAAGAACAAAATAAAGTTTAGCAAAGGAACAGGGCATTCGGCCCTCCAAGTCTGTACCAACCATGCTGCCTGTCTAACTCAAAACCGTCTGCACTTCCGGGGTCCATATGCCTCTATTCCCATCCTATTCATGCATTTGTCATGAATCTTACATCGCTATCGTACCATTTTCCATCACCACCTCCGGCAGTGGGTTCCAGGCACCCACTACCCTCTGTGTGAAACCGTTCCCTCGCACATCTCTAAACTTTGCCCTTCGCACATTAAACCTATGTCCCCTTGTACGGTGGCACAGTGGTTAGCACTGCTACCTCACAGCTCCAGGGTACCGTGTGTGTGTGTGTGTGTGTGTGTGTGTGTGTCCCTTCCACTGCTACCCTCGAGCCAGTTCTGTATCCACCTTGCCAGCTCGCCTCTGATTCCGTGTGACTTCACCTTCTGTACCAGTCTGCCATGAGGGATCTTGTCAAAGGCCTTCCTGAAATCCATGTGGACAATATCCACTGCCCTACCTTCATCAATCATCTTTGTCACTTCCTCATAAAACTCGATCAAGTTAGTGACACTCGACCGTCCCTTCACAAAACCATGCTGCCTCTCACTAATACATGCATTTGCTTCCAAATGGAAGTGAACCCGGTGTCTCAAAGAATCCTCTCCAATATTTCCCTAGCACTGACATAAGGCTCACTGGCATGTAATTTCCTGGATAGTATTCTGGGGTAGATTCCATCAGGCCCTGGGGTCTTATCTACCATAATGATTTTTAAGACATTCAACACCACCACCTTTTTGATCTCAACACCACCACCTTTTTGATCTCAACGTAACCCAGACTATCTACACAATTCCCCAGACTCATCATCCACCAGTCCTACTCTTGACATTTGAAAGCCTCCAACATGCCAGATGTTGACTAACAAACTCTGCCATCCAAGCCCCTAGCACTAAATGAGTCCCAGTCAATATAGGCGTAGTTAATATCACCCACCACAACAATCCTGTTGCTTTTCCACCTTTCCAAAATGTGCCTACATATCTGCTTCTCTATCTCCCGTTGGGAGGCCTGTAGTAAACCCCCAACATTGTAACTGCACCCTTCCTATTCCTGAGCTCTACCCATATTGCCTCGCTGCATGAGTCCTCTGAAGTGCTCCCCGTGGTACAGCTGTGATATTCTCCTTAATCAGTAGTGTAACTCCACCCCCCCTCCCCCTCTTTCACATTTTCCTCTATCCCACCTGAAACATCTAAATCCTGGAACGTTTAGCTGCCAATCCTGACCCTCCCTCAACCAAGTTTCTGCAATGGCAACAGCATCATAGTTCCAAGTACTAATCCAAGCTCTTAAGTTCTGTATTACCTGTTATACTTCTCGTATTGAAACTAATGCACATTGGACCACCAGTCCTGCTGTGTTTTGTAACATCTCCCTGCCTGCTGGCCCTATTCTCTAGTTTCCCCTTCTTTATTTCACCTTGTGACCTATTTCCTTGGTTCTCACACCCTACCACACTAGTTTAAACCCTCCTGTGTGACACTAGCAAACCTCACGGCCAGGATATTTATGACCCTGCAGTTTAGATGCAACCTGTCCTCCTTGTACAGGTCCCACCTGCCCCGGAAGAGATCCCAATGGTCCATATATCTGAAACTCTCCCTCCTATGCCTGCTGTTTAGCCACATGTTCAGCTGTACTATCTTCCAGTCGGGCTTCCTTACGAGCGTTCTGTATGCCTTTTCCACCTCCAAGGGTCAGGAGAGTGTCCCAACCCCCAGCAGCTTCTTGAACATTCCCGCCATGTATGCCCCAGCATCCGCCCCTTCGGATCCCTCCGGGAGACCGACAATTCTCAGGTTCTGCTGGCGGGACCTGTTCTCTAGGTCCTCCACCTTCTCCAGGAGCCTTTTTTGCTGGTCTCTCAGCATCCCCACCTCCAACTCCACCGCAGTTTGATGTTCCTCCGGCTCAACCAGCGACTTCACTACTTTCTGGATCGCCCGATCTTGGGCATCCAATCTTGAGCTCCAGCCGTGCAATTGATTCTTTAATCGGGTCCAAGCATTCCTGCTTCTGCTTGGCAAAGTCCTCCTGCATCAGCTGCTCCGTTGACCGCTTCTCGTCCTCCTCTCCATGCACCGATGTGGAAATCTAATCAGCAATTGTCTCTACCATCAATTTTCCAAATCAAGTCCGATTTATATTTTTAAAAAAAAATTGGGGGAGAGATCCAAAGGTCCGACCCGAGCGGGAGCCACCAAATGTGTGGCCGACTCCTTCATAGCCGCCACCGGAAGTCCTGGAGCTGAGATGATTGACCTCCAACCATCTTCCTTTGTGCCAGATATGACTCCAACCAATGGAGAGTTCTCCCCCCCCCCCCCCCCCCCCCCCCGATTCCCATTGACTCCAGTTTAGCCAGGGCTCCTTGATGGCATACTTGGCCGCAGTATGTAGATAGGCCAACGAGAGGCGAGGCCATATTGGATTTTGTACTGTGTAATGAGCCAGGCCAGGTGTCAGATTTGGAGGTAGGTGAGCACTTTGGTGATAGTGAGCACAATTCGATTACGTTTACTTTAGTGATGGAAAGGGATAGGCATATACCGCAGGGCAAGAGTTATATCCGGGGGAAAGGCAATTATGATGCGATGAGGCAAGACTTGGGATGCATCGGCTGGAGAAGAAAACTGCAGGGGATGGGCTCAATGGAAATGTGGAGCATGTTCAAGGAACAGCTACTGCGTGTCCTTGATAAGTATGTACCTGTTAGGCAGGGAGGAAGTGGTCGAGCGATGGGACCATGTTTTACTAAAGCAGTTGAAACACTTGTCAAGAGGAAGAAGGAGGCTTATGTAAAGATGAGACATGATGGTTCAGTTAGGGCGCTTGAGAGTTACAAGTTAGCTAGGAAGGACCCAAAGAGAGAGATAAGAAGAGCCAGGAGGGGACATGAGAAGTCTTTGGCAGGAAGGATCAAGGATAACCTAAAGCTTTCTATAGATATGTCGGGAATAAAAGAATGACTAGGGTAAGAGTAGGGCCAGTCAAGGACAGTAGTGGAAAGTTGTGCGTGGAGTCCGAGGAGATAGGAGAGGTGCTAAATGAGTATTTTTCGTCTGTATTCACACAGGAAAAAGACAATGTTGTCGAGAATAGACTAGAAGAGCTTGAGATTCATAAGGAGGAGGTGTTAGCGATTCTGGAAAGTGTGAAAATAGATAAGTCCCCTAGGCCAGATGGGATTTATCCTAGGATTCTCTGGGAAGCTAGGGAGGAGATTTCTGAGCCTTTGGTTTTGATCTTTAAGTCATCTTTGTCTACAGGAATAATGCCAGAAGACTGGAGGATAGCAAATGTAGTTCCCTTGTTCAAGAAGGGGAGTAGAGATAACCCCGGTAACTATAGACCAGTGAGCCTTACTTCTGTTGTGGGAAAAGTCTTGGAAAGTTTTATAAGAGATAGGATGTATAATCATCTGGAAAGGAATAATTTGATTAGAGATAGTCAACATGGTTTTGTGAAGGGTAGGTCGTGCCTCACAAACCTCATTGAGTTCTTCGAGAAAGTGACCAAACAGGTGGATGAGGGTAAAGCAGTTGATGTGGTGTATATGGATTTCAGTAAAGTGTTTGATAAGGTTCCCCATGGTAGGCTATTGCAGAAAATAGGGAGGCATGGGATTCAGGGTGATTTAGCAGTTTGGATCAGAAATTGGCTAGCTGGAAGAAGACAAAGGGTGGTGGTTGATGGGAAATGTTCAGACTGGTGTCCAGTTACTAGTGGTGTACCACAAGGATCTGTTTTGGGGCCGCTGTTGTTTGTAATTTTTATAAATGACCTGGAGGAGGGCGTAGAAGGATGGGTGAGTAAATTTGCAGATGACACTAAAGTCGGTGGAGTTGTGGACAGTGCAGAAGGATGTTACAAGTTACAGAGGGACATAGATAAGCTGCAGAGCTGGGCTGACAGGTGGCAAATGGAGTTTAATGCAGAAAAGTGTGAGGTGATTCATTTTGGAAGGTATAACAGGAAGGCAGAGTACTGGGCTAATGGTAAGATTCTTGGTAGTGTGGACGAGCAGAGAGATCTCAGTGTCCATGTCAATAGATCCCTGAAAGTTGCTACCCAGGTTGAGAGGGTTGTTAAGAAGGCGTACGGTGTGTTAGCTTTTATTGGCAGAGGAATTGAGTTTCGGAGCCATGAGGTCATGTTGCAGTTGTACAAAACTTTGGTGCGGCCGGATTTGGAGTATTGCGTGCAGTTTTGGTCGCCGCATTATAGGAAGGATGTGGAAGCATTGGATAGGGTATAGAGGAGATTTACAAGGATGTTGCCTGGTATGGAGGGAAGATCTTACGATGAAAGGCTGAAGGACTTGAGGCTGTTTTCGTTAGAGAGAAGAAGGTTAAGAGGTGACTTAATTGAGGCAAACAAGATGATCAGAGGATTAGATAGGTGGACATTGAGAGCCTTTTTCCTCGGATGGTGATGTCCAGCACGAGGGGACATAGCTTTAAATTGAGGGGAGATAGATATAGGACAGATGTCAGAGGTAGATTCTTTACTCCGAGAGTAGTAAGGGCATGGAGTGCCCTGCCTGCAACAGTAGTGGACTAGCCAACACTAAATGCATTCAAATGGTCATTGGATAGGCATATGGACGATAAGGGAATAGTACAGATGGGCTTTAGAGTGGTTTTAGAGGTCGGCGCAACATCAAGGGCCGAAGAGCCTGTACTGCGCTGTTATGGTCTATGGTCAAATGCTGCCTTGATGTCAAGGACAATCACTCTCATCTCTGGCATTCAGCTCTTTTGCCCATGTTTGAACCAAGGCTGTAATGAGGTCAGGAGCTGAGTGACGGCGGAACCCAAACTGAGCATCCGTCAGAAGGTTGTTGCTGAGTAAGTGCTGCTTGTTAGCACTGTTGATAACTTCTTCCATCACTTTGCTGATGATGGACAGTAGACTGATATGGCAGTAATTGGCTGGGTTGGATTTGTCCTGTTTCTTGTGTACAGCTCACTCCTGGGCAATTTTGAAACTGTGATCATTCTTATAAGTGCCAGAGAGAAGTTAAAACAAATACCGCACCAGATAAGTGCATAATCTATTAAGACCATAAGACATAGGAGCCGAATTAGGCCACTCGGCCGATCGAGTCTGCTCTGCCATTCAATCATGCTGATATTTTCTCATCCCCATAACCCCTGACCCCCTTATTAATCAAGAACATATCTATCCCTGTCTTAAAGACACTCATTGATTTGGCGGTAAAGCCTTCTGCGGTAAAGAGTTCCACAGATTCACCAACCTCTGAAGAAATTCCTCCTCCTCGGAGTTTTAAAGGATCGTCCCTTTAGTCTGAGATTGTGTCCTCGGTTCTAGTTTTTCCTACAAGTGGAAACATCCTCTCCACGTCCACTCTATCCAGGCTTCGCAGGATCCTGTAAGTTTCAATAAGATCCCCCCATATTCTTCTAAACTCCCAACGGGTACAGACCCAGAGTTCTCAACTGTTCCTCATACGACAAGTTCTTCATTCCAGGGATCATTCTGTGAATCTCCTCTGGACCGTTTCCAAGGCCAACACACCCTTAGATACAGGGCCCAAAACTGCTCACAATTAAATGCTGACAGTACAGAAGGAGACCATTTGGCCCATTGTCTACACTAACACTACCCAAGTCCACTCCCCCACCTCACCTAATGTTCCTTAGATTCTCAATAAACAGTTTTTGTTTTTTGTCAAGCGCATGATTACACCACTGCTCCATTCTGTATATTTTTTTTGTCTTAACTCCCATTTTAGGCAATTTATTTGGAACAAGCTCTTGGATAACACTGGTTGCTGGCCTAGATTAGATGGTCCAGCCACCAGAGTTGTGCTTATGGCCATGAATTTCTGACTGAGTGAAGAGTGCTCCCACTGAGCCGAGCCTTTGCACCTTTGCAAGGGCATTATGAATCTGGGGTGGCACACATTGTTGCTAGGAAAACCTAATTGTACTGACTTATGTGAGGTAATTTCGAAGGCAAAACTTCAGCCAGATTCTTCGGGTGAAACAAACCTTCATGTTTACAGAGCCTTAAAATTCCATGTGAATCAAATCAAATGCATTTGTTAAGCATCTAGGCAGTAGTTTGTTTTGTTCTGTTCCATAAGAGAACTTTGAGAATGAGGTTGAAAAAACTGGATAACAGAACACCTGTACAAAATTGTGTACAATATCTGAGAATTGCAGGCTGCCGCACTTGTGCTTTTAGGCACATCCTGGGCCAATGTCAACTTGACACTGCACCAGATTTTTAAAAAAAGAGAAAGATTTACATTTCTAAAGGGTCTTTACAACCTCTGGATGTCCAAAAGCGTCTGATAGCCAATTAAGTACTTCTGAAGCAAAAACAGAAAATACTGGACAATCGTTGCAAAGCTTTGACAAAGAGTCATCCAGACTCAAAACATTAGCTCCCTTCTCTCTCCACTGATGCTGTCAGACCTGCTGAGATTTTCCAATATTTTCTGCTTTTGTTTCAGATTCCAGCATCCGCAATGAGTTGCTTTTATTTAAGTACTCCTGAAGAGTAGTCACTGTTGTAATCCATAGAATCCTTACAGTGCAGAAGGAGACCATTCGGCCCATTGACTGTGCACCAACCCTCTGAAAGAGCACCCTGCGTAGGCTCAATCCCTCACTCTATACCTGTAACCCCATCTAACCTTTTGGACACACAAGGGTCAATTTAGCGTGCCAATCCACCCAATCTGCACATTATTAAGGCTGTGGGAGGAAACCAAAGCACCCAGAGGAATCCCACGCAGACACCGGGAGAACGTGTGAACTCTACAGACAGTTACGCAAGGTCCGAATCGAACCCGGATTCTTGATGCTGTGAGGGAGCAGCGTTAATCATTGTGCCGCCGTGCAGGAAATGCAGCAGCGTATTTGCACACAGCAAGCTCCTTCTAATAGCAATCTGATAATGGCCAGATAATCTGCTTTTGTGATGTTGGTTGAGTGGTAAATATTAGTTAGGCACCGACGACAGTTCCCTGTTCTTATTTGAAATAGTGCCATGGATCTTTTATCCACTTGAAAGGGCAGCCAGGATCATGGGTTAATGTCATATCTGAAAGATGTCATTGCCAGTAGTAGAGTGCTCCCTAAATGCAGCACTGGATTACCAGCCGAGATTTTGTTTGTGTGCTGACGTCTCTAACATGGGACTTGGAACCCAAAACCTTCTGAATTTGAGGCATGAGAGTGACCAACCTTCTTGCGACTGATGCATAGTAATTTAAATTCTTTGTAAAAATTGCAACTGCTTTGGTTTGATGCCTTCAGTCCACAGCACCTTTAACTTCCGTTTGTTTAAATTTTCTGGTCCCACTTTAGATGAACTTCTATCAGAATCTGTAATGGATTCGCACTTTATCTTTCTTTTCATCTGTGGCTTAGTGAGTTAATAAATCAAATTTCAATTGCATTATCTGAAATTTTAGAATCTTTTGCTCGTTTTTTGGGGATTGAGTTCTGTAATTCCATCCTTTGTTTCATGAAATCAATAGTTTTGATATGTTTGGAGGATTGAGTATCTCTGTTTGATTACTACAATTTCTGGAATATCCTTTTGGACTCTCAAATTAGATACAGAACGAACGATTGAGCCATCATTTATTATAAATATTTGACTCCTCACTTGGTTCTCGCTGCTGTGCTGTGGTGATATGAATGCAGATTATTTATTTGTATGTGGTATTGGTATGAAACATGCCAAAGGTAAAAATCCTGTTTAACGAACATTGCAAATGTTTGGGAAAAAAACCTGATATTAAATGGTGAGCAACCTTCGGACTTGAAGTTGATCTTGAATTCTCCATTGTAGAATTTCCCCCCGTGCGTTGAGTAATGAAACATTCAATTTTTGCTCCTTTATTTTTCTTGTGAAAGGATACCTTAGACAGTGTCGGCTAAAATTCGATACCATTCGGCACAGGATTCTTTTATCAAGCAGGTTGGATTGTCCACTGTGGCCACCTAATAAGTAGCGAAAGCTATTGATGTCAGTTTGTTGGATACATTCAAGAGAAGCTGGACCTGGCCCTTGTGGCCAAAGCGATCAAGGGGTTATGGAGAGAAAACGGGAGTGGGATACTGAATTTCCACAATCAGCCATGATCATGCTGAATGGTGGTGCAGGGTCGAAGGGCCGAATGGCCTACTCCCGCACCTGTTTTCTATGAAAGAAATCTGTTATGGAGCAAGCCAATTTTGTATCAGCTGAAAATAAATTCATTGTGGCTGACTTGAATTTTCTTGTGGTTTAAAACTAGATATTCTGAACATCTGAAAGAACTTTAAGTCTGCTAAAGATGGATTCTTGTGACTGAAAGCCTGTAACCAGAACGAGATTGTATAATCTGCAAGTTTATCATTAGAAGTCTGTTCAAAATACCTTTTTTTTTTTTGAAGGTTCATATCAACTAGCATTAGTATGCCAAGCTTTAAAGTACATCTCACAAGAGACCTGGACTTGTCTTTTCATGGCAAGTAAAGAGCTTTTAGTGCTATTTCCTGTTCTGAGTGCATTGGTGTTGGCAATTTGCTTTCACATTTTTTCCCCCTCCTCAAACTCTTGGAAGATATTGGTTTGACCTTGGTACATGTGCAAAATTTACTTCCAGAATAATACTTTATCACCTTGGAGAATTTGAGGGGAAAAAGTGAAGTTTTTAAAGGTGTTCCTGTCACTACAAAATGATTTGTCTCTTCCTGTGAACCTTTAACTGGATAATAGCATACAGCTGGCTAGTTGGAATCAGGAAGCTCCTGTATGTCCATCATTTCGTAAAATTGTTCGACTTCCTTAGTTTAAAAAAAAACTCTAGAAATTTAGAGTACCCAATTCATTTTTTCCAATTAAGGGGCAATTTAGTGTGGCCAACCTTGCACATCTTTAGGTTGTGGGGGCGAAACCCACGCAAACACGGGGAGAATGTGCAAATTTCACACTGTCAGTGACCCAGAGCTGGGACCGAACCTGGGACCTCAGCGCCGTGAGGCAACAATGCTAACCACTGCGCCACCGTGCTGCCCCTTAGTTATGTGAAGTGGCTGATATCGTACTGCTGTTGATCGGAATATCTGAAACCAGCATAATTGGACTTGGTTAGCACAAGCTATTTTTCTCCATTCCTTCTATTCCTCTGAGTAACTGTATTTCCTCACTACACACCTTATTTTTGTTCAAACTCCCTTTGAAGTTTGTGGCTTATAATGTCCACAGGGAACCTTGTGACCTTGTATAAAGTTGACACCATAACTGAGGGTGTACTATTAAGTGCACACTGCCCTTGAGCAAAGGAACTACTAACCAGTCATTTTTTTAATGTCAGGGCCTTCAATTATTTTCCGAAGTTGAGTAAATTTTGCCTGAGCAACACTTGTATTTATGTGCTGTGGAACAACTGTACATTATGATGGATATTTTTTATTGGATTTTGCTGGGGTGATTTTTTTCTTGGGAGAAAAGTTGACAACATTGTTTGAAAGGTAATTGTTCCATATAATTCTTGTGCAGGCAGAATAATTGCATATGCAAATTTCAATGTTTGTCAATAAAATTAATGTGTAATTTATTTACTCAATGTTTACCTTTTTTCAGCTTTGTCGGGCCATGTTCAGGAGCATCTTTTCTGATCTTTGCTTGCAATTACCCACTAATAGCTAACTGGAGGTCAAAAAAGCGCAGATCACTAGGGCTTTGCATCTGTTCCCCACCTCCACCTCCCACCACGCTGGAGTACTAAATTTGGTTTTAGATTTATGTGAAGTATTATTTCACTGAACAAGAATTGCTATTGGAAAAGGATTTGTGCCCCCTGACCCCCCCCCACTAAGATTTCTATTTCTAATGGAGCCTTGATCCACATCACAGCTATTGATATTTTGAGGGAATACTGTATTGGTGTGATTTTCTGTGTTTGCGACCAGGTTTTTTTTGATACAACAGATTTGGTCTGTTTTGGTATGTAACAGATATATATCTAAATTTGTAATTTTGGCATGTGATTTTGGTGAAGTAAATGATCCCTGTGTGCTGAAGATTCGAAATGTTCATACTTTTAAAACTGGCACTGCAGAAAAGAAATAGCGTGTATTTAAACAGTACCTTTTAGGAATAATTTGTAGAGAATGAAATACATTATAGTGTGATTGTTGCTGTATCAGAAACACAGCAGCCAATTTGTGCACAGGAGGATCCTGCGAACGGCAGTGAAATAAGTAGCTAGATCATTTGTATTAGGCATTGGTTGTAACTGGACACAGACAGAATGTCCATGTTCTTCTCCAAATACCGCCATCTATTTTTAACCATACCACTGTGGGCAAATGGGGCATCAGCTTGTTATCCCATCTGAAAGATGACCTGGATTAAAGCTCTGGAGTGAGACTCAAACCCACAACCTTTCAATTCAGCATGAGTGAGCCAAGACTGGCAACATGCTGAGTCTTGGAATCTGCCTATGCAAAGCCACAGTATGGCAGTATGGTGCTGCAGTACAGTTATTGGGACTAGGAGGGAGTAATTAAAAGCTTCCATTAGAAATGGTAGGTGTAGATATTTATGAAAGTTGATAGAAATCCTAGGCGCAAGATTTTTAATCATTACATGGATTGCTCCACAATGCTTAAATTGATGGGCATTGACAAATGTGCTGCTGGACTGAACAGCCTGGAGGTCTCCTGCTTTGTCGAGTTATTTGATCTCCGCCAAGCCAACGGTAATGATGCTACCATTGACCTCTGCATTACTGTGCATGGAATCAGGAAATCAGACCGGCTTCCTGCTCCAGTTATTCATGTGGAAAAGTTTCAAATGCATCTGTGTTGGTGGGAACGCAATTCAGGCTTCGCTCAGGTGCACCTATGGCAGGACAGCCTGACTGTACTCTACATATAAGCTCGCGCACAAAGAATGACTCGCATCAATTTGGTGCCACAGGCTCTTCAGGAACTGAGGGAAGAAAATTTGGCAGGGCAAAGTAAGGAAAAAAGTATGTGTTGCACGTCTGTTTCTTCTTGTGCATTTGATTCCAGATGTGTAGCTGAAACACCCAGTGATCATATTTCTGAGAAGAAACAGAACAGATTGACTGAAATTATCCCTGCAACTTCCAAAAGACAAGTAGAATCAAGGGCTCAGCAAATAATTCTTGAAATAGATTTGTGTGTCATGGACTTCATGGACTCAAAATAGCAGGTTAAGCACATATTGCAAAGCTGTACTTAAAATGCAATTCTATGCATCTTGTTGGCAGAATAATAGATACCTACAAAATAATGCAGTGAGTGGTTATAACTGAAAGGCACTAAAACAAATAGTGATTGCAGTTTTGGCAGTTGTACTAAAATCTCTAGTTTCCCCCCCAAATATATCTTCACTGTGTTGCAAGTCAACAGTGCTTGAAGTGTGACAAGAATATATGTGCAACAAAATGCCCAGAGATGCAAAATTTTCAATTGCTGTTTGGGATCCATCCAGATTCTTAAGAAACAGTTTTCAAGTAAATTTTCTTGTAACTAAAGCTAGACGTAACTTTTTTGTTTGGAACAGCAGGCAGGATATAGCTTTTGAAATATTGGAGAGTAAAACGGAGAATAGTGCTCGAGTTACTGACTGTTCTGACTTTTTAAAAAAAAAAGCCAG
Organism: Scyliorhinus canicula; assembly: GCF_902713615.1. NCBI lineage: Eukaryota > Metazoa > Chordata > Chondrichthyes > Carcharhiniformes > Scyliorhinidae > Scyliorhinus > Scyliorhinus canicula. Next base: position 187,525,982 of record NC_052150.1, on the reverse strand, counting down.
AATGCTTATAACACCAAGACTCTTGGAGCCTGCACACACATTTTGTAGTTGATAACCATACCTAACTGTTTTGAAGTTTGGCAGCAGAAAAACCATTTGTTATGTTTTTGGTATGAAGGAGTTACATTCATATTTCCTGTGCTATTCCCTTTGCTCTCCCCCTCTCTTGTTATTATTGTCTTGGTGTTGAATGTTCCCAGGCTCCTTTAGCCTCCTGGCTTGCAAGTTCCGGCCAACTATGTCCCAGGTGAATGTGTGGGCAGGACATTTTTGTGGAGGATAAATGTTCACCCTCTTCCTGTGCAGGAGAGACTCTGTTGCTTTACTTTCAGCTCTTTGAACCACCTCCTGAGAAACCGGGACCAGGTGCTAACTTGTGTTATTGTAAAGGTAAAAACACTGAGCATTTGGTTTGTGGCCAGGCCTGAGCTTTGTGAATTTAATTCCGTATTTCCTAATTCCCAACTTTATACTTAAAACATGCAAAATAGTAATTACTCAACTCCTTAACCAGTGTTTACAAGTTCTCAAAATGAAATGAGGTTTAGCAGGATTTTAACGGAAACTTGCACGAGAGGGATTTTTGGGGTGGATAAACTTTCAGCCGTTTCTAAGCATATTGCCATAGAAACACAGCAAGAAAAAACATTTCAGAAATTCAGTACCTTCAATTACTGTGTACTGTACTGCCAAATTACAGCACTTCAAGGCAGTATAACCCAGGCTTCTCCACCCTCCTAAACAATAGATCTGGCAACTGAGATTAGACTATCACATGATTGCTCATTGCTGTATCTTGCAATTTATTATACATGTTTTTTTTTTGTTCCCTTGTCTCGAGGTGCAATTGCTGATTTGATGAAGCCTGAACTCAGCGGGGGTAGTGAGGCCCCATGTTCACTGGGGTATATTGCTGAGCAGTGCAGTGTTATCCCATTTCAAGTTCTCAGTTAAAATCTAAACTATGCACTGGACAGAAAAACAGGGAAACCATCTGTCCCATAATTTATAAGATAGTCCTGTAATTTTTGGATTTGCTCCATGTCCCGTTCATTGGCCTCTCTGGGTGCCATGTATCCCATATTCCTCTTTGCAGTGACTAGGAGACTGCTGAGAGTTCCCCATTGTTACTACCCAAGCATCTTTGATGTTGCACATACGCATGTGCTGCTGTGCATGTGCTGCCCCCTCAGCCATGTGTCCTACAGAACAGGAGGGCTGGCAAACCTCTGCTCCAAGTTTCCAGAACGTTTTTTGCCATGGGGGCAGAAAGACTGCTGGAGTGTGTCAGACCTGGAGTTGGTGGGGCATGGGGATTCAGGGAGGAGGTCTAGCATCTAGCAGGCCTGAGTCCGTGTTGAGTGGAAATTGAGAGGCCTGAGGTGGGATGGCGGGGGTGATGGGTTCTGACATTCGGCAGGTCCGCTGGTGGTCGGGAGGTGGGGGGAGTCGATGATTTGAGGGGGTAGGTCTGCCAGCACGGCTGAGGGGGAGAAAACGACTGCTGATTGTGTGGGGCGTGAATATTTGGGAAGAGGGAAAGCTGACTTAGTGAGGAAGGAGGAATGGGGGAGGGGCTTCGGAGTAAGTCTCCAGGGAGGCGGAATGGGGGAGGGGCTTCGGAGTAAGTCTCTAGGGAGGCGGGTTGGGCAGAGGTGTGTGGGTGTGTTGGGGAGCGTGAAGAAATGTGAACTTGCCCTGTATTTGAAGGGCCTAATTCTAGTGCAAGCGCAGACTGCGGCGGAGTGTCAGGCCACGCACGCTCTGTTTTTGGCAGATGCAGGGATTGGGTAGTGCACCTTAGCTGCGTGTAAACAATGATCATAGGGCCCAGTTCAGAGCTGTAACAAAGAGAATCCTGGATGGGTGAGAAAGAGACCCAAGAGAGAGAATCCAAAGGGTAAGCTCACAGGACTGGGTGTGTTGGGAGGCTGAGGAGGTGGTTTGTTAACAAAAGCACTGCCATGGTAGATTCCAGATAGCAAGGGCTCAGGAGAAGCCTTGGAGAGCTGAAAGGGCAGTGAAAGGTTGGTGACACTACTATGGACCACTGGGGCAAAGTTAACCCATTGGAGTTATGATGTTCTGCTCAGCGTGGCTGAAGAGCTGGACTTGTGCCGTGAGTCGGTGCTGGAGTGTAACCGTGGAAAGTCAGTGGAACGCTGTCTCAGGAGAAGAGATTAAGGTATCAGGAGAGATGAACAGTCATTGAGGCAATATGAGCCGTAGCGACGTTTGGAGGGAATTCAGAGGCTAGGTTTGGATTTAGGTTTATTGTCACGTGTACCGAGGTACAGTGAAAAATATTGTTCGACGTACAGTCCAGCCAGATTGTTCCATACATGAAAAACATAGGAAATACAATAAATACATGATGTAAATACGTAGACATCGGGTGAAGCATACGGAGTGTCGAACTACTGAGTCGAGAAGATGCATGGAGTGATCAGTTTAGTTCATAAAAGGGTCATTCAGGGGACTGGTAACAGCAGGGAAGAAGCTGCTTTGGAATCTGTCAGTGCGTGTTCTCAGACTTTTGTATCTCCAGCCCGATGGAAGAGGTTGGAAGAGAGAATAACCCGGGTGGGAGAGGTCTTTAATTATGCTGCCCGCTTTCCTCGGGCAGCGCGAGATGTCGACTGAGTCAATGGATGGGAGGCGGTTTCACGTGATGGACTGGGCTGTGTTCACAACTCTGTAGTTTCTTACGGTCTTGGACCGAGCAGTTGCCATATCAGGCTGTGATGCAGCCAGATAGGATACTTCTATGGTGCACCTGTAAAAATTGTCTGAATTTACTTTGTTTCCTGAGGAAGTATTGGCATTGTTGTGCTTTCTTGGTTGTAGCGTCAACGTGGGTGGGCCAGGACAGATTGTTGGTGATGTGCACACCTCGGAATTTGAAGCTGTCCAGCATCTCCACCTCAGCCCCGTTTATGCAGATAGGGGTGTGTACTATACTTGCTTCCTGAAGTCAATGACCAGCTCCTTAGTTTCGCTGACGTTGAGGGAAAGATTGTTGTCGTTACACCACGCCACTAGGTCCTCTATTTCTAGATCTTCGAAGTGAGGACTGGGAATCCCTTGCAAGGGAGTTTTAACAAGATTGTATATCTCACAGTGGACACTGTCATCTGGGTGGGTTGCTGAGATATCCGTGGGATTTGTATTGGTTACATCTACCATTTATCATGCGGTGTAGTTTGTTTGACCACAGTCTCTGTTAATTCACAAGTACCTTATGTTAATTCTGAATGTTAGAGAATAGGATAGATATTGCAAATTGTTACTTGTCTGAACTTGCATAGTAAAGTTTATTTGTCTGTGTAAAAGTCCAGGGGAGCTCGTGGCTTTATTCTCTTCGTACCTGGGATTTCAAACTTTGTCTACTTTCAGCAAAGGTTTACTGGCCCATAACTGGATCGTAACAAAGTTAAAAACTCCGCTGATATTGCCTACGAGAGTGTATAAAACCCCTGAAAGATAACTTGGAACACTGGTTCTCAGTGGTGTATTTGAGTTTGGAATAATGTGAGGAACAATGTACAATCCAGTGAGGACTCAGTCCAGTTGTTGTGTAAACAATAAATAAAAATATTTATTAAAAAATAAAAGAGAAAAAAAAAAGCACTGCTGGAGACTGATTTACACTATGACACTTAAGTATATGAATAACTAAACCGTGTTGTTTGAATTGACTTCTTGTTTCCAAAATATACCTACGTTCCCTGAACTCGGAGAGACCCTGTTTCCCAAGCAGCATCCAATTTTAGTAACTCTATTCGTCAAATCCAGTTAATAGTTGCACACAATAGTGCTTAGGAGACCAAGTCTTGGAAAATGTCTCTTCTTCGCTAAGCAAAGGTACAAAACTGCATCTTTTAGAGGAGAATATCTGCAATCTGCCATGGCACTAAATGTTAGCTGGAACAGGCCTCTGTGACTTGGATGTAGATGGAACTGGCCCCTCTGGCTGTTAGATGGAGAATTTGCCTCCTTCCCCAATGAGGGTGCTGGCAGTTATATTATTCAGTCTCTTTGATATTCCCCTTGTGGATTCTGCTGTCTACCCCTCTCATTCTTTGCCTTTAGAACTTTGTATTTTGTATAGCCCTACTAATCTCTTGTAAACAATGTTTCTATATAGCCATTCACACCTCAATGTCTCTGGACTCCTGCCAGTCTTGTTCCTTTTTTGCTATTTTATTTTCATCTCAAATTCACTATTAATCTTGTTAGCTTCTATGATCCTGACAACAGGGAGCAGCTTGGAACATCTGGGGTGTGCGAGGCGTGGAGCTTCAAGTGGTGTACAACGTCAACCGGGTTGAGGAGACAGTTTAAATTATGTCTTTTACATGTGGAATGTTGAGGGCATGGTTTTATTTGGACATGGGTCTCCCTGACCCTAGAGTGCTGTTAACCTTGTAGCCCCCCACCCCGCCACTGTCAAAAGTTTTTTTTTCTCCCAAGTTGGTCACCATGGGTAAAAAACATTCTGTATAGCAGCAATTTTTGTTGTGTCTGATTTGTAAGGTGGGGAGGCAGTGGTTACGTTCTTACCAAAGAATTTAAATTAGCAGCCAAGAAAACCTGAGAACTTCAAGCTATGATTCCATCCGCTATGTTTGGTTAACAACTTGTCAAAAAGTAACTCCATAATAGTGCCACTTCTCATTTTAACATAATTAAATTTGAATAAATCAAAAACTAAATTTGATTATCAACGGCAAAACATTGAAAATGAATTGGGTGCTGTATTTTGTTCCCAGAAGTTTTAAATAATCACACATTTAGTCTCTAGTGTATATCGTAACAGGTTTCAATGTGGCTGGTGAACTGATGCATTGTTGCTGGGCATTGACTGCAGTGCAGCTGTGGCATTCTGGATGTATATTTACATTACAATTTATTCCTAGTTTTTTGGGCATAACAAAGCAATCTGCTATTCCATTCCATGCATGCTCCGTCTGAAGGCAGGCACCCTATCTAGCCCCCCCCCCCCCCCCCCCCCCCCCCCCAAATCCCGTAACCCCACCTAACCTGTACATCCCTAGACAATTGAGGGACAATTTTATCATGGCCAAACCACTTAACCTGCACACCGTTGGACTGTGGGAGGAAACCGGAGGAAACCCACAAGATACAGGGAGAATCTACAAACTCCACACAGACAGTGAGCCATGGCTGGAATTGAACCCCAGTCCCTGGCGCTGCGCTGTGAGGCAGCAGTGCTAAGCTTTGTTTTTGTATCGATTGCACAATAATTGTTGTGGTTTAATTCTTCAATGCAATAAGGATGTTTCTCAAGGATTCCTTTAGTACTCTTTTGGAGGCCAAAAGCGTTCCATGGCTGGAAATTTTTTGGAAAGTTTGTCCTTGAAGAACAACCCCTGCTTCTACAATTCCCATGTAACTGACATCCCTCAACCCTGGAACCTCTCTTCTGCATCCTTGCCGAAATCTTCCAAGTCCTTCCCAAAATGTAGAGAACAGTTGAGGTTGAGCCAGTGCGTTTTGAAGTTTCATCTGAACTTCCTTGCGTTTATACTCTGCCCCATATTAAAAAACTCAGACTCTGCAGCCTGTATGCCTCAACCTAAAAACTCAGACTCTGCAGCCTGTATGCCTCAACCTAAAAACTCAGACTCTGCAGCCTGTATGCCTCAACCTAAAAACTCAGACTCTGTAGCCTGTATGCCTCAACCTAAAAACTCAGACTCTGTAGCCTGTATGCCTCAACCTAAAAACTCAGACTCTAGCCTATATGCCTCAACCTTTTTCAATCTGCCCTGTTGCCATCAATGATTAGTGCACATTTACTCCTCAATTTCTTGTTCCTGCAGCTTTTTTCGAATTGTACCATTCAAATTTAGATTGCCCCTTTGCATTCTAATTACCAAAATGTATTACTTTGCACTTCTCTGCTTTAAATTTAATCTGCCAGAGGTTGGCCTTTTCAACCAGCTTGGCTGTGTCCTCCTGAAATCTATCATTGTGCTCCTCTCGGTTTTAGAAATATTGAATATTTGACCAGTGATGATCCCTGGGGAATCTGACTTTATACCTTCAACCGGTTATCAGCTTTTGTCTGATCACGCTCCTATGAAATGAGACTGTGTTTTGCTATGTTAAAACTGCTGTGTGAATGCTGACATTGTGGGAGATCCAGTGTAAGAGTCTAGCTCTTAACAATGTACCTGATCAATAGGTTGTCCCAAAGCACTTTACAGCCAGAGGAAGTAATTTTAAAGCCTAGTCACAGTATTGTGAAAAGGCAGCAGTCAATTTGAACACAGGAAGGTCCCAGAAGCAGCATTGTGATCTATTTTTATTGATACAGTATTGGTTGAGGGATAAATATTGGACATAGAAATAGTGGGATCTTTTATTTCTACATGGGAGGGCAGACACATCCAGAAGATATTCTGTCATTTATTGTGCTCTGCCAAAAGATTGTCATGTTGGGAATGAACTCTGCTAAATCCCACCAGCCATTGATCTAGAATGGGGCTAGTGTTTGTCAGGTGTTGAAATGTCAAGGAGGCCTGGATAAACTGCTTTCCGCTTTCTTCCACAGTTAGCGGGAGCAGTTTGACGGGCAGGGAACTTGTGTTTATCTGATTTTGGGATCCAAGTTGATGAGAAACGTGCAGGTATTCAGGAACTCAGGATCATGAGCTAAAAGTAGCTCATATGCACTGGGTTATAGGTCATGGTGGTGAGCTCATGGCAGAATGAAACCTGCAGGTCAGTATAACTTTACTTATAAATTAGAGAAATAATATGAAGTTTAATTAATTGGGCTAGCATTTAAAATATCCATAGTCGTCGATGTTGAAGTCAGAGCTGTTGTTTGTTGGGTTTCAACTTTAATTCCAAGCTGTTGGTTGCTTTCTTCAATCTAGGCCCGCTTAGAATTTTGTCGCTCTTCATTGTGTCCTGGCCTTTTCTCTCATGACCCTTGGTGTGTTTTTTAGCCATTCAAGCTGTGTCGTTGCAACAGTAAAAGTGGCACTAGAAATGAAACATGGGCATGCTGCTCTGAGCTGCTGGCAGGAATGAGGCCCACTTAAGGGGTCGTTCTTGTGGTTTCTGATAGTGTTGCGGAATCTAATCCTGGTCATGCCATAACAATGTCATGTCCCTCATGTTGCAGTTTATAGCTGACTGCTTTTGCAAGTCCGTGGGTCAACAGACTGTATGAAGGTACAAATGTTTGCTAAAACCGGCTCTGCACACTAGAGTGCAAGTTTCTCTGAAACTGAGGGCATCATTTAATGGGGTTATTCATATTTGTATGTAACATTGTGACCTGTGTGCCTGTACGATGAGGTCCTGGCTTTGAAGAGCTAGTCATTTTCAGCATGACCATGTAATCGGATTCAAGAATTCTAATTCCAGTGAGCAGAGCTTGAAATGCATGTATGTGAGTGTGCCGACCGTCTCCCGCTTTATGCTTTGAATTATTGCAAGAGTCCAGGCTCAACTGTATTAAAATACCTATGGCTTTAATTAGGAGCTGAGTTTTAAAAACTTTGGAGACAGTTGTAAAAATGCGGAGAAGGAAGTTTGGGGCAAGGCATTTTTTATTTGTTTGTCAGCCTCTTGACTTTCCTTTTCTGCCCCCACTACTCGGTGAAGCATCTCTTCCAGCCATATGAAACTTAAGTACAGATGGGGAAAATATCCTGGTGTGTGGTGAAGAGATCTGTCATGTGATGCATAGGCAACATTTTTCTTTTTGAATAAAAATGAGCATTTTGTATTGCTGAAGTGTATGCTCAATGATACCAAACTGGGAATAATTGTTACTAAAGTAAGATCAAAACTCAGCAGGTGATTAAAGGTTGTCTCCTGTTGCCCGTTGAAAAGCCTGGGTTTGCTGGAAAATTTGCAGGATTTGACTTTAGTCTCTGAACTGTTTTTAAAAAAAAAAATTTGGGAGAAAACAATTGACTCAAAACCTCAGGAGAGAATATCAGGGCAAAACAATCAATTTCTATTTATACTTTTCAGAAACTCAAGAAAGCAAATGGGTTAGCAAAAAGGCACATTTCATGGACAGAATCTTATTGGCCTAGTTATATTTATGAAACACTGACAGGTGTGTGCTTTGCTGCTGCTTTCCTGCTGTGACAGTGTCTTATACTTTACATAGAAGAATGAAATGAAATGAAAATCGCTTATTATCACGAATAAGCTTCAAATGAAGTTACTGTGAAAAGCCCCTAGTCGCCATATTCCGGCGCCTGTTCGGTGAGGCTGGTACGGGAATTGAACCGTGCTGCTGGCCTGCCTTGGTCTGCTTTAAAAGCCAGCAATTTAGCCCAGTGTGCTAAACTTCAACTACTTCCAAGAACCCCCCCCCCCCCCCCCCCCCCCCAACATCATATGTCTCCCCTAACCCACTCCAAGCTTGTACCTGGCACTGACAAAATGTGTCCACTGCCCTTGTAAAATAGTCGCAAATGCAACAGAATTATAAATGCTTTGTAAACGCACGTGAGCACAATCTGACTTTGTGTGAAGAACAGGGAGAATGAGTTTGAAAAAGGGGGGGAAATCAATATTGGCCAAAATTGTGAACCTGAAAATCAATCCAGGTGTTTTTGGTGGGTTGAGGGGAAAATTAACTTCTGAAATCATCTTTGAAGGAAACTGAGATCATTATAGCAGATTGTGCAGTGGTTCTGCCAGTGTTTTATAGTTGGGAGTGGTCATACTTAGTAGAGTTAGACTAAATAAAACCCACTGCATCTATTAAATTTGCAGTGACTATATTTCTAAGTGGCAGCCAAATAGCTGCCTTTGTATTTTGAATTTTTTTCTGAAATGATTCTATTCCCATTTGTAATTATAAACACGGCTGGCAGACTTTACAATTAAGCCTTTCTCTTCACTTGTTTCATTTAAAAAAAAAAGCCAAATTACCCCCATTAGTGTCAAAATTCTGTACCATTATCTTACTGGAGAAGTATTTGGCAAATGAGCAGTTTGGCCAAGTTCCCCATCACCTGGATTCTTTTTTATTGGTATTAGCACAACATTCAAAGAGAAAATATTTCCTTGCTCTATAACCCCAGCATGCAAGGAGAAATTAAAAACAGGCATAACTGGCTGAGCAGCAGTTTGTCACCAAGATCTGGGACCAAACAGGACAGATTGAGAAGATTTGGGAATCTATTCCTGTAGTGCTGAGATAGCCGGTCAGCATAAATGCGGTGGTCTCACTGTGCCTCGAGCTGGAGAAAGGAAAAATAAAAAAAATCCCTCTTGTAACCTCTTCTGGTTCCTCTGGTGCAAAGTGCAAGCATGTGTACATTGGCTGCAGTTGGAATTCCCCACATGGGTGAAAACCCACTGGCATATTATGTGCTCAGATATGAAGCATGGCTCCTTGGATGAAGTGCTGGAAGGCTTGCTCATTCTGCTTGTTGGACCATACCCGACCAAGCGTTGCGCCTGTACCTCCAGGACAGTGGGAGAAATAGTTGAAGCAAAAACAAATGGATGAGAATTCAAGACCAGAACTGCATCATAAAAGAAAATCCTTAAACATTTTTAGACAAGCTAAAAACCTATTTTTAAATTTTCAGTGTTATTCTAAATATAAAAAAAACCTCTCGATTTATGTCCCACAATGAAAGGGTCACTTAATCAAAATTGGCAATTCAGTTTGTCGAAGTGAGATTTTGGATACTGATGGATCAGTTTAAATTTCTTCAGTTTCTCAGCATTACTGACAAAAAAACATTTTCCGTTCGAAAGTTAGATGTTGTTATTAAATAACATTCTAGCTCGAGTCCCCCTCGCCTCCCGCAATAAAGCCTTGACTCCTGCTGGTCTCCTGACCCAAAGCTAAGTTACAGATACTCGTATAGGTAATAAATTCTACCATGTACTGAATACTGAGCTGCTACATGAAGTACTGGGCCCAGAATCTAGTGTCTGCAGGAAAAAAAAGTGCTTTTGTTTTTGGGAAAAAGATTTGTAAAGTGTTTAAAGAAACATCAACGTATAATAAGTCAAAAAGTGGTCAAAATGAGACGCTGAATATATTAGGAAACTTAATAAATGTAGGACAGTTGATCAGTAAGTTCGCAGATGATGCGGAAATTGGTGGGGTGGTAAGTAGTGAGGATAATAGCCTCAGATTATAGGAGGATATCGACACGCTGGTCAAATGGGCTGATCAGTGGCAAGTGGAATTTAATCCGGGTAAGTGTGGGGTGATGCACTCGGCAGGACAAAGAAGGTAAGGGAATACATGATCGGCAGAACTAAAGTACCAAGGAACAAAGGGACCTTGGTGTGCATCTACAGCGGTTTTAGGCCAGTATTTTTCAAAGTCCCCCCCCCCAAGACCCACTTTTGGCAACCTGCTGACCTTCGCGACACACACCATGTTCGATTACCTTCAATGCATAAGGGGAGCCTGCTTGGTCCTCACTTTCTCACTTGAATCAAGTTCAAAGGAGGAGAGGGCAATGTGCATACCTGATGTAGACTTCAGCCAGTTCCCTTGTGCTGTCTTCATCTTTATGAAAACGGGAAATCCAACCGTGCACATGTAGGCCGTCGTGAAGGGCAATAGCAACAAAATGCATGTTTTTCTCCGCGCAGTATACTCCTGGGAGATGCTATTCCAGAATGCTGACCGACTCATGGGCTTTTGGCCTTTTGTTTTATTGTGGTATTACAGGTCAATGACAATAGTGTAATCTTTTAATTTGGAGTCAGCTGTAAGTTAATAACTGACTGGGGGCTAAACCTAAAGGAATTTTTCACCCACCACTTCTCTTTCAAAATCTGAAACACCTCTCATTCCCTGCATATAACACATGGCTTTTGCATTGGTGCAATTGACAAAACTATACCTCAAGAAATCATCTTATAACCAGAAGCCCTGGAGCTCTGTGCAGAGCTAACACTAGCAGTGCTCTGTCCTGTCCTGGACTCTCCTGTGCAGCTCTCTCCAGCAGATTCTGTAGCGAGATCCTGTCCAATGGGTAAACTGCCCATTTGAGTCCCTGACTGTCTCTTACTTTTAAGAAAGCCATTCATCTTCACAGTTCACTTGTCTTGCTTGCAAGCAGCTGGAAAATGGAAGCAAAACTGCACCGTGATTTGACACCAAAAGCATGTACCTGGAGGGTGCTTGGTGTCAAGTGTGCGTGCAGGGTGCGAGACCTGCTCTCTGCTGCTGCTTCTGATCAGAATACTCGACACAGCCGAATTCATTTCAATTTAAAAGGTGACAGCGGCCTCTACTCTCTATGTAAAATTGGCAACTGTTGGGTTCTTCTTCCGTGATCGGGAGCGAAAAACTGTTCCACAACCCTCCTGACACACTCCCACGACCCACCCGCAAGTTGCAACCTGCACTTTGGAAAAACCCTGCCTTAAGGTAGCCGAGCAGGCGGATTCAGTGGTTAAGAAGGCATATGGTATATTTGTCTTTATTAGCTGAGGCATGGAGTTTAATTGCAGGGAGGTTCTGCTGGAACTGTATAAAACATTGGTTAGGCCACAGCTAGAGTATTGTGTGCAGTTCGGGAAGCCACATTACAGGCAGGATGTGATAGCATTGAAAAGGCTGCAGAGGAGATTTACCAGGATGTTCATAGAATTTACAGTGCAGAAGGAGGCCATTCGGTCCATCGGCTCTGCACTGGCCCTTGGAAAGAGCACCCTACCCTGTAACCCAGTAACTTCCCCTAACGTTTGTTTGGACATCCATTTCTGCTTTGTGCTGATTGGTACAGACATGACTGTCTGAATTTTATTATTTAAGACTGCAACTTGGTGCATAACTTTGTACAAGTGTAGAAAATGCTCTATTCATTGAGATCATTCAGAAGAGAACCATCCTGTCCGCATTGGGGGACTCTTGTGACTGCTCAACAGTATGTCAAAACAGCAGGATGGCTATTCTTTTCAGATCACTGTTTCGCTGAAACCGAGAGAGGAAGTTTAGAAGAAACGGTCAAAGGAAAGAACTGCAACAACTGCTTCTCAGGTTACCACTTCCCAAGGGAAAGACTGTAGAAATTGATTACTTTATAGACGCTGTACTTCAAATAAGCAAGTTTCAAGATCAGAGTGAGGAATGCAAAGAGATACTTTGGAATTTTTTTTTTTTGAAATTTGAAAAACTGCAGGATGTGTGCAATGTATGCAAGGGGGAAAAATAATGTATCAGGTGTGACTCTTCAATTCTGATGAAGCATCTTGACTGAAACATTAGCCGTTCTTTTTCCTGGCATACTGATTGCAGTGCTGTGGAATATACGGGGTTAGTGACCAGGACTAAGGTGGACGACTCTCCAGGGAGAAGGACCTTTGTGTCTTCAATTGAAAAGCCATATGGAAGACAACAAAATTTATCATAATTTGGGAATGTGTTGTACACAAGTGCCTCTGTGTTTTCGATCGGGAACAATGACATTAGGCTCTGGGAAGACTGTCGAAAGTATAACCACATGGTCTTTGTTTAAGAATTAACTGCGGTAAGGAAAGGTTAATTTGAAGTTCAAAATGCAGTGCCGAGATTGCTTTATTGGCACAGTATATTAATGTATGTTTTTGTTAATTGAGGGAGTGAAAACCATAAAGAGGTAAAATTATTTCCTGCAATGTGTTCTGTAACTTTCTATGTAACTTTCATGTGCCGTCTACAATAGGCCATCTACAATTGGCCAATGTTGTGGCCATCAATATAATGCAAAAGCAAGATATTGTGGACACACACAATCTGAAATAGAAGCAGGAAATTCTAACAATATTCAGGACGTCAGGCAGCATCTGTGGTGAGAGAGAAAAATAATTTGTCTTGTAGATGACCTTTCCTCAATTGTGAAAAGTTTAAAATGTGAACAGGGTAAAGAGTGTGAAAAAGAACAAAAGGGAAAGTTTGTGAAAGGATGCAAGATAGGAAAGATTAAATGACAAGAATGGGTGGTACAAGGCCAAAGGTCGTGATCGGGAAGATGTGTCTGAAGGAGTTATTGAATGGCAAAATGAACCAAGAAAAAAAAGAAGAGGAAAACCAAAACCTGTAAAAAGAAAGGAAACCGAATTGTGACCACGGTTATAGTCTGCAATTGCCAATTTATTGTTCAGTAAGAAAGATAAGGTGCTGTTTCTTAAGCTTGCTTTTGAGTTGCATTGGAGCGCTATAGGAGGCCAAGGAAGAAAGGTCAGTGTGAGAACAAAGTGGAGAATTAAAACGAGAAGCTTGAGGGACATGCGTAGGTTGAATGAAGATGTTCCACAAAGTGGACACCCAATCTGCATTTGATCTCCCCAATATTTTTAGAAATTGTTCCCCCAAATAAGAGGCAATTTAGCGTGACCAATCCACCTACCCTGCACTTAGAGTTGCGGGGGTGAGACCCACGCAGACGCGGGGAGAATGTGCAAACTCTACATAGACAGTGACCCGTGGCTGGGATCAAACCCGGGTCCTCGGCTCCGTGAGGCAGCAGTGCTAACCACTTTGCTGCTCTTTGATCTCCCCAATGTTGAGCAGACGGTATTGTGAGCACTGAATTTGAAAGAATTACATACACGTTTCTAATTCGAGGAGGAGGGGAAGTTTCATACAGTAGCTGTAGGGAATTCAATAATTTGGGGGCCGGATTGTTGAGTCCCACATTGCACGATGCAGGGTGGGTAAATCCGGTCATTCTGGTCCATGTTTAGACTAACGATATAGGGAAGAGTAGACACGGGTTCCAGTTTGGAGACTGCTAAGAGCTATGTTAGTCAACACGATCTTGGATCCTTTACCTGAGGAATATACAAATTAGATAACTGACAGTGATGTGGGAAAGAGAGATTAATTTTATGAGACACCACTGGCAGCATTATTGGGGTAGGAAGGTCAGGTTCCACCTGAACCAGTCTAGGGCCAGAGTCCTGGTACAAAGGATAAATGGGGGGGCCGCAATTACTTTAAATGAGTAAGTGGAGGGAAGGCCTCAGTTGGATAAGGTAGTGTAACAATAAACAAGATGCTGAAACCTGAACCTAAAACAGAGGGTGCTGGAAAATCTCAGCAGATCTGGCAGCACCTGTAAGGAGAGAAAGCAGAGTTAATGTTTTGAGTCCTTTTTAGCTTTGTCAGAACTGAGAGGGATAACCAAAAGGACTCAACTGCTGAGTTTCCCTCAGCATCCTCTGCTCTCAGTGGCAGACAGAGTAAAGTTAGTCAGAAATTGTACTTGAGGTGCTATAGGTAAAAGATGTAAGATGATTTAGCCAGGAGAGAGAAATAATAAACATAGGCATCTAAATAACAAAAATGAGATGAGAGTTGGGGCTGATTAGAGATGAAAAAGTGAATCTGCAGGGGACATGGCATGGCCGAGGTACTGAGGAATGCTTTGCATGCATTGTCACAAGGAAGCAAGATGCTGCCGAAGCTCAAATGAAAAGACATAGCAGAGTTACAGGATGGGCTAAAAATTGTTATAGATAGGAGAAAGGCTGCCTGTACCTGAAGCTAAGGATACTGAGGGAAGTAAGAGTGGCAATTTTAGAGGTACTGGCCATAATCTTCCAAGCTTCTTCGTAAGTTCTGCATAATGGGCTTGTCAGCACATTTGAACCCCAGGGAATAAAAGGGACAGTGGCAGTATGGGTATGAAGCAGGCTGAATAACAGTCGTCTTTCGGAAGGAGAAAGGTATACAATGAGATTCCCTGGAGGTCGGTAACAGGATCACTGCTTTTCTTGGTATATATCATGCCTTAGAGTTGGAATTTCAAAATTTGCATATGACAAAACTTGGGAGTATTGTGAACTGTGTGAAGAATAGTGATAGACTTAAGATGGTAGATGGTCTGGTAGAATGGATAGACAGATGAAATATTAATGCAGGGAATCACAAATTGGTACATTTCGGTAAGAACAAGGTGACACCATATAAAATAAAGGATGCAATTCTAACAGGGTGCAGGAATAGAGACACTTGGTGGTATATGCGCATAAATCATTGAAGGTGGCAGGGCAGATTGAGTGTGTGCTTAAAAAGCCAAACGGGATCCTGAACCTTTTAAGTAGAGGCATTAAATACAAACGAGGAAGTGATGATGAATCTTTCTAAAACATTGGGTCGGCCTCAGCTGGAGTGTCATGCCCTCTTCTGGGCACTACACTTTAGGAAAGACATGAAGGCTTTAAGAGAGAATTCGGGAAGGATTTGTAAGAATAGTTGCAGGGATGAGAGACTTTGGTTAGCTACATAGATGGACTGGAGAAGCTGGGGTTATTTCCTTAAGGAAGAGAAGGTCATGAGGTTTGATAGAGGAGTTCAAAATTATGAGGGGTCTGTGCAGCATAGATAGAGAGAACTGTTCCCATTGGCAGGTGGGTTGGGAAGCCTGAGTGTGTGATGGAGGAAGATTCAGTTGCAGTTATCAACAGGGAATTCAATAAGCACTCAAAGGGGAATGATTTGCAGGGCTATGAGGAAAGGGGGCAGTGGGATCAGATGAGTTGCCCTTGCAGAGAGCCATACCAGTCATGACTGACTGAGTGGATTCTTTCTGTGCTGTATTTGATTCTGTGTAAAACACAAGAGTAGAAGGGTAGGTTAATGTGCTTCGGTTCAAATAAGTGCTCTTTATACAAATGTACAGTGTATAAAGAACAAACTCTGTGAACTGTAGGCACAAATTTAACTTGAAGATTTGCCATTATTGAGAGGTAGCTGCAAGACAGTCAGAACCGGGAACTAAATTCATCCGATTATCTTCAGGAAGGGTGGACAGGAATAGCCTTGATGGTTATGGATAAAATCTAGTGAGAAGTAATTGGACGATGGAGACTTTATGGGTACGTAACATCAGAACGTAAGAAATAGGAACAGGATTAGGCCATGTAGATCTGCTCTGCCATTAAATAAAATAACAGCTGATTTGATTATTGTCTTAACTCCACTTTCTCGCCTGTCCCCCACAAGCCTCAACTCCCTTGTCGGTCAAATATTTCTGCATGCCCAAACCGTAGTGAATTTCTTGTGTGTCTGGGCAAGTTTACTGTAATATTGTCCTCTAATCAACAAGGTGGCATGACGTATTAGGTTTGATAATGAGTCAGATTTATTTAACAGTCTTATGGTGCATTTATCTAATAGTGATCATGTTATGATTGAGTTCAATGTAGTCTTTGGGAGGCAGCAATGCAAAACAGCTACTTAGATTTAGGCAAGGCTGTCTTGAATCAGTAAGCCAGAAGCTGGGTAAGTCTGTCAGAAGATGAAGTGGGAAATTTTCAGAGTCAGTTTATAGCCTAAGGGGCAAACGTTATAAAGAAGAACAAAGAAAAGTACAACACAGAAACAGCCCCTTTGGCCCTCCAAGCCCGCACCAACCATGCTGCCCGTCTAAACTAAAATTTTCTACATACTTGCCAAAAAGACAGGCATGGATGACTAAAAGGCACTTGAAATTGAAAGATAAAGCATACAAAGTGCAAAGACAGTACAGATTCTGAGGGTGGAAAAGATGCAAAGATCCGGAAAGGCTGGCCAAACTGTCAGCTACAAAATGGAGAGTATGGAAAGAAGAATGCAAGACAACAAAATTGGCTCAACTTTTATATGAGACAAATGAGAGTTGTCAGGAGAAATATGTACTCTTTGATATGGATAAGATTGTTAATGAAAATGGAAGCCTGAGTTCGATTCCGGCCTTGGGTGACCGTGTGGGGTTTGCATGTTCTACCCATGTCTGTAGATTTCCTCCACGTGCTACCATTTCCTCCCATAGTCCAAAGATGTGCAGGTTATGTGGATTAGCCATGCTAAATTTCCCTTCCAAGTCCAGAGATGTGCAGGTTAACTGGGGTTACGGTGATGGGGCGGGGGATTGGACCTAGCTAGGGTGTTCTTTCGGAGGGTTGGTGCAGACTTGATGGGTCAAATGGCCTCCTACTCTACTGTAGGGTTTCTATGGAAATGGCAGACAGACAGAATGATTACTTAGCTTCCGTGTTTACAGCAGAGGAAGAGGTCAGCCTGTAGGAAATTCCAAGGAAACTAATATTCAATCAGGGTCATTATTATAAAACACACAACATAAAGGTAATGGAGAAAGCAAATCCATTAAAGAGTGACAAATCCTCAGGACCAGATGGTTTCCATCTCCAATTTTAAAGAAAGTAGGTGAGAACATTACAGATGCTGTAAATATAGGGTGGAATTCCCCCCCCCCCCCCCCCCCCAACCCGGGTGGGAGAATCGCCGGGGCGCCGCGCGAGTCCCGCCACGCCGCCCCGGCACCTGCACGCAATTCTCCCACCCACCCACCCTCCCAAACCAGCGCGGCGCGAATCACGGCTGGCCGCTCGGAGAACTGCTGCTCGCCATTTGCAAAAGGCAAAACTGGGGTTCCTGGGGGGGGGGGAACTGGGGTTCCTGCGGGGGGGCGGGGGGGGGGCTCCGATGGGGTCTGGCACGCGATCGGGGCCCACTAATCGGTGGGCCCACCTCTCCTAAAGGAGGACCTCCTTTCCTCCGCAAGATCCATCCGCCATCTTCTTGTGGGGCGGCCTCGGGGCGGATGGCAACCGCGCATGCGCGGGCTGGCGCCGATGACTTCATTTACGCGATGCCGGCCACGTCATTTACACGGCGCCACTTTTTACACGGCGCCAAGGCCCAGCGTGCGTAAAATACGCGACGCCGCTCCTAGCCCCCCGGGGGCGGGAGAATAGGGGGCTGGGAGCAGGCTCCGACGCCGGAGTGAAACATTCCGGTTTTCACTCCGGCGTCGGGACTTTGGCTCCATTTCGGAGAATCGCGCCCATAATCTTCCAAAGTTTTCAATTTGGGAAGTGTTCCTTTTTAGATTGGAACATTTCTCATGTCACTTCACTTTTTTTTAAAGTGTGGGAAATTGGGGAATTATGGATCAGGTTAACCTAACACCTATCCTCAACATCACTGGTGTCTATAATTAAAGATAGAGTAACTGAACACCTTTGAAACTAGCTGATCCGAGAGAGCCAGTATGGATTTGTAAATGGTAGGTCAGGCCTGACCAACCTAATTGAATTTTTGGAGATGTGACTACAATACTTGGGTAGGAGAATGTCTAGCAATCCTATTTGTATGAACTTTCAGGAGAAATTTGAAAAAGTCCCTCACAAGAGACTTGGCTAAAGCTGATGAAATTGACGGCAAATTATTGGCAGAGAGTAGGGATAATGAGCACGTAGGTTTTTTAATTGGCACAATGTAACTAGTGGTGTCTAGGAAGGGGTCTTGATGATTCACTATTAGTTGACAATCAGATGATGGGCGAGAAACCCGCATATCAAAATTTGCCGATGACTTAAAGATGGGCAGCATTGAAAGCAGTACACATGGGAACTTAAAATGACAAGATATATTGATAGATGAAGTGAATGGCAAATCTGTGGCAAATGGATTCCAATGTGAGCACATATGAGATCATCCGCTCTGAACCTAAAACGGATCAAACAGGGGAATTTATAAATCTTAAAGCTAGAAACACTGGCAGTGCAAAGAATCTTGGGGATCCAGGTACATCTTGGGGATCCAGATATGAAAAGGCTAATAGCATGGTGTATTTTATATCTATAATGTGAGACGGTGGAAGACTTGCTTCAGCTATACAGACCTATAAAGACCTGGTTAGATAACAGCTGGAGTATTGTCAACAGTTCTGTGCACCACACCGTGGGTAGGATATATTGGCTTTGGAGGGAATGCAGCATAGATTTTCAATTATACTTGGGACTTGATGAGTTAAATTATAAGGAGTGATTGTGCAAACGAGGACTGTTTCCTGAAATTTAGAGGGTTAAGTTTGATTTGATTGGAGTTTTCAAGATATTAAAGGGAAATAGACCGAGAGAAGCTACTTCTAGTTGAAGAGTTAAAGACTTTGGATGCGGTCATAGTCTAAAAGTTAATTTCACTCCCGGAATAATAATAATCTTTACTGTCACAAGTAGGCTTACATTAAGACTGCAATAAAGTTACTGCGAAATGCCCATTGTCACCACATTCAGGCGTCTGTTCGGGTACACTGAGGGAGAATTGAGAATATCCAAATTACCTAACAGCATGTCTTTCGGGACTTGTGGGAGGAAACCGGAGCATCCGGAGGAAACGCACACAGACACGAGGAGAACGTGCAGGCCCCACAGAGAGTGACCCAAGCTGGGCAACTGAAGGAACTGTGCTACCCACTGTGCTACCGTGCTACCCTAAGGTCTAGATTTAAGAAACACTTGTACACACCAAGGGTATTGGAAGTTTGGAGCTCCTGCAACTTACACAATCAGGTATTCATTTTAAATCTTAGAACATAGAACATAGAACAGTACAGCACAGAACAGGCCCTTCGGCCCTCAATGTTGTGCCGAGCCATGATCACCCTACTCAAACCCACGTATCCACCCTATAACCGTAACCCAACAACCCCCCCCTTAACCTTACTTTTATTAGGACACTACGGGCAATTTAGCATGGCCAATCCACCTAACCCGCACATCTTTGGACTGTGGGAGGAAACCGGAGCACCCGGAGGAAACCCACGCACACAGGGGGAGGACGTGCAGACTCCACACAGACAGTGACCCAGCCGGGAATCGAACCTGGGACCCTGGAGCTGTGAAGCATTTATGCTAACCACCATGCTACCCTGCTGCCCCATCTTAAACTCATACCAAAGGATATGGGGCCAAGGAGGGTATGGAGTTAGACCACAGATTAGCCATGATCTCATTGGCTGGTGGAACAGGTTCAAGAGGCAAAATTACATCCTCCTGTTCCTACGTGTTTATCCTCACATCAAATTCCCCTATTCAGAGGTCTCCCCCCTACCTTCCCCAGGGATGAAATTGACAAGCTGACTCAATATTTGGAAGCCTTCCAATGCATGAGCAAATCAGTCAGCTGATCCTGATGAAAGGCCACTTTCATGGAACAATTAGGTAGCTGGGGGTCTGATGCACGTACCTGTTAACTGGCTCCTGATGTTCAGTGGCTTGCTGAACTTGAGCTTGAGCCCCTGTTTATAACCAGCCAGCTGACTTGGCATTAACATTTATTTGCGAAAACGAACAGAAATCGGAGCAGGGTAACAACCATACAACCTAACAGCTAATCAAATCAATAGTACAGCTCTATGCAGAAAAAAAAGTTGGAATTAAAATAATATCCGAAAGAGACTGTGAATGAGGGTATGAAGTTAGACCACAGATTAGCCATGATCTCATTGGCTAAGGGATTATGCAAGCTTGGAGGCAGAGAGAATAAGATATAAAAGAGAAAGGAATCCACTTCAAGTCATGAAGGGCTGAGCACTGCCCGCCAGTAGCAATAAAGGTAAGTGCACAAAATAATATGGGAGATTAGTCATTGGCATTCATTTGTGATGCACAGTGCTCTGTTTCAGTTGACCTAACAAGTAGGTGACAAAATCTCAAGGAATTTGCTTCCTGTTTTTCCCTGGATGTTTTTTGGAATTGACTGTTTCCAGCATTGGTCAGTGGTGTGTCAGTCTTGCGTCCAAGTCAAAGTGCTGTGTTCAACTCCCACTCCAACATTTAAACTCGGCCTAGGCTGGCAAGCTAGCCCTGGGTAAGGGTTCAGTCGACTCATTCCTGGGTTGAATAAGTTGGGCTCCTAGCCTTTGGAGTTTTAAAAGAATGAGAGGTGATGTTCATAGAATCCCTCCAGTGCAAAAGGAGGTCATTTAGCCCATTGAGTCTGTGCCAACCCTTCGAAAGAGCACCCTACCTCGGCCCAATCCCTGCTCTGGCCCTGCAACCCCACCCAACCATTGGACACTAAGGGACAATTTAGCATGGCCATTCCACCTAACATGCACATCTTTGGATTGTAGGAGGAAACCCACGCAGGCACGGGAGAAAGTGCAAACTCCACAAAGCACCTTCGGTCGGAATCATCGGGTCCCTGGCGCTGTGAGGCAGCAGTGCGAGCCACTGTGCTGCCCAACATTAAGATCTTGAGGTGATTTGATAGGGTCGATACCAGGAGGTTGTTTCCACTTGTGGCAAAGACCAGAACCAAGGGACGAAGTTTAAGAATCACCGGTCTACCATTTGAGACCGAGATGTGGACTATTTTCTTCTCTCTCGAAGGATCATTAATATGTAGAATTCTCTTCCCTGGAAATTAGTAGAGGCTGCGATATTGAATTTATTCAAAGCAGAATTAGACCAGTTTTTCACCGAATCATAAAGTTTACTGCACAAAAAGAGGCCAATTGTGTTCGTGCCAGCTGAAAAACGAGTCACCCAGCCTAACCCCACTTTCCAGCATTTGAGGTGCATATCCAGACACCTTTTAAAAATAAGTAAGGGTTTCTGCCTCTACAATCTTTCAGACAGTGAGTTCCAGACCCCACATCCCCCTCCCTTAAATTTCCCCTCTAATCTTTGTACCAATCTCTTTAAATATCATGGAATGTACAGTGCAGTGGAGGCCATTCGGCCCATCGAGTCCGCATCAGCCCCTGGAAGGAGCCCCCCAGCCAACCTCCACCCTATCCCTGTAACCCCACCGTACCTTTTTTTGGACACTAAGGGCAATTTTGCATGTCCAATCCACCTAACCTGCACACCGTTGGACTGTGGGAGGAAACCGAAGCACCCGGAGGAAACCTACGCAGACACTAAGAACGTGCAGAGCCCACATAGACAATGACCCAAGCTGGGAATTGAACTTGGGACCCTGGAGCTGTGAAGCAACTGTGCTACCCACTATGCCCCAAGCTGCTGACCTCTGCTGAAGTAAATTGGCCCTTTCCATCCCCTTTATGTCCAGGCCCTTCACAATTTTGTGCATCTCAATCAAATCTTCCCCCAGCCTCCTCTGTTCGAATCTATCCTTCTTGATAGCCAAGGGGGGGGCAGTGGAGTTGAGACCACACCAATGATCTTATTGAACAGCAGAGCTGGCTTGAAGAGTTGAATAGCCTAAGACTGCTGCCAAGGCCTATGACGAGTCCAATGTGCAGTACTTGAGGGCGCCATATTTCTTAAGAGACATTAAAACAAACCTTCACCCCCCCCCCCCACCCATCCAAGACAGAAGAACCCATTGAATTGTTAGAACAAGAGGAGCAGAGTTCTCATGGAAATCTAGCCAGCATTTTGCCATCAACCAACTCCACCCAAAGCAAATTACTTGGTCATTCATCTTATTTCTGTTTGTTGATCATGTTGTTTTGCAAATTGTCTCTCCGGTTTGAATGAAAAACGGTGACTGCACCTCAAACGTAATTCATTGGTTGTGAAGAATTGTGGGGATATTCTGAAAATGTTAAAGGCATGATATAAATATATGTTTGCTCATTCATTTCTGTTTTGTTTCTCTCCTCTCTTACTGGCCCTCTCTAGTTCTTGGGAGGTTAGTTCATCCTACAAGCCCTTAGCGAGAAGAGTGATCCTTATTGATTGTCAGCATGAGGACACTGGTAAGGAATTCCCATACTGACATTTTTCTTTTCAGCAGTCCCTGCCAAAGTCTAAAGATATACAGGAATTATCATCTAACGGAAACACCGATGTTCATAATTCTGACGGCCACTCTCTGGGGAATCATCTTGAGGATATTTCCAAATTATTCTTTCCTATCAAGAGGACTATTTTCATATTTCTTGTTGTCACAATTTGAACACTTTTGGTCAGCCATCAATCTGGTTGCTTTAAGACTTTTTCAGTTCTACAGAATTGTGCTCCAAATTTCAGCGTGTGCTTTATTAGAGTTATTAGTTATTCCAGTTTGGACTAGGGTAGTGTTTTGTGGTGGTCAGAGGGAAGGAGCACGAGTGCATTTTTTTGGGCAGATGGGTGTATTGCTGGACTCTGTCTGAGATGCCTCTACAACAGCGCCATCGATTTGTGTTTTATAATTCTCATGTAAAACACAATCAGAATTGGAGATAGAACAGTACAGCACAGAACAGGCCCTTCAGCCCTCGATGTTGTGCCGAGCAATGATCACCCTACTCAAACCCACGTATCCACCCTATACCCGTAACCCAACAACCCCCCCCTTAACCTTACTTTTATTAGGACACTACGGGCAATTTAGCATGGCCAATCCACCTAACCCGCACATCTTTGGACTGTGGGAGGAAACCGGAGCACCCGGAGGAAACCCACGCGCACACGGGGAGGACGTGCAGACTCCGCACAGACAGTGACCCAGCCGGGAACCGAACCTGGGACCCTGGAGCTGTGAAGCATTTATGCTAACCACCATGCTACCGTGCTGCCAGGTTGACCATCCTTCGACAACTGTCCCCCTTTGCCTGAGCTTGCACCTGTCCAAAATATCTTAGCTGTGATTGGGAATTCAATATGATCTCAGTTGTTGGTTTGGGCTATAGCCTGTTGTGCAATAGGATTGTAATTTGGATGTCTCATGTTGTTGGTCCACTGCACTGTCTCAGATTAGAGCACTTGAATGCACTCTGGGTGGGAGACTTAATTATTCACCACCAAGAGCGGCTGAGGAGTACAACCATTGCTCAAGCTGGAGGTTCTGAATGAATAGCTACTAACTTTTGCATGTGCCAGGTACCCGAGCATAGGAGGAAATAAACACTTGACAGTATCCTCACCAACTTATCTAACATGGGCACATCTGGTCCCAGTAACATTGGGAAAGGCTCTGCTGGCAAGTTCCTCACTGCTATTCAATGACACTTAATCACTTTTTTGGGCCCTTTGCAGTGTCTCACCTGTTTAGCCCACTTAGAAGTTTTGTTTAAACACTGGGGAGCTGAACTCCGAGATTGGGATGCCATTTTGAAAGGGTGCCCCAATCTCTGTGAGCCAACCACCCCCCACCCATGGGCGATGACAACCACCACATACACATGGGCACTACCCTACACCCCCAAGTGACAACACCTTGCTACGGAGACATAGCCCCCTCGGGCCCTGACACTTGGCAGTGCCACCCAGGCACCCTTGCACCGGTACCCAGGCAGTGCTCCAGCCACCTTGGCAGTGCCACCTGGGCACCTTAGCAGTGCCGAGGTGCCATCTGCGCAGTGCCAAGGTGCCCACATTCCAGGGGGCGATCCTGCACTGACCCTGCCCCCCCAAGGTGGCGATCCGCCTGGTCCACGTTTGTGTGGACTAGCACTGATTGGCGTCCAGCTATAGTCTGTCTGGGGTCATCGGAGAATCGAGGGAGGCCGGTTTATCCCGGGTAAGTAGGTCTTAAGTATGTTTAAGACCTCCTTCCGGGAGTGCCATTTGGCCTCCACGCCCCCGTTTGGGAGGAATTCCGACTCCTCGCGGGACTTGTGTGAATCCCCTTTGGCGCGAAGGCTACTGGGAGGCCCGTGAGAGGGCTCTCCCACGATTCTCCGGCCATGTTGTGCTCTCGCTCGAGCACAATGCATCCAGAGAATCGCGCCTGTGTTTTTCATGCTACTTCTTTCTTCTCGATTACGTAACTCACACTTGCCAATGAGATTCCCATTCTGAATTTGATTAATGTTGTCTTGTCCTTTGTTGTCCCAGTGTTTATTTTTCTCTCAATTCTGCATCATTTTCAAATTGTGTTTGCGCAGAATCATAGATGCTGATGCATTGTTTTGATTTTTGGGATGAGGATATTTTAAAATTGTGATTTGTTCTGACTTAAGATGTGCTGCATGAGGTGTTGCTGGAAGCAGATTCATTAGTAACTTTCAAAAGGAAATTGGGTATGAATTCAAATAGAAAACAAATTGCAGAGCTATGTGAAAGAACAGGAAAATTGGATAATTGTCTCTTTTAAAAAGAAACGATGGGCTGAATGACCACTTTGTGTGCTGTGAAATCCTATGATATATATATATATATATATATCAGCAAGAATTACTTGTGTAGTTACACTGTAAATCATCATAAAAGATTGTGATTATAATGTGCTACACATAATGACCTGAAAAATACTTCTCTCCAGGATAAAATGAGCAAATAAGGAGGATACATTAATTGCTTCTCATCCAAAATGATACCAATGAAATTATATTGAGCTATTGTATAAAGTGATTTAGGTCTGGTACAATTCTCTGTGTAACTTCGATTTCATTAGTACGTCAATCGAACAATAATTAAGAAAATACAAACAAATCTATCCAGGTTGGTAATCTTCACTTAAGGTAGAAAAATAATCCCGTTCTGAATATCTTGCAGGATGTACAGTATATCTGGTAAGCCACCTAATTTATTAAATCTGAATGGATTTCTGTGAAAACTATAGGCACTGGTCCCAAATTCTGTGTCTGCAGAATTTTGTGTACAAACGAGACTTATTTGCTGAGCAAAAGGTAGAAAACAATGATGATGAATTACAAAAGCTTTGACTGTGTGTCAATCTCTTGACTGTTCAAGCTAAAAGAGTTTGCGAACACTTGGAAAAGATTAATGGCCCTTGATGTTGTCAGCAACAAACTGTTTGCATGGTTTGTTTCATTTTCATCAACTACTAAAGGCCTGTTAACTCTACATCAGCTAAGATTGAATGAAGAAATGGTGATTTGTTGCACGCAGAAAGTGGTAGAGGGCGAGCTCAGTAATTTGCAGCCACTAAAATGTGAATACGTTACTTCCAGGGCATCAGACTGAGCTTATTGTGATGTGATGCCAAAAGACGCAATGTCCTCTGAAAGCTATCCATCTCGAAGGAGGGGATGGAGAATTTGCTGAAGATAGATGATCAGCATTTTCACCATTGCACTTGAATTGCCCACTGCCGAAGCATTGAATAACGGCAGCTCTAAAAAGTAATGTTTTGCTCCTGGCTGTTTAAATGTGAGAACAAATTCTACTTGGGTTCTTGTGCCTCCCTGTGCCATTTTGCATGCCTGGATTGGAGAATGAGCAAGTGCCCTCCAACATTCAGTTGCCAGTTGCTTGGAGGTCTGAGTGTCTCCCCAGGACTGCCTCGACGACCAATTTAATTGAACAGAAATTTATTTTGACAACCAGCTCACTAAAGTGCAGTGAGTCTAGGATGGCTTCAATAAACTGGATAATTGTTTGCACACGTGGATGCTGCTATCTTTTTGCATTAGTTCATGTTTGGTAAACTTTTTTTTTTGAAGATTCTGCAGATTTTCATGTAACCTGTACAACCCCCAACGTGTACTAATTACTCCAGCAGAAGCAGTCTTTAAAATCTGATTTTAATCATGTTCTTTTCTGAAAATAAAAATGCAATATTAATAATTGGACAGCTTAATATAAGTTATTGATATCAGCACTTGGACATTGTGGCGGTAAAGGACACACCTTAGCAGTAGAACAACAGTGAGTTAAATGTTATAACTCTCACCCGATAAAACACTATATCCTCTGACCTAGCAGGAGCAATGCCATGGGGGCTCGGCTACTGTTTATGTATATCTATCATTTATATAGCTATTTCCTCATATAGAACCTTATGCTGTGTTTGCCACAAATTTGTCCTTGTAAGTTCTCAATTACTGTGTGAACCGGCATTGGTGATTTTCTCTTGGACACTTGGACCACTTGGAACTGGCTTGCGACTGCTTAATATCCCTGCTCTGACAAGTAAAACAATTGTCTCTGTAATTGCTGATGGGGCTCTGTATCGCTGAGTTCTAAGAATTTGATTTTAATTCACTGTCCTTCTCAATTCTGCCAGCTTAATATGTTTCAGTTAAAACGTGGTTCTTTAGTTTTCCACCATGAATTAACCCTTTGGTTTTCTTTTCCAGGAGGCTTAGTTTAACACCACCTCCTTTATTGCAAGCAGTCATCCTTTTGACAAGTAAAATCCTCTTTAGCTGCTTCAAGAACAGTGTTTAGGTTATGTTGAGGTTCAGCTACCTGCGTTTCATTCGGTTTACAAATTTTCTTGAGTCACTTTTGCTTTTCTTCCTCCCACTGTGTTCGAGCTCTGTTTAATTCCATTCTAGCCAGGGCAATTGCCTCTTTGCTTTGAAATTTGAAATCATGTTCAAGAATACCATTCCTTCCTTGCTGCTCTGCAGTGTCAGCATTGCATAAAGCTTTTCCACTCTTTTCAAATCATGTTTTCATCATTTCTTCCAGTACTGAAGCTAACTAAGGTGGATTGGCCAATCTAAATTGCCCTTAATTGGGGGAAAAAAAGAATTGGGTACTTTTTATTTTAAAAAAAGTAGCAGGCTATGTTTCTGATTGTGTGGTCACATCTTTAATTGTAACATTAACTCTCGCAGCTGGTTTACATACATGTGCATTCTTTCTAGGTTTCTCGCTGTTTCCTATACAATTTCATGTTTGACAGCCTCAATGGGTCTTACTTGAAACCACTGGAGACAACGATATCTGATCCTTCGACACGTTGTTTTCTAACAAGAAATCAACAGCTTCAATGGGTAGTGGCAGAAAGGCACCCACAATAACAGGACCAATCACTAAGCCACATTTTTAAAATTAACTTTGTACAAAAGAGCAGGTAAACCATTTCCATCAATGCCCTGAATCAATACCTTATTATTCAGTGAACGCCTTGGAGAGGGCTTCATGTCACATGCATCAATTATGTGCTGATCCTGTATTTCGAAGGATAATAGTAGATTTGTCTGTGTTACCAGATGAGTATACCTGTGAGCAAAAATCTCGATAGCTTTCCATCACCCTATTCGTTATCTCAGTGAGTGTAAGGGAGACTCCCTGCTCGTTCGTGAATATACTGGCCCGGACATATCAACAGGGGAGACAACCCTGGCTGGACAAATCCTGTATGCTTATTTTTTTACAAAAAAGAAAAAATTTTAGAGTACCCAATTATTGTTTTTCCAATTAAGGGGCAATCCACCTAACTGCACATCTTTGGGCTGGAGAGGTGAAACCAACGCAAACAAGGGGAGAATGTGGAAACTCCACATGGACAGTGACCCAGGGCCGGGATTCAAACCCAGGTCCTCAACGCCGCAGTCCCAGTGCTAACCACTGTGCCACATGCCGCCCCATGCGCTTGATTTTTAACTTCAGTATTCTGTCTTGAAACGAGTTAACCCGTCTGCCATTGCTGAGGCTTCCTTTATCTTTGTGGTTTTCCAGGCAAGGCTGTAACTCCAAAGCGATGCCATTTTTGAATTTCTTCACCAGGATCATCCCCCCAAGGTTATCCAAGTTCTGCTCCATCTTCATCAACCTACTCAGTGCCATTTTCTCTTCCATGCTCTGTTCGACAGTGGCGTGGTCCATTCCCGTTCACAAATTTCTGTCAAGATGCCTCTGGCACCAACTTGTGAGCATTAAGTATAGCAGTTTTTACTTTCTCATCATTGCAAAAGTGCTCTGCTGAAAGAGGTGCATCCACCTCCAAAGCTTTCACTGACAAAATACTTTTTTAAGAGCATAGTGCACTGTTCTTTTCAATTCAGACTTGTGGCAATTTCTTAAAGCACGCAAAGTGCACCTCCAATCCCTCCTCACTAAATTTAGGTACGAAGCAAAATTTGTCTCTACATCAGGAGTTCTTTGAGTCAACCTCACTTGTCGGTAACTCAAGTTTGTAGAATTGGAACTCTTACTCCATTTCTAATTTTGTTTTACCTCGCTATCAGATTCCCTCTTCGCTTTCCGTATCTCCTTCCTCACTCGCCAATTTCACTCGTTCCAAGTAAATCCTTTTATAGTTTTATTACTTTTGCAGTGGCCAGTTGTAGTCAATCACTAAATAAATGGAACTTGCCCTTTCTTCCTGGAGCCCCACGTGCCTAACCAATTCTCCAGAGCTCCCACCCCTCTTAACTCCTCATCCAGTGTTAATCCCTATGTGCACTGCTGCAGCCAGAAAACTCTCTTTTCTCAACTGTTACAAATCTCACAGTCAGATCCTCCCTCTCACTAAATCCCGAGCCTTAAAATTACCCATGTTGATTTCCAAAACCAATTTAGCAAAATCAAATGTGAAATGTTGTTTGTTTGAATCCTGGAAATTTCCAGTGAACATGTATTACACACTCGGATTCGATTCTGAACTTGATTTTTCTACACCCCCTGTGGGGAAACCCGAAACCAAATTTATTGAATGACCTCAAAATGAAGAACGTACCAACAAGATTCCACTTTTTTGTAGCTTTTATTTCAACGGCAATCCGAACCAATGCAAATTACGCATGAATTGTACCAAAAAGGTAAATTTTGCTTTCAGTAGTTCATGCAACAAAGATGCGCCTTGTATAACCTCAAGCATTTCCGTCACTTCCCTCACAAATGCGGCACTCCATAGCTACATTGTGCTGTTCTTTATTTGCACAGAGAAGGCCAGCAATCCTATCTAACAATAGCTTACACCATCATGTTTCATAGTTATGATTAGGCACACTTCTACGATCATTCTCTCCCTCGGGTCCCTCGTCTGTGTCCCTTTCCAGAGTTCCTTTTACAACCGACCAACCCAATAATACCCTGGTTCATTGTTTGGCCACTTTGTCAAGCTGTTACTTAACTAGTCTGTGGGTCAACTCTCCTAATTTTGGCACAAGCCCCCTGATGTTGGTAAAGAGGAGTTTGTAGGTTTGAATGGCCTGGTGTGCCATTTTAATTTCTGTTGCATAGGTTGATGTTGGTTGTTCCGTTAGAATTTATTCCTTTCCGACTTTTCTGTGGTGGTTTGGTACAACCAAGGGTGTTGCTAGGCCGTTCCAGAGAGCATTTTAGTCAACCAAAATGCTGTGGGTCAGGAGAAGCATGTAGGCCAGAATGGCAGATTTCCTCCCTGAAGGACAATAGTCAACCAGATGGGATTTTACATCAATCCAATAGTTTTGTGGTCACCACGACTGAGACAAGCTTTTTTAAAACTCTAGATTTGTCAATTAATTGAATTTAAATTCCACAGCATTGTTAAAGCACAAAAGGAGGCCATTCAACCTGTCCTGTCATGCCTGTGCCAGCTCTCCAAATGAGCAATGCACATGGTGTAATTCCTGGCCTTCTCCCATAACCCTGCACATTCTTCCTTTTCAGGGAGCAATCCAATTTCATCTTGACTACCTTGATTGAACCTTCCACTCTAAGACAAAAAGGAGCCCTAACAAAATTGAAGTCAGTGGGAATTGGGAAAATATCTCCACTAGTTTGGGTCGGGCATCGAGCACAAAGGAAAATGGCTGTGGTGGTTGAAGGCCGATCTTCTCAATCTGAGACATCATTGCAGGAGTTCCTCAGGCTAGTGTCCTCGCCTCAATTATCTTCAGCTGCTTCTTCAATGACTGTGCCACCATCATGAGGTCAAAAGTGGGATGATTGCATATTGTTCAGTACTGTTTGTGACTCCCCAGATACTACTAATAATCTTTATTGTTGCATTAGGCTCACATTAACACTGCAATGAAGTTACTGTGAAAAGCCCCTAGTCCCCACATTCCAGTGCCTGTTCGGGTACCCGGAGGGAGAATTCTGAATATCCAATTCGCCTAACAGCACATCTTTCAGGACTTGTGTGAGCAAATCGGAGCACCCGGAGGAAACCGATGCAGACACGGGGAGAACGTGCAGACTCCACACACAGTGACCCAAGCCAGGAATCGAACCTGGGGCCCTGGTGCTGTGAAGCAACAGTGCTAACCACTGTGCTATTTTGCCGTCCAGATACTGAAGCTATTCATGTATTTATGCAAAACTACCTGGGTAACATTTACGCTTGGGCTGATGAGTGATGAGTACCATTCGTGCCACACAACTGCCAAGAATTGACCACCTGCAACATGAAAGAATCTAACCATCTCTTGCTCATTCGATGGCTTTTACATCGCTGAATCCTGCACCATCGACATCCCGGGGAGGGGAGGTGTTCCCATTTACCAGAAGCTTTATTGAATTACAGGGTCATTAGTCAATGGAACTTCCTTCCCCTGAGTGGTGGGGTAAATATTGAATATTTTTAAGGCTGCGTTAGATAGATTTTTGATTGACGAGGGTGCGAAATGGTGTAAGGGGTAGGAAGGAAAGTAGAGTTGAGGCAACAAATCAGATCAGTCTTGATTTTATAGAATGGTGGAGCAGGCTTGAGGATCTGAAGAGCCTACTTCCTCCTCCTAACTTGTATGTTTGTCCATAAACACTGTGGCTACAAAAGCAGGTCGGAGGCAGGAAATTCTACATCGCGTAAATCACCTGACTCCCCAAAGCCAGTCTACCATCTTCAAGGCAAGTCAAAAGTGGGATGGGATACTCTCCATTTGCCTCCATGAGTGCAGCTCCAACAACACTCTAATTCAACACCATCCAGCATAAACCTCCTTCCATCACCACCATCAATACATATTTGCAGCAATGTGTATCATTTACATGATGCATTGCAGTAACTCACCAAAGCTCCTTCAGTAGCATATTTTAAACCACAAGCTCTACTACCTAGAAGGACAAGGTCAGTAGACACACATGAGAACACCATCACCTGCAAGTTCCCCTTCAAGCCACATACCACCCTGACTTGGAACTATACTGCTGTTCTTTCATTGTGTCAAAATCCTGGAACTCCCTCCTTAACAGCATTGCGGGTGTGCCTATTACATGGGCTGCAGTGGGTCAAGAAGGCAGCTCATCACCACCTTCTCCAGGGCAATTAGGAATGGGCAATAAATGCTGGCCAGCCAGTAATGCTCACATCCCATGAAATAAAAAAAACCCAATAGGGACAACTATTTTGAGTTAACGGGTACATTTAAAAACAAGGATGAGATTTTTCAAATGGATATCTGCAGGTGAAATGGTAGCAGAGGTTGGAAAGGACAGCAGGAGAATTTAAACAGGATAGGAGGTGGCTATTTGACTCTTTGCACCTTTGGCTGTTCTTTGAAAGTATGTCTGCTTACTGCCATTTCCTTGCTCTTTCCCCATACGTGCTGGGCTTAGAAATGAGGAGTTGGGCTGTGGTGTTTTTGATGAATTGAAGCTTGCACAGTATTAATGCAAAAAGGTTGGAACAATGCCACTGCATGCTAAGTTGGCGCAAGGTTTATGCAGGGAGGCTGAAATGCTGCCAATGCCACAAGGGGATGAATTTATCCATTGCAAGCAAGCATGACACACATGTTAACAGAAGCAATTATTCCAGGAGGTTTGCATTATATGCAAAAATGTTTTAATCTGTCGCTAGTAGATTTCTGCCATTGTTCATGCTAAGTTTGTGATATAATAATAAGAGTGTTATTAGTTAATTGTGACAGCTAATCTCAGAATGTAAATGTGATCTACATGGGACGTGCACACGACATGCAGGAAAGGTATATGCTATCAACAAGTTGATTTTCCCATAATGGTAGACTTGGGGAGAGTGAAGACCAAGTGCAGTCTTTAGCCGAGTGGGTTTTTTGGGCAGTAGAATTACAGCTGTGCAGCTGTAATTTGATGATTTTAAAATTATGTTTAATTCATGAACATGTTTGCATCCGAAGGCTGTATTGCAGTGTAACATAACTCACATCGAAAAGTTAATTTAAAGACTGTCGGGTTAAAAACATGCAAACATATGCACTCGCATAGTAACAAAAATAGACAAATTCAGCACGTAACAGGGCAGCCTTAAATGGGACATTAAAAGAAGAATAACATTGAATTAAAAATATATTGAAATTACATTGAATATGCCATTCTTAGATTACCTACACTGAAGCTCATATAGATTCAGTCATTTAAGCACTTCATTGAGGACCCAAAATATATGGAATAGGGCAGCATTGGTATCTTTCCATTCTGCATCTTATGAGGTTGAATTTAGTTGAACTTCTGAGTTGCCTACTGCTCCGAGTGTGGTGGGTGGTAACCAGTTCTCAAATTGGGTAGATTATATCAGGAGTTTTCAAAAATATTAACGCTTTTACTTTTGTAGAGTTTTGTGTTCCTATTTTAAGGTGTTGCCATTTCTGTGGCTCTGCTCTAACTACGGCAATCAGTAGGTTTGCCCTTCTTTCTTTTGGTATCTATATTTAAATGCTCAGAGTCGCCAGGTATCAAATGATACCACCACAAGGTTCAAACGGCTATCGATCAAAGAGCCAAACACCAGTCTGTTTGTTAGTTCAAGGTCAAGGGTACTTTATTTACAGACAATTAGTCATGCAGCATAAACACTACTAGTTAACTACACCTATCGACTAAGACAACCTGTACTTAACTTCAGGCACCCGGCTTAGGTCAGAGGAACAGTGGCCGCCGTTCGATTCTGCATCTATCAAGTCTAGAGAAGTAACTGCTGCTCAGCTAGGCTCATTTGTCTAGTAGCGGGCGTTCAACGTGGACTTGCTTCTGGGGGTGCTACACTTGGAAACGGACGTAGCTGGGGTGCCAGGTCCAAGAGAGGACGAACGCATGGCGGACTCTCTTCTTATGCTTGGGGGTTTTCATGCTCTTTTGGGCGGTCCTTCAGTTTGGATCCCATTAATTGGGTGATCCCCGATCACTAGGTTTGATTTCTAACCAATAAATGGCGGGGATCTGAATGGCTGGGCGTGTCCCGAGCAGTCACTGACCCTGTTGTTTACGCTTCCCTAGAACAGGGAGTGGCGCCGAAATGTCCGGGACTGTACCGGTCGCTCGAGTACCAGTCCTTTGTCTTGGTGGAGATGGGCCATCAAATGCTAATTGGCCAAATCAAAATGCTAATTGGTCGGAGTTTCGATACCGTCTGGACTTCTTGCTTACAAATATGCATTTTAGGCTCTGAGCCTGCCTGAATCTTGCTTTGTCCATTTTACCTGCTAGGCGTTGCGAGTTTCTCTGTCCCTAGTTGTAAGTGGCCATCCCAGATGGCTACAAAGGTCAAGCAGTTTTTCTTAATTTGTATAAATCTATTACTAATTTCTACGTTAGAATGGAACTGTATGTAAACTTGTCACACTAATTATCCTCCCTTAGTCGCCTGTTTGGGTACACTGCGAATTGGCAGCATTTGTGAAATTATGGTCCAGCAGAACGATCTTCTAATTCTGAGGTTTTGTACCACTTTGGAAGGGGGCCTGGGATTTGGGTGGAATGTCAGCATTGGTTTGCAGCATGATTCCTCATGTGTAGTGGTATCAAGTCACTTTGGGATGAAGGTCTCTGGGTCTGAGAACATTTATGAGAGGTACTTTGTCAGGACTGGGAAATGAGTCCCAAGGTGTGACAACATTGGGCCTTGACTTCCGGTTCTGTTGGTGGCTGTGCTTGGGTCCATCAGAGTCACTTTCTTGGAGCACTGAAATCTGTCTGTAGAAGATGCCCAGGAACCTGGAATGTTGCAATGCATGGAGGCGAATATGGTTGGCAGTTGCATTTTGGAGCCATGGTGGTGGACCGTTGATCAGGGAGCATTGGATAGACCAATTCCTTGCCTGGGAGCACTGGAACAGAAGGTATTTCCAGATTCTTTGAGCATTGGGCTGAGATCTTGGGATTATTGAGTAAGGAACTTAATCTGGCAGCAGTGAAGGAAAAGATGAGACCTGGAAAACTGATGGTGGGGAGGGCAGAGGGTACTGAACTAAGGGATAAAAGCAAATTACTGCGGATGCTGGAATGTGAAACAAAAACAGAAAATACTGGACAATCTCAGCAGGTCTGACAGCATCTGTGGGGAGTAAAGGGAGCTAATGTTTCAAGTCTGGATGACTTTTTGTGTCTTTGTGAACTAAGGGAGTCTGACCCATCTGTTCCTGGCATTCAGCTCTGCTGGAAGATGGCTCTTTAGTGAAATTGTTTGCATCTTTGCCAATTATATGTTGGCACATAATCAGCAAATTAAGTATTTAAACTAGCATCAGATCCAATAGCGTGGGATCTTGCAGCGAATAGGAGTGGTGCTTGATAGTTTGTGGATGCCGGAAAAAAAACATTTATGCAGTTAACTGAATAAAGATTCCACTGTAGCCAACTCTTGTCTCTTATTTGGCTCTCTGGAATTGTAAATAAGCATATGGTTGCTTTAATAAACTATATTTTTACTTTTAATGAGCAAAATTCAATCAGTACTATTTACACCTCTTGAAACTGATTGCGGCAAGTTGAAGCTTGCATTTGGCATCTCTCTCGATGACATACCTTGCCAAACATAGTCGCTTCAGAAATTACCTAAGAAAAGGTAACAGTGCTCAAAAACTTCAATTTGGATTAACTCTGATAAAATGGTTTATATTATCAGGTGATTAGAAAAAAAACCCTCAATTTGCTGGTTTGCTACTTGAGCACAAAATTTAGCTTAATCAATCCACTGCAACCATGTAAAAATATCTTGTGTAAAATGCAGTTAACAAATGTGAACATTAAGGTAGGTACTCTGTTTCCATCTTCTTTCAGGTGTTTAAAAAAAGTTATATAACACTTATTGAATCTTTTGTAATTGCAAATGGTGTCAATTTTATTTTCCTGTTTCTGTTAAAGCAAAGCACTTTAACCAAAATAGTGAAGCATTCTATTATTTATCTCTGCACAAAAAAAAATCAATTATTGTTTTGGAAAATAGGACATCACGGTAGAACAGTGGTTCGCTATGTTGCTTCACAGCGCAGGTTCGATTCCCGGCTTAGGTCACTGTCTGTCTGTGCGGAGTCTGAACGTTCTCCCCCGTGTCTGTGTAGGTTTCCTCCGGTTTCCATCCACAAGTCCCGAAAGATGTGCTTGTTAGGTGAATTGGACATTCTGAATTCTCCCTCTGTGTACCCGAACAGGCGCCGGAATGTGCCGATTAGGGGATTTTCACAGTAACTTCATTGCAGTGTTAAGCCGACTTGTGACATTAGTAAAGATTTATTATATATAGAACCAACCACAATATTTACTCAGCATGGTCTTTTCATATTTGAAGTGTTCTTGTGTAGGTGCGTAAACACTCAGTCTCTTCACCCATAATTGGCTCTATTTGAATAAAGAATTTGAAATGTATTCTCTTTCCTTTGAATGATTTTGAGAAAGACACTGATGGAGGCGGTCCTTCCAATCCAGTGCTTCTAATACATCTCGGAAGTTTGAATTGTCTGATTGTGGACTATAATTTTTCATGGTTCTATTGTATTAGAAAGTTCATTGATGCTATCCAATGAGTTGAGGGTAATCAGTGGTATTTGGAAACCTGGTCAAATTGGCAGTTTAGCCTTTCTTCTGCCAGTAATTCGAATTGGTTGTTTTTCTAATTTATGTGTTAGTTTCTCATTGTTAATTTTTCGAGCCTTTTTTTGATTGTGATTTGTACACTTCTGTTTGAGTAGCTTCGAGTGAAATAGCAGCAAACATCAAAGTATGACAGGAAGTGTGCGCAGACAGAGCATTTTTACTGGCGTAGTTGGATATACATGATTTGCTTTCATTGATGTGCTTGGTAGCAGCTTTCTTATTCTTGGAGATATTTTAGGTATTTTCCCAGAAATCTGTGTGCCAAGTGCATGGAGATGGGAAAGAAATATTGAAAGCAATTAAACAAAAATACAGTAAAATGTGCTGGCACATTGTAGGCAGCTATATCCTGTCAAAATATTGTTTTTACTGTAGAGCAGTATAGTGGTTGAAGCAACACAAGGGTTTTCTTGTTGATCCGCCAACTTAAAAAAAAAAGAATTGGTTTTACCTGACACATTGCAGCCGCAGAAACATACAGGGATCCTCACTTAACTTGGCAGAATTTGAGATACAGTTCCCTTCACTTTCATCAGGTTCATATTGTGCCATTTGTAGAATTACCACAGAAAGTTGGGAGAATGCTGAGAAGGAACAATTGAACCATTGGCACTTTCTACTTTTTTTTGTCTCTTCCTTTCTCAGCTTGAGAACTGACGGTTTGGGATTGTGATTAAACACCCAGGGCCAGGCACCAAGGCAGTGTTGCAACCATGTTTATTCGGATTGCATCAAACTTTCTCAGTTCCGTTTGTAAATAGTGGAGTCCTTGTTAATCAGTTGTCATGATCCACGACAATGAGCGTTGCTAAGACATGGGTATGAGACGGGCCTTGTACGGCCAGGTGACAATGTAGATAAATCAGAGTCTGCGCTTTGCAGCAGAAGCCATGGTCAAAATTAACCTTTTGATTCTTCGTAAGCAGTTGTGTTAACTTTAATTTCTCCAGTGTATGCATAAATGTTTCTTGCATATTTAGGTACTGTGATAATAAATGTAGTTTTGCACATGTCCTGTTACTGGTGTGTCTCCTCCTAAGTATCGGTTTCGACAGTACATGATAATAGCCCAGAAGAATTCCAACATTAGGTCAGCTTGTTCAAATGGTGAGTAACTGAATTGAGGGGGGGTTCCATCATCTCCACATAAGGCTAATGCTGAATGAGCCAGTATGCTGGACAAGGAAACATGCACGTGAATGGAATCCAAAGTTGGGTCTATCAGTGGAAAGTCATGTCCACCCAACATTGGCCACTATCCAAAAACAGCTATAAGGTAAGGGAACTGGGTGGCATCTCTTTTTTGCTAATTCTCCTCGTTCATATATATTTGTTTTAAGTATTCTCTCTCCTGTTGTTATACTCAATATTTTACTTAAAGTTCCCCCCGTCCTTAGCTTGTTTTCTATTGTCTCAATTACCTTATTCTATCCGTGCACATTTTATACTCATCTCATCCTATTCAATTCAGAGAAGATAACGTTTCATGGATGCCACCATGAAGATCAGTGGAGACAGAGGCAGGCGAGTAACAGGGTGGGAGAATAATAATAATCTTTTTATTGTCGCAAGTAGGCTAATATTAACACTGCAATGAAGTTACTGTGAAAAGCCCCAAGTCGCCACATTCCAGCGCCTGTTTGGGTACACAGAGGAGAAGACTGGAAAGCAACCAAGTAAAACAGACAGCTGTACATTAAGTTTATTAAAAGAAGGTCCAAACGACACCGCAACAACTTGTATTTAAATAGTACCCTGAATGCCTCAAAGTGTTTTACAGGAGTGTTATCGAACAATATTTGACACTGAGCCACAGGAGATATTAGGATACGTGACTAAACACTTGGTGAAGAAGGTTGGTTTTAAGGAGGAATGAAAAGGTTAGTTTTGGCCTTCCAGAACGGACCCTTCACAGTGGAACAAAGAACAGGAGGAGATCATTTTGCCCCTTGAGCCTGTCTTGCTATTTAATGAGATCATGGCTGGCCTGTGGTCTAACTCCATACACCTGCCGTTGGCCCATATCCCTTCATATCTTTTTTTCTTCTTTTTTTAAAAAAATTTTAGAGTACCCAGTTATTTATTTTTCCCAATTAAGGGGCAATTTAACGTGGCCAATCCACCTAACCTGCACATCTTTGGGTTGTGGGGGTGAAACCCATGCAGACATGGGGAGAATGTGCAAACGGACCAGGGCCAGGATTCGAACCCGGGTCCTCAGCGCTGCAGTCCCAGTGCTAACCACTGTGCCACATGCCGCCCCGCCTTCATATCTGTTGAATGATCTGTTGAGCTGCTCGCAGACCATGCTGCCCATCTGAACTAAACCCCCCCTACCTTTCCGGGGACCATATACATCTGTTCCCACCCTATTCATGTATTTGTCAAGACGCCAAACAAAAGTCACTGTCGTATCTGCTCCCCCCTCCCCTCACAGCAGCAGGTTCCACGCTCCCACCACCCTCTGCGTAATAAAACTTATGCACATCTTTAAACCTTGCCGCTCGCACTTTAAACCTATGCCCCCTAGTAATTGACTCTTCCACTCTGGGCGGGGCGGGGGGAAAAAAGCTTCTGACTATCCACTCTGTCCATGCTGCTCATAATCTTGTAGATTTCAATCAGGTCGCCCCTCAACCTTCGTTGTTCCAGTGAGAACAAATCAAGTTTCTCCAACCTCTCCTCATAGCTAATGCCCTCCACACCAGGTAACACCCTGGTAAATCCTTTCTGTACCCTCTCCAAAGTCTCCACATGGTAGTTTGGCGACCTGAATTGAAGACTATATTCCAAGTGCGGCCTAACTAAGATTCTATAAAGCTACAAGATGAGTTGGCAATTTTTATACTGAATGCCCCAGCCGATGAAGGCAAGCACTTGACTACCTTCTCCACCTGCGTTGCCACTTTCAGTGACCTGTGTACCTGTACACCCAGATCCCTCTGCCTATCAATGCTCTTAAGGTTTCTGCCATTTACTGTATATTTGCCACCTGTATTAGACCTTCCAAAATGCATTGCTTCACATTTGTCCGGATTAAACTTCATTTGGCCAGCTGTCAGCCCAAGTCTCCAACAAATCTATATCCTGCTGTAT
Source organism: Scyliorhinus canicula (assembly GCF_902713615.1). Taxonomy (NCBI): domain Eukaryota; kingdom Metazoa; phylum Chordata; class Chondrichthyes; order Carcharhiniformes; family Scyliorhinidae; genus Scyliorhinus; species Scyliorhinus canicula. Next base: position 187,486,757 of record NC_052150.1, on the reverse strand, counting down.
CCTCTAACAGTCCTCATCGCTATCCGCAATTCCACCAAACTTTGTGTCGTCGTCAAACTTACTAATCAAACCAGTTACATTTTCATACAAAACAATTTTTTATATATTACAAACAGCAAAGTTCCCAGCACTGATCCCTGAGAAACTCCACTAGTCACAGTCCTCCATTCAGAAACGGAGTCTTCGGCTGTTACCCTCCGTCTTCTCTGACCGAGCCTGTTCTGTATCCATCTTGTCATCTCACCTCTGATCCCGTGCGACTTCACCTTATGTACCAGTCTGCCATGAGATACCTTGTTAAAGGCCTTACTGAAGTCAATGTCGACAATCCACTGCCCTACACTCATCAATCTTCTTCATCACTTCCTTGAAAAACTCGATCAAGTTAGTGAGACACGACCATCCTTCACAAAACCATGTTGCCATACGCCCAATTATTTCCACATGGGAGTAAATACTGTCTCAAAAGAATCTTCTCCAATAATTTCCCTACCACCTGATGTAAGGCTGACTGGCCTGTAGTTCCCTGGATTATCCTTGCTACCCTTCTGAAACAAAGGAACAATATTGGCTATTCTCCAATCTCTGGGACCTCCCTGTAGTCAGTGAGGATACAAAGATTTCTCTCAAGACCCCAGCAGTTTCCTCCCTTGCCTCTCTCAGTATTCTGGGATATCCCATCAGGCCCTGGGGAACATGTCTACTGTAATGTTTTTCAAGACCCCCAATACCACCTCCTTTTTGATCTCAACATGACCCAAACTATCTACACTCCCTACCCCAGTCTAATCATTTACCAAGTCCTTCTCTTTGGTGAATGCTGACGCAAAGTACAGATTTAATACCTCGTCCATTTCCTCTGGCTCCACGCATAGATTCCCTCCCCTGGCCTCGAGTGGGCCAACCCTTTCCTGGCTACGGATGATCCCTGGAATGGCGGGTCTAACATATGATGAACGGCTGAGGATCCTGGGATTGTATTCATTGGAGTTTAGAAGGTTAAGGGGAGATCTAATAGAAACTTACAAGATAATACATGGCTTAGAAAGGGTGGACGCAAAGAAACTGTTTCCGTTAGGCGAGGAGACGAGGACCCGTGGGCACAGCCTTAGAATTAGAGGGGGTAAATTCAGAACAGAAATGCGGAGACATTTCTTCAGCCAGAGAGTGGTGGGCCTGTGGAATTCATTGCCGCGGAGTGCAGTGGAGGCCAGGACGCTAAATGGCTTCAAGGCAGAGATAGATAAATTCTTGATGTCGCGAGGAATTAAGGGCTACGGGGAGAATGCTGGTAGGTGGAGTTGAAATGCCCATCAGCCATGATTGAATGGCGGAGTGGACTCGATGGGCCGAATGGCCTTACTTCCACTCCTATGTCTTATGGTCTTATGGTCTAAGTGCATACAACTACTGCTCCAACTTATGCATGCGGTCTGTGAGGAACTGCAATTGGGTGCACTTCCTGCAGGTGTAGTCGTCTGAGACGCTGGAAGCGATATGGACCTCACATATCTCACAAGTGTAGCACTTGACCCCACTGACTGACATTTCTATCACTAATTAAATTATTTAAGAAAATTTATTCAACTCTTACCTTCACTTATTGCTGCAGATATCCAAGGTAGATCTTTATATCACTTATTTCCAGGATGCTATCTGGATCTCTACCTGCAGGTTAACAGTTACAAAGCAAGAGGATAGAAAACAAAACAAAAAGGAAAAAAGCACCTCCTCCCACACTGCACCGAATTACCACACTGCTCCAAATGACCAAATTTCAATCTCACTCTGGCTGCTTCACTCAGGCTGTCTCCCACTTCACGTGCAGAAAGTTTACTGATGGGGAGGAACAGAGGGCATTTGACCCAGTGGGCTAGTGGAAGGCTCGGAATCAGCAAAGGCAGCTGATGAGCTCAGGTGTGATTCTCCCTTCAATTTTCCTTCCTTCAGTGATCGGAACTTCCTCACATCATAGTGACACTGCTGCAGTCAGAAACTGACGGGAGGTAGTGAACCTGAATCCTACCACAATCTGGCACTAATATTCTTAGACATGGAACCTAATTTTTTTTGAAGTGTGCATGGATATAATCAGTGATGCCATCTCAAATGACATCATTCACACATCGAGTTGACAAGCAACACTGCTGAAAAGGTTTGCCAAACACTTTCCAATGCTCTTTAAGTGAACACTAAGTCATCTACCTCTGGGGCACAAAGACTTTCTTTAGAATTATAAAAATGGGAGAAAAAGACACCTCAAAGTAATTGAGATAAAAACAGGAAATGGCCAACAAAGAACTGTCTATCCTCATATTAGCCTCATGGGGCTGATTTAGCTCAGTGGGTTGGACAGCTGGTTTGTGTTGCAGAACAAGGCCAGCGTGGCTTCTTTTCCCATACCAGCTTGCCCGAACAGGCACCGGAATGTGGCAACGAGGGGTTTTTCACAGTAACTTCATACATGTGACAATAAAATTATTATTATTAAGTTGGCATAGATATGCGATAGATCATGGGCTCCCATGCAGATGGCCAATTTTAAAGATTAGGTTCGGCCAGGCAGGAAATTTCCGCCTTGGTGAACGAAACGTGGGGAAGAAAATCTGGGCCTATGTTTAGTCTCAGGACAGTTCAAGCACTGCAGCATTTTGGAGGGTACTGATAGGCCTCCCTATTGTCCGGATGTAAGTAGTGAGACCACAAGATATGGCAGGATCAAGGGAATGGCTGTGAATTGGGGAGTTTATGTAGAGGGTGAGATTCGGGGAGTTTATATAGCGGGTGGGATTAATGGAACATAGGAGGGCAGTGAACTCGGGAGAGAGAGAATGATGAATTAAGATGGGGTTTTACGTCATTGAAGATGAGAGGTCACTCAATACAGAGGCTGAAGGAAGTACACAGTGAAGATACGTCTGTATGAAAATGTCATGGTCCTTGGTTGGGTGGTGGAGAACAAGATTTTGACAGAGATGAGGGGGTGGAACAAGGCGAGAGGGTGGAACAAGGCAATATGCTCAAAGGAAGAGAGTATCTGGAGAGTTGGTGGTTTGGTGATCATACTGCCATGGTGCTGGTCTAGTTCGGGCAAGCGGTGGAAGGTAGAGCCAGCAAGGAGGCATCATTCAAGGGAAAGGTGTCATCATCCCAAGAGTACAGATACCAGATGCAAGTCACATACAGATCATATTGTGTTCCTTCCTGCGAGCAATGTTTACAATAAACCTGAACTTTGGAGTATTACATCTCACTATTCTTGATTTATTTAGTAGTCTGCTATTGTACTGGGCGGTTCTGACAATTACCTGTTTCTTTTTTTATCTTTAATTTATGGACTTTGGGCGTCACTGGTTAAGCCAGCATTTATTGCCCATCCCTAGTTGCCCTTCAGAAGGTGGTGGTGAGCTGTCTTTTTGAACCATTGCAGTCCTTGAGGTGTAGGTACACCCACTGTGCTGTTAGGGAGGGAGTTCCAGGATGTTGCCCCAGCGACAGTGAAGGAACACGATATATTTCCAAGTCAGGGTGGTGAGTGACTTGGAGGGGACACTCCAGGTGGTGGGGTTCCCAGGTATCTGCTGCATTTGGCCGCAATGATAGTGGTCGTGGGTTTAGCAGGTGTTGTCTAGGGAACCTTGGTGAGTTACGGCAATGCATCTTGTAGATGGTACACACGGCTGCTACTTTTCGCCGGTGGTGGAGGGTTTGAATGTTGTGGAAGGGGGAGCAATCAAGCAGGCTGCTTTGTCCAGGATGGTGTCGAGTGTTGTTGGAGTTGCACTCATCCAGGCAAGTGACGAGTATTCCATTACACTCCTGACTTGTGCCTTGTAGATGGTGGACAGGCTTTGGGGGTTCAGGAGGTGAGTTACTCGCCATAGGTTTCCTAGTCTTTGAACTGCCCTGGTAGCCACCGTATCAATGTGGCTAGTCCAGTTCAGTTTCTGATGAATGGTAACCCAGGATGTTGATTGTGGGCAATTCAGCGATGATAATGCCATGGAATTTCATGGGTCAATTGTTAGATCCTCTCTTGTAGGAGATGGTCATTGCCTGGCACTTCTGTGGCACGAATGTAACTTGCCACTTGTCAGCCCAAGCCTGGATATTGTCCAGGTCTTGCTGCATTTAGACACGGACTCCTTCATTATCTGAGGAGTCATAAATGGTGCTGAACATTGTGCAGTAATCCGCAAACATCCCCACTGCTGACTTTATGATGGAAGGGAGGTCATTGATGAAGCAGCTGAACATGGTTGTGCCTAGGACACTACCCTGAGGAATTCCTGCAGTGATGTCCTGTAAGTGAGATGATTGACCTCCAACCACCTCCTTTTGTGCCAGATATGACTCCAACCAACAGAGTTTCCCCCTGATTCCCATGGACTCCAGTTTAGCAAGGGCTCCTAATGCCATACTCAGTCAAATGCTGCCTTGATGTCAAGGGCAGGCACACTCACTTCAAACTGGCATTTAGCTCTTTTGTCCATGTTTGAACCAAATCTGTAATGAGGTCAGGAGCTGAGTGACCCTGGCGGAACCCAAACTGAGCATCCATGAACAGGTTATTGCTGAGTAAGTGCTGCTTGACAGCACTGTTGATGACTCCTTCCATCATTTTGCTGATGATGGAGAGTAGACTGAAAGGACGGTAATTGGTTGGGTTGGATTTGTCCTGTTTCTTGTGTACAGGTCACACCTGGTTAATTTTCCACATTGCCGGGTAGATGCCAGTGTTGTAGCTGTACTGGAATAGCTTGGCTAGGGGTGCGGCAAGTTCTGGAGCACAAGTCTTCAGTACTATTGCTACAATATTGCCAGGGCCTATAGCCTTTGCAGTATCCAGTACTCCACAAATATCCCCATTCTCACTGATGTATGAGCCCAGCACATATGTGCAAAAGACACGACTGAGGCATTCGCAACTATCTTCAGCCAGAAGTGCTGAGTGGATGATCATCTTGGTCTCCTCCGGAGATCCCCAGTATCACAGATGTCAGTCTTCAGCCAGTACGATTCACGCCATATGATATATCAAGAAACGGCTCAAGGTACAGCAAAGGCTATGGGCCCTGACAATATTCCGGCAACAGTACTGAAAATGTTTGCTCTGGAACTTGCTGCGCCCTACCCAAGCTGTTCCAGTACAGCTACCACACTGGCATTTACCTGGCAACGTGGAAAATTGCCCAGGTGTGTCCTGTATACACAAGACAGGAGAAATTGAACATGACCAATTGCACCCCATCAGTCTACTCTTGATCATCGATAAAGTGACGGAAGACATCATCGATAATGCTATCGAGCGGCACTTGCAGAGCAATAACCTGCTGATGGATACTCAGTTTGGCTTCCACCGGGGCACTTAACTCCTGACCTCATTGCAGCCTTGGTTAAAACATGGACAAAAGAGCTGAACTAGGTGAGAGTGACTGCCCTTGACATCAAGGCAGCATTTTACCGAGTATGGCATGAAGGAACCCTAGCAAACCTGGAGTCAATGGGAATCGGTGAAAACTCTCCGTTGGTTGGAGTCATACCGACAGCAAAGAAAGACTGCTGTGGTGGTTGGAGGTCAATCATCTCAGTTCCAGGACATTACTGCAGGAGTTCTTCAGGGTATTGTACTAGGCCCAACTATCATTACCTGCTTCATCAATGACCTCCCTGCCATCATTAAGGTCAGAAGTGGAAATATATCATCATTCCTTCACTGATGCTGGGTCAAAATCCTGAAACTTCCTGTCTAACAGCACTGTGTGTGTATACCTACACCACAGGGACTGTACTGGTTCAAGGCAACTAACCACCATCTTCTCGAGGACAATTAGGGCGGATAATAAACGCTGCCCTAGCCAGAATTGGCACTTTCTCTTCCTTTGAAAATCTTGTCTTGTTCCACATCTCATAACTGAATAATAACTGATTCCAGAATGCATTTGAGTTGCATTCCTACATTCGCTTGATCTGTTAATCCCAGTGTACAATTGCATTGTTACCATGTAGATGTGAAAATCATGAACACTTGGGTAACGCAGTTGTTACTTCGGGCAACGCTTGTGCTGAGGCTGAGAAATACTAAAACAACATGCTTTTGTTTTTCCATGTTCAAAGATTAATTATGGCTCTCTTCCTCTGGTAATTAAGTAGCGCTATAATCTTTGAGGTTAAGGTACTCTTCATTCCAAACCCATAAGTGTTCTGTTACTTTGCAAGAATCCTCTATGATTCCAACAGCAAAATATATTGGTTGGAAATGCTGCTGAAATGAGTACGAGTATCCTTGAAATAACTTTCCGTGGGGGTGGTTGTGTAGGAGACTTGCGTGAGGCAAAGTGGATTTTGGCAGGCTGAGGATAACCTCCAGTAAAAATTAGTTTGCAGCACAGCTTTCTGATTGGGCTGCATACAACGGTCGCTTGAGATGGTGGATTGCATAGAATTAAAATGGACACCTGGTTCAGTGGTTTTTGCCCTTTTCTGAAGTGGTTAGCGTGTTGATTGCCTACCAATAGGAAGACTTGTATTCCTGTCACACGGTAGTGCCTGACCCAGAGGTGCTAATGTTCACCAAACGGATTGCACTTGGTGGTCCAGTTTCCAGGTTTCAGTGCATTGCATTCATCTTTTGCCTTTCAAAATGTGTGTCACTTTGTGTCTTGGGTCAGAAAATTAAAATTCTGTGTGTAATTATCCCTGAAAACGAAATAGAAAAGTGCGAACACGTACTGCATATTGTAGTTCATATAACAAAAGCTTCTCAGTTTGCAGTTTGATACACCAATCTATACATCACTGCTGGTGGCTTTTAGTGCTCGAGTGAATGAATGAATAAAAAAAAAATCAGAAATAATGAAATAAGTCTACTTATCAGTTTGCTCCATTATACTCCTACTCTGGGGTTATGATTGTACTGTGCTGTAATTAGATCCAGTTGGAGTTGAAATTACCTCATGCCAGTTAAATACCAAAAAAAACAGCTCTGACATTGTGAGTTATGATATTTGTCTTGAAAGCTTAATATTTCTATTTTGCAACTACCTCCTGTACCTGCACATTGTTCACGAGACAATACAAGAACAGCATTTTAACTAAGTGTGTATTTCATTCCAAGGATGGCTGATATGAAAGATCCAATAATATAAAATATGGAGATGGATGAGCACTGTCACCCAAGAAACATTTTGTTTTAAAAATAAACCCAAGGTTTCTTTAAGGTACTGCTACGTCATGAAGTGGTAGGATGTGGGTTCTTGCCTCCAAGTTCCTGTGAGGCACGTTTCTCACCTTTGCTCGAAGGTGACTAACAGTTTTCCTAAGCAGCTTTGCTCATTTTTTTTGTCATGTGCTGCGATCCCAGTTGTTGTTTTGCTAAATAGCCAGACCCAGGAACACTGAAGCATGTCACACTGCAGTGTGATGGTGACATGACCTGTGGTGCATTCCTCACAAAGCATGATGCTGATTTTACTCTTGCAGCAGTTGCAAGGTTTCAACGGGAGGCCAAGCAAAAGAGAAGAGCTATTACACATGGTGCCTGGATACTGGGTTAACACGATTCTCCATTAAAATTTACTTGTTCCCACTTTTTTTTTTACTGGAGAGCAAGGCACAAATGTAAACATAGGAAGTCCAAGAGGTTTATTTCTTGAAACTAAACTGAAGACGCACAGCAATGGAGAAGACCACTAGTCCCTGCCAGGACCATCCAAAGATGCCGGTTCTCTTCTGGGCCGGCTTTTATCGGGTGAAATTGACAAGCCCCGCTGTTGGACTTTCGCCCCCTCAGCGGGGGAACTCTTATTCCACGTGCCCCATGGGGAGATCAATCGGTTCATCCCCTCTGGTCGTAGAGCATGGGGAGGCCTCCATCTCTGCTTTGTCTGTGGTTGCATCTTGGCTGTTATGGGGCTGGGTTGGGGGTGGGGGTGGGGGGCTGTAACATGTTGGGGAACGTTATTTCCACGCCGATCATCTGTTGGAGGGTGGGGCACAGTCGGCAGCTGTTCCCTGGAGAAGTTGTTGTCTGAAACCATGGACACTTGAGTCTCCTTGTCGGACCCTGAGTTCTCCATGCCTGTGTCTGGGCCCTTAGGGGGTGTTGCCCCCTGACCCTTTGGTGTCAGGCAGGCGGTATGCAGGGCCGACTCATCCGGTGGGACTGGTCCTGATGCTGGCTACCTGCTCCGGAGGTGGTCCACTTGTTTTTGCACCGTCCACACCATGTATGCTACCAGTCCAGTCTGTTGCACCACGGCCCCGGTATTCACCCGGCACTATTTTCAAAGTTCTGGATATATACAGTGTGTCCCAGTTGAAAACTATTGTCCTGCGTCCGTCTGCTGTGGTACTGCCTCTGGCAATCTTGTCTCCACTCTATTTTCCCGCCAATATCGAGGAATGTCAGGCTAAGGTGGGTTCCCGGCCTTCAGCCCACTTCTGTTGTCATGCCAGTTGTTATGTGTGGCCAGGTGTAATAGCTGAACAGAAACGTGCCAACCTAGTCTCCACGGATCCCGAGCCTGTTCCCTCATGACGTTCTTGAACGCCTGTACTGCTCGTTCTGCCGGACCATTTCCGGAAGGGTGGTCTCGGGTGGTTCGAATGTGCTTTCACCCCTTTTCACTTAATGAAGCATGCAAACTCCTTGTTAGTGAAGGGGGTATCATTGTCTGTGACCAGGACCTCCGGAATGCCATAGGTACTAAATGAGAGGCTCAGCTTCTCGATGGTAGCAAGAATCTGATGGATGTCTAACCATTTGGAATGGCTATCCACTATCAGCTAGAACATCAAGCCTTGAATGAGTCTGGCAAAGTCTCCGTGCAGGCGTACCCAAGGTCAACCCAGCCATTCCCATGGGTGGAGGGGTGTCACTGGTGGGAGCCGTCCTCCACCCTGAGCTCTTGCTGCTTTGAGTTGAAAACCCACAGTTGCCCCCGCAGACCCCCATGCAAGGCGCTATGGCATTACTTCGCCAAGATCAGGTCCTTCTGTGTCCAGTTGCGAACTTGTTTGGCGGTGGCCGGCAAGGTAGCCATAAAATAATGACTTTGTCAATCAATGAAGGGGATGGGTAGGTGTGTCTGGAATGGGTGCCGGCTCAAAGCGTCCGTGTATGTGATCTGCGTGCTTGGGTAATACTTAGAACATGTACTCTTATGCCACCAATAGTAAGGCCCAAATCTGTATCCAGGCTACGCTATCGGTGAAATTGCCTTGTCCTCTTTGAACAACCTGAGCATAGGCTTGTGGTCCGTTACAATCGTAAAACATTGCCCGTAAATGTGTTGGTGGAATTTCTTCACTGCGGAAGTCCTTCTTTCTTGATCTGAGCGTAATTATGCTCTGCATCGGCCAAAGTCCTCGATGTGGAGGCTATTGGCCCCTCCGTTCTGTTGTCCATAGAGTGGGATAACGCCACCCCAATCCCATTGTGTGTGACCAAAAGAGGCCTTGAAGGGTCATAGTGTGTCAATGATGACGACAGTGGCTGCTTCGCCTTGGTGATCGCCTCTTTTTGTGGCGCTCTTCATGCTCAATCTTGTGCTTTTGCAACAGCGTGTGCTTGGATGGTCGCCAGATTTGGGATACATTTCCTATAATATTTAACAAGCCCCAAGATCAACTGCAGTTCCGTCAAGTTCCCGGGTGTGGAGCTTGTTTGATGGGCCCCTACCTTATCCTCCATAAGAGGCAAGCTGTCCCTTGGACCCGGTACCTTAAGTATGTGACCTCTTTTATGTGAAGAACGCATTTGCCCCTCAAGGCGGATGCCTGCCTCCGAAAACCGATGGAGGACTTCCTCAAGGTTGCTTAGGTGCTCCTTGTCAGTGACTCCTCCTTATGGCACTGAGGACCTGGGTTTGATGCCAGCCCTGGGTCACTGTTCGTGTGGAGTTTGCACATTCTCCCCATATCTGCGTGGGTTTCACCCCCACAACCCAAAGATGTTCAGGGTAGGTGGATTAGCCACGCTAAATTGCCCCTTAATTGGAAAAAAAAGAATGAGTACTGTAAATTCTTTTAAAAATGACTCTCTTAAAAATAACACAAGCCGATGAATGATAACCATGTATATTTGTAGAGGGCCCGATAGGTATTAATGGTCACGAGCCTTCTAGATGCCGTGTCTAGCTCCAATTGGAGATATGCATGACTCTTTGCGAAGTTTAGCAAAAGGAATGTCTTCAGCCAGCTTTGCATTGAGGTCCTCCATGCACGGCATTGGGTATCCATCCAAATGAGAGGTCTTGTTCACTGTTAGCTTGTAATCCCCACATAGGCGGATGGTTTTGTCTGGCTTCAGCACTGGAACTACAGGCACTAACCACTCTGTGAATTGTACCGGCCGAATGATTCCCAGGCTTTCCAAATGGTTGTGCTCATCCTCTACCTTTGCCAGCAAGGCGTTGGGACCTGTAATTAGGTGGGGCCTTTAAGTACCTTGGGCCTCCGGGTCTACGTAAACCTTGGCCACGGCATCCTTCATCTTTCCCAGAGCATCCTGGAAGACTTCCAGGTACATCCACAGGGCTTCATATAATCCCCCAGTCCTGAAAATCTGCCAGTCCAAATGGAGCTTCTGCAGCCAGTGTTACCCATTCATGCTTTGGGTGGCAATTACAAAGCAGATCGCGAAAGGTCAATTCTTTTGATTTGGGAATGTTGGATGGTGGGGGAGGAGTGCAAACTAACACAACTGTAAAGCTAAGAGACAAAAAGGGTAGAATGTCGGACTGTTCTATTGGAAGAACGTCATAATAGAGGGTCTCGGCTGCAAAATCTGGTTGCACTGTAATTTTGAAGTCGTTAAAAAGTTTCCCTCTTAAAATGTATCACTTCTGTTTTTGAAGTGACCAAGGTTCTGCAATGGAGGTTTAATTGAGGATTGTACGGTCTTGAAACATATGCCATTGATCTGCTTTTGTTGCTCCATATGACTCGATCAATTCGTTCTTAATCTAGAGATTTTTAAAAAACAGATCATTGTGCAAAAGAGCACATGCTCTGGAACCAAGTTTCTGTTGTGAAATCTTGAAAATTCGCTGTTAAACAGATTGAGCGAAAGAGAATGAGAGTTTCTTTTGCCCTTCTCATTTATTTTTTTGTCCAGTACTAGAGTTGGACATTAGGACATGGGTGAGACTAGCTGGCATATCTTCATTCTGGGTGAAATATCCAAAATCCTTGTCAGAGAAAGGCGAGGATCGTGACCTGTACCTGTGGGACCTGATTGCCCCTGTGTGCTGTCTGAGAGGTGGGTGATGCTCCTGTCTCCTACCTCACCACTCATTCACCTGCCCACAAGACATACCAACACATGGGTTTGAAGTTGCAGGGCATGTGTTGCCTGCTCTTGAATAGCTCACTGAACCTGCATTATATATTTGAGGACAATAGCAACTAGGCTCACAGCAAAATTTGCCTCGCTTAAGGCCTGTCTACGCATATTGTCCAGAAGGAGTTGCTGGGTAGTAATTAGGCATGTAAATCATGGACGACTTTCTTTAAGTGGTTGAGCTCTAACTGCTGACTTGGAATTTGAACCTGGGTGCTTTCCTGTCTGTATGGTTTGGTCCCAGGTGAAATATTTTAGAGACCAATTGGCTTCTTCAGCTCCTACCTGCAAAGGCAGAACAAAATGCTTTAACATGGGGACCTGGTGTTTCAAAATCCAACTTAAATTGCAAGGATATATTCATTGTTTGACAGCGATGTTACAGATTTTTTTTTTCCTTTGTGCCCCTCGACCAAGCTTTACCGTTTGATTGTGCTTTACTCTTTGACATTAATCAAAAGTTTACTTTTGAGAAAGAGCAGTCCTGTGGATTCCAGGCAGGGAATTCCCCGCTGCATCAATATAAATATAAGGTATCTATAAGATTCTCTTGAAAACCCCAGATTGTTACCACTGCTTCAGGTTCAGGCAAATTATGGTTTGCTAATGAATGTGGAAGCAGCTTGGTTATTTATCACGGCTGAGTCATGCACTTAGCAGGTGTCACATTGAGAACGTAGGTGGCTGTTGAGAAATAGTGCTGTAGAAAATGTCCCTACTTCTGTGGTCAGGAGTAATTACTTATGCTATCATTTCAACTCTCAAATATTCAAACTTCTTGTATTATTAACTTGTGTAGTGTCTGTTTAAAACATAGGTAAGTTTCTAATGATGTCACTCTATCATTTGTCTTATTTTACAAGCCACACGGTGAACATGTTGTGTGTATACACAGCAGTGTTGGATATGCCTACTGCTCGGGAAGGAACTGAGCAGAGAAGACATGCTTTCCCGGGGAAAGTGAACCTGGCTTTTCCCCTGGTTGCTATTTACATAGCCATTGGTCCCGGTCAGGTCATTTTCTTGACTGTACTCTGACAATTGGGAGCAAAGCCCAAAACCTTTCTTCCATTTGTGGGGAGTTCAGATGGGAGGCAACGTATTGGCACAGCTGCTCTCCAGATGTCCTGATATTGTGTTCAACACAGATTGAAAGTTTTAAAAATACTCATCTTGTTCACAAGCGTGGTATGGGCTGTGAACTGAAAGGCCTTGTCTCTCGTTTTGACTACCCCAGATGAGTGGTTACTGGTAGTTCCTGGAAGATCAATGTCCTTCCTCTGTGCTGTCAGTTCTGTAATTCTATGTTGCAGTGTGGGAGAACAGCCTTCCTGTGTGCAGGTAGTGTCCGATGACCCACACAAGCTGCCTTTCAAGTGAGTTTCCTGCTTTCACTTGAATGGTGAAGCCTGCCGAGCAACATCTTTTAACTTACTCTCCCATGCTGGCAAATATGCCATGTGATTGCCAATCATAGAGCTCTGTTCAGGTTTAATTTGTGCTAATCAACGAATCAAAATCCTGAATTAAACTTTTAATAATTTTTATGTATTTCCACGTAATTTCATAACTGAAATTGTAGTAATTTTCTTTACCATTGTCTGTAATTCTAAGCGAAGCTAATGAGCCAGATCTTGCTGGAACCCAGCATCTCATTTGTTAGACTTCTTTCACATCCTTCAGCTTGTAATTTCTTTCCACAGTAATTTGTTGAAGTACAAGGCTGATTATTCTGTGACAAGGGTAACAGGTCATCTGTGACTTTACTGAGTGGCAAAACGTATAGTGTATCTCCTAACCATTGGGATTTAAGGATTGAGAAAGAAACAGAAATGTTTGGAGAAGGAGGGTGAACTGTAGTTGGTGAGTTAGAGTCAAATCAGCCACAGGAAGAGAAATAAAGAGGGAAAGAAGACCCAATCCATGGGGAGAGAAATGAAGAGTTAGAAAAAATATATTTTTAAAAAACACTCCAGCTGCAACTTATAGTTTGAATTGTTCCCTTTCTGTAATGCAAAAGATAGGTCGCCCTAACTTTGAGCTGAATTGTGGGGCCCCGCAAAGCTGCGTACTTAGCCCCTTACTATACTCCCTATACACACACACGACTGTGTGACAAAATTTGGCTCCAACTCCATCTACATATTTGCCGATGACACAACCATAGTGGGTCAGATCTCGAATAATGACGAGTCAGAATACAGGAGGGCGATAGAGAACTTCTAATGACAACAATCTCGCCAGCAAAACTAAAGAGCTGGTATTGTGCACACCCCTGTCTGCATCAATGGGGCAGAGGTGGAGATGGTTAGCAGCTTCAAATTCCTAGGTGTAAACACCCCCAAAATCTGTCCTGGTCTACCCATGTCGCGATGCGACCAAGAAAGCACAACCACGCCTATACTTTCTCAGGAAACTAAGGAAATTCGGCGTGTCCACATTGACTCTTACCAACTTTTACAGGTGCACCATAGAAAGCACCCTACCTGGCTGCATCACAGCCTGGTATGGTAACTGCTCAGCCCAAGACTGCAAGAAAGAGAGTTGTGAACACCGCCCAGTCCATCACACGAACCTGCCTCCCATCCATTGACTCTATCTACATCTCCTGCTGTCTTGGGAAAGCAGGCAGCATAATCAAAGACCCCTCCCAACCGGCTTACTCGCTCTTCCAACTTCTTCCATCAGGCAGGAGATGCAAAAGTCTGAGAACACGCACAAACAGATTAACTAGACTCCTAAATAACCCTCCTATGGACTGATCTGATTAATTCTACAGTCCTGTATGCTTCACCCGATGCTGGTGTCTATGTATTTAGATTGTGTACCTTGTGTTGCCCTATTACGTATTTTCTCTTCATGCACTAAATGATCTGTTTGAGCTGCACACATAACAATACTTTTCACTGTACCTTGGTACAGATGACAATCCAATTTAACGGGCAATTAATGTGCAAAAACATCAAATTTTTAAAAGTAGGCATGGGCAAGCTCTCTTTTCTCTACAGCAAACAGCATAGTGGCTTAAATCCATCAGCACCTCCCAAACTCACAACCGTCAAGAAGGACAAGGGCAGCAGATACATGGGAACACTACCACCTGGAAGTACCCCTCCAAGTCACTCACCATCCTGACTTGTAAAACTATCACTGTCTCTTCACTGGAGCTCCCTCCTGAACAGCACTGCAGGTGTACCTATGCCACATGAACTGCAGCTGTTCAAGAGGGCAGCTCACCACCATCAGAGGGCTATTGGGAATAGGCAATAATAGCCAGATCCCTTGAATGAAAAAAAAAATTCTGGATCTCGTAATCCCCTGCATTTATTGGTTTACTTATACAGTACTTAACAACGTGATTTGTTAACACACTTTTGGGCGAATCTTAACCACCATGGTTGCCTGAGGGAATGTTTTTTAAAAAAATCAACCATCCTGTATCAATTGTGACCTGGTAATCTATTAGAAGAAAGGAGTAACTCTTACGCGTTCGCGTGAATGCTCTGGAATGATTTTCAGATCTAATTGGATGTTTTTAAACTTATGCTTGGTGAGGAACTTGTGGAACTATCAGAAGCTGGTCCCTGTGGCTAATAACAGGTGATTTGTGGCTATGTGATGGGCATGGGTCAATCGGATAACCACAAAGGGAGGTTCTCGCTCTATTTTGAAACATATTACAGACTGTTAAAAATATAGACAATTAAAAGATCTGAAAAGGATTAAAGAATAGGAATCCAGTTTTGCTGCTAAGAGGCTTGGAGTTCTGGAATTTGACTTCAAATTAGTGTTTATCCTTATATCGTAGTTTATTTTCTGTATCAGGTAGTGTAATTTGATTATGGAAGCTTTTACTTTTGTGCCTGCTGTTGTCGCGATGGCTACAGATGTCCAATGTGCATATTAATTCCATGAGTGACTTTACTGCAGAGTGAGATCTCATCACACAATAGATATTTGTGACATTCTGGCATTTTTTAAAGTTTATTTGGGGAGGTCAATCAACAGAACATACTTTGTAATGTACTCCATGTGCTGAATTTGGACTCCGTTCAGTTTACAGGTCCCAACTAGGACAAATTTCACGTGTACAGTTTGAGTTGTCTGAACTCTTCTCAGTGAATCAAAAGCAATCAGCTACCTCCCAGGTTTTTGGGAAGATGAAACATACGGCATGGTTTTAACTATGTGTCAAATAATCTCACTTGACATTCACAGATTGCCCTTGATCTCAGACTGTGCTCAAAATATCTCAGATTGTGTGTTCAAAATTCATTCTTGGAATGTGGCATTGCTGACAAAGCTGGAATTCATTCCCAGCCCAAATTGGGCTGATTGGGAAGGTGGTGGTCAGCCTGCTTCTTGAACTGTTGCAGTCTGTGGGTTGAGGGTGCTCTCACAATGCTGCTAGGTGGTGTGTTGCAGCATTTTGAGCCAATGATATTGAGGAATGGTGATAAATGTCTGAGGCAAGATGGTGTTTGATTAGAAGATAACTTGAAGGTTGTGATGTTTTCTTGCATCTATTGCCCTCGCCTTTTGATCTGATGCTGATTAATTTAACAGATAGCAAATATTTGAGTCCATTAATCTCTGAGATAAAAATTGCATTTTCATTGGGTGTTCTCTCATTTTGTTTTTGTATTAGCGAGTGTACTAATCGTCAAGGCAGGAAATAGCTTCCGCAATGGCTAAGTGGAGCACTCTGAGCCCTCCGCTGAGTTTTGACAGGGGGCAGTTTTAATGATGTAAGTCACTGACTGGGGATGTACCACAGTAACAGTCCTTGTTTCCTGCAAGGCCCCACTTGTGCCCATTTGCTGCACAAAGGCCTTGGACGGTGCAGTGTGCCCAATGTTGGCGTGGCAGGTTGAAGTCAGGTGGGCTGACTGTGGGATCTGTGATAGGAAGTAGTTTTTAATGGTTGTTTGTCAGTTCCGTTTCTGCTGCCATACAGCCTCTTGTGTTATTCGTTGGCATCGTCATCGTAGCCCTACTGGGTGCCATGAAGGCAGGTGAGCAATAGGTGGGTTGGTAATCTCCTTGTGTAGTGGCAGGCTTAGGTTGATGTAAACCTTCTCCAGGAGCTTTCTTGTTGCAATATTTCTTGAATGAGGGGGCGAGATGTTTCTTAGGACTAGGAGCCAGGAGAGTTGAGTTGATTGGAGGGTACCTGAGATGAAACACATTGTTGTGTTGAGCTGGGTATCTACAAGAATGATGTGGCTGAGTTGCGTCATACTGGTGCACAGTATTCTACAGTTGAGTAGACGATGGCAGGAGCTGTTGTCCTTAAACTTTGAGCATCCGCACCCATGAAGAGTCAGTAAGTTTACTGAGCACCTGGATTTGCATCTTAAACGTTGCTGCTGCCTTGCTCACCTCTGTGTTCGGTCAAACACGGTCGGTGGCACAGTGGTTAGCACTGCTGCCTCGCAGCCCCAGGGACTGGGGTTCAATTCCGGCCTCGGTTAACTGTCTGGAGTTTTCACTTTCTCCCCGTGTCTGTGTGCGTTTCCTCTGGGTGCCCCTGTTTCCTTCCACAGTCACAATATGTGCAGGTTAGGTGGATTGGCCATGCTAAGTTACCCCTTAGTGTCCAAAAGGTCAGGTGGGGTTAGTGGGTTACGGGGATAGGATGTAAGCTTGGGCTTGAGTAAGGTGCTCTTTCCAAGGGCTGGTGCAGACTCAATGGAACGAATGGCCTCCTTCTGCACTAAATTCTATGATTCTATGACCACCAAGATATGAAGAGGATGTTGTGTATGATTCAAGGAGATGTTAAGTTCCTCTGGGTGCTGACACTGTGGAGATGCAATATAGTTGAGACTGTTTTGTTGCTGTTGGGGTGAATGTGCCAGGGCTCTAGTAGTTGGCCAGCTTTTCTACATCGTTGTTTAGTGTTGCCTCTAGATTAGAAAATGTCCGAGGCTGAGAGGCACAGCAGATATCATCAGCATAGATGAAGTTCTGAGACTGGGCTTGAGGCAGATCGTTGATAGAGATTGAAAAGGGCTGGAGTGAGAACTTCTCTTGTGGAAACGCGTTGGACAGTTTCTTCCAAGTTCTCATCCCATAACCCATGTGCATGCCTATCTCTGAATAATAGCTCGGTGGCATCAGTAACCCACAGAGTGAGAACTCTTGAGATTGTGTCGTGGGGACCAGTGTACTAGACCATGCTGTGTGCTGCAGTGAGATTGAGAAGGACAGCCCCTGTTTTAAGGTTATTTTCAGAGGCCAGAATCGAATCCGGATCCCTAGCACTATGAGGTAGAAGTGCTCACCACTCTTCCCCCCCCCCCCCCCCCCCCCCCACTTTGCGTAAGTTCTACAGCTGCTTCTTTGACCTGGTGATGGTAGGTAGTTGAAGGCTGATGTGGATCAGAATTGGTCTGTGCTGGCTATGTGGAAAGCTATAAAAGGCTTGGCATGATGTTGGAAGTGATTATGGTTTTGGTCGATGAACATTCTAAATCAATACAGTTCCATATATGCTTAATTTTAAAAAAAATCAATTCTTGTTGGGAATATGTACCTCATCCAAACAACCATGTTCATATTGCAATCTAGGCAATGAGTGTTCGCAGATTACGTTTCTATAGGGGCAGTATAGCAATTTGAAGTAGAAACTCATTATTTCCTTCCTCCCTGCATTGTTCGAGGTCTTTGAATGGAAGTTGTTGAGTCAGTCCATACTGAAGAGAAAACCTCATATCTTGGTGAATTATATGGGTCGTTACCACCCCTCCTAGCCAGAGACGTGTCTTGTCTTGTTTTTTTTAAGCAGTTGGCTGACACATTGACTGAATAATGTGGTGTACTGTGTGTGCGTGTGAGACTATAGTTCCTGGTGTGCTTTGCGGTGTATTGTAGCACTGTTGTAGTCACTAAAGTCCTTTTTTCAACCAGCTCCCACAGCACAACACCCCAGCACACCTCTTCTCTCCCCCCCCCCCCCCCCCCCCCCCAACCGATTCAGATCAAAGGCAAAATCGTGAAAACTGTGAATCATTTCCTATATCTTGGGAACTTCCTCTTCATGATGGTGGCATAGATGCTCTCTATGTGGCAGAGTCTGCAGGTCACACAGTGGACTTATCAACCATTTAAAAACCATTGCAGAGGAGTGGAAGCAAGTCAGCCTCAATCCCATGGCACTGCCCAAGTGCAATTATAGCACAAAAATACTAATTAAGATGTCTGCAAATAGAAGGATTAAGTCTTCTAGATAGCTTTATTGCATTGATACTCGATATAGTGTAAATGTCAACACAGTCCCAGGTGACCATAGGTTGCTCTCCACTCTTGAGAGCTGGCTGATGGTGATTTAACCTGAGGGTCGCCACATCACAGGCGAGGGGCAAGGTTGAGAAGGCAGGGTCTTCATGAATAACCTCAGCCTGTACGGGAATTGAACTCGGGCTGTTGGTGTTGCTCTGCATTACAAAGCAGCCGTGTTCAGGGGTACATGCAGCTGAACTCCCTCATCCTTCCTCCATCATAATCCTGAGCACAGCCCCCTTCTCAATTTATCTCTCTACTTCAAACACATTTTGCTAGTGAGGGAACATTGGATAGCGCCACTCCAGTAAAGGATCAGGAGTAAACTTGCTGCATTGTTCAACTTCTGTCTGAAGCAATTTGATATTTCACTGCTACTTTGCCCCAAACTTTAAACAATCAAGGTTAAAACCTTTGACTGTATAGTCATGTGATTAATTTAACTCCGGAGTCTTTGAATTGTTTATTTGAGCTGTAAGAGCTGAGAACCATAATGAGCTGCAATATTTATCATATTAAAATATGACAAACTGAATTTGCCCTGATTGTTAGTGAGCCCATAATTCTGATTCAAGTTCTAGGATTGGCCTCTGAAAAAGTATCAAACATTAGTCTCCTTTTAGTTGAATCACAGTTATTTGATGCAGATTTGGGACCTCTATGCCAACATATTCACTTTTTGTCTAGGAGGTGGATAAAACATTCTTTCTGGCTAAACATAAAAAGAAAGCAGACTTTCCTGTAAAGGCAAATTCCCCCTCGTGTGGAAGGACATATCTTGTTAGTGTCTAACCAAGTACTTAGATTTATTGAAATCAGCATGGCAGTTTTAAAAATCAGATTGATAAAGGCCCTTAAGTCAAAACCTTGTCTTCCTTTTTATAAAGGTGTCTCTAGCCAATCATCCCATCGGTTGGGAACATCTTGTAGGTTTTATTCTGACTTAAGTAGTGTGTTTCTGTGTAAATTATTGTTTTGAGTATGCTTAAAGAAAAATGATGCCAAGGGTCAGCAGCACTTCAAATCTGAGATACTCAAAACAAAAAGCGTACAATGTGCACTTGCAGCAAAGTTCTTGATTTTGTCAGCTCGGATTCTCCTGGATACCAAAGATTCATCAAGGATCCATTGTATCAGAACCTGTCTAGCTGTCTGTGATTGAGGTGAATGGGATTTGGTACCTTACCAGAAATGATGCCTGCATCACAGCTCAATATTTCAAAAGCAGCTGGGGCTTGTTGACCATGTCACATGCTTGTTACTGGAGCTGTTTTCCTTGGAAAACCGTGTTTTAAATAGATTGTTTAAAACATAAAAGCTCTAAACCCAATATTACATAACAATAATCTAATTAGTGTTCACATTATCCCCAGGTGTACTGGAAACTAAGTCACGGAGGGATGTATTACACCAGTAAACACAACCTGCACTTGAAGCTCGTTTACCTAATTAACTTTTAATGTATAGTATAAACAGGAGACCCATGGGGTATGGCTATACCCTAGTTGTGAATCTGAACAACTAAAAAAATCCCAGGCCTCTGCTTAATAATGCACTTAGAATCATAGAATCCCTACGATGCAGAAGGAGGCCATTTGGCCCATCAAGTCTGCATCGACCCTCAGAAAAAGCACCCTACCCAGGCCCACTTCCCCCTGCCCTATTTCTGTAACCCCACCTAACCTTTTGGACACTAATGATCAATTTAGCATGGCTAATCCACCTAACCTGCACATCTTTGGATTGTGGGAGGAAACTAAAGCACCCGAGGGAAACTCACAGAGAGAATGTCCAAACTCCACACAGTCACCCAAAGTTAGAATTGTACCCCGGTGCGATGAGGAAGCAGTGCCACCTAATCTTGATCTGAGGTGTTTTTGATTGATTGCTTTATGCAAGATGAAATAATGAGATGCAGTTGAAATCAATAGAGCCGTGGGTGGGGTGATGTGGGCATTGCTTGAAATATTCATAGTTACCCCTGTGAGCAACTTGCATTAAGTGGCATTACTTGTAACCTACAGCCTATCGAACTGTATCAATGGGAATACCTTGATAAATGGGTTTCAAAACTTTTCTAAAGAGCTTTTACCCATCCCTCATCTCTAATTCCTTTGAGGCCATTAAACGCTCTTCAGTAATGCTCATGTGCACGTGCTTCCACGAGGGAAACAACCAGAAGCAAAAGTCTTAGTTGAGTTTCCCTTTGCTATTCTTTGGAGTTGAGATTAGTTATAACATCCTACTATCAGCTTGGGAGGATGAGCTCATTCAGTATAGACCGGGGTACTCTTATTAGTCTATATGATTCAGTTACTCACTGGATTAATTAGGGGTCTTACGGCACATGCTTTTGTTGAAAATGTGTTCTCGCTTCTTCATGGCAAACGCAATTTGCTTTAAATCCCCTCTTGTCAGGTCATTTTCAGACCTTGACACAGTCCACAAAAAAGTTACTTAGACACAAAGTTCGAATTCCTATTTGAAAGGTCAATGCCCATTGAGCGATTGACCAAGAAGTTAAACGGGACAAGCAGAGGTTCATGACTAGGCTGGAAGAGAGTTATATATATCAATATTTTGTGCACAGGCACGCCTAAAAGATGTTTCAATGAGAAATTCTGACTTGATGAATAGGAAGAAATGGATAGTCAGGAAGTTATGTTTAAAAAAAAATGATCAGAATGTTATAGATATAACCGGTGGGATGCTCTGTTACGCCGTCTGGTCAATGGGGTTTCCATTGCAGGGCAGCTCTGTGCTGTCAACAAACCCCCGGGCTGCTGGCAAAACGGAGCATCCCGCTGGCGGAGAATCCAGGCCCCTTGGGCTTTCTGTCAGCGATAGTTGTGAAATTTGTTTCTTTGCTGTGGTTATTTAATGTTGGTGTCTCGATTAAAATAACAAAGTAACAGAGCTGTCAATCTCGATCAATTATAGGTCATTAATATGCAGAAACCATGACAGAATAGTGCCATGTTAACTCCTTTCCCCCCAAAACTTTCTACAAGCTCTATGGCCCAACTTGCATAAGGTATTGGATATAAACTTTAGTTGCAGTTGGTAAAATGTTAAACTTCAGTTTTATCACCACCAGAAGAGCTTTAATTAGAGCAAAAAACATTATTTTGATTCAGGCACTTGTATCCAACTTAGATTTTTGGCTGATAAATGAATGTGACATTTACTCATCACTTTTCTAATAACATCTCATTTCTTAACTGTTGTTGCAGCCATAGGACAGATGCCAATGAACGAAGATCCAAATGGCGATTCTAAAGAAATTATTGAAGAGTCTATAAAGAAAGAAACAGTTTTTCAGGTAAATAACTAAGAAATGGGTCCAATTTTATACAGTTTCTATTTTTGTCCCCCCCCCAATGGCGTTTGGTACATTTTTTAAACTGAAAGCCAGAAGACCGAGAAGGGCATAAATGAATTTGGTTGAAATAAAACTGAAAAAGATATGCATGTTATTTTAACCTGGTGGTATTGTTAAAAATTACATATGTGCAGACCCATTAGCAGATGGAGTGGGCCATTTGGTCCTTCGAACCTGCTCTGTCGTTCAATAAGATCATGGCTGATCGGATAGTGACCTCCACTGATACTCCTGGCTACCCCCTGATGACTTTTGACTCCCCTTTAGTCAATAATCTATTTACCTCTGCCTTAAAAACAAGTTGGATTTTTTTTTTTGCGGAAGAGAGTTCCAAAGATTCACGACCCTCGGAACAAATTGTCTCCTTATCTCTGTCCAAATGAGAGACTGTGTTCCCTTGTTCTAGTCCCTCCTACAAGGGTGAAAACATCCCATCAGCATCTCTCTCTCTCCCTCTCTTTCTTTCCCCCCCCCCCCCCCCCCCCCCCCCCCCCCCCCCCCCACCACCACCCCAGTCCAGCCCCCTCAGGATCTTGTGTTTCAATAAGGTCGCCTCCCATCCTTCTAAACTCCAACAGGTACAAGTTCAACCTTTCATTAGAAGACAATCTCTAAGGGCAGCATGGTGGCTCAGTGGTTAGCACTGCTGCCTACGGCGCTCAGGACCCGGGTTCGGTCCCGACCCCGGGGCACTGTCCATGTAGAGTTTGCACATTCTCACCGTGTCTGCGTGGGTTTCACCCCCACAACCCAAAGATATGCAGGGTAGGCGGATTGGCCAGACTAAGTTGCCCCTTAATTGGAAACAAAATAATTGGGAACTCTAAATTTATTTATTTTAAAAAGAAGACAATCTCCCCACACCCCCATCCCAGAAATGTTGTGTCTCTTCCCCCCCCCCCCCCCCCCAATAATACAGCTAAACGTCTACAGACGATAATTTAACATAATTCTCAAACCAACTAAGGACAGCAGATTTACTTCCTGAAGGTGCATTCGTGAACCAGATGGGCTTTTATTTTCAGATTTATACAACTGAATTTGAATCTGAAACTGTCAAAGTGGAATATGAACTGCATTTTCAGGAATATTTGTTCAGCCCCTTGGGTTACTAGTCCAGTAACAGCTCCTATACAAATAAGATGCACACACATACTTGCATACATACATAGTGCGCAAAATTCTTGACTAAAGGTGGGACAGTTTAAATCTTTTATTCTGTTTTAATTTTATAAATCAATTTTGCAGTTTTGTCAAAGGGTCTCAACACTTGCAAGTCAGTTTGATAGAACTGGGTTTTGGCTGGTACTGCAAATAGTCAGATAATTACGTTAATTTGCTTCTGTCCGTATAAAGCTAACTTGCTGTGCAAACCTTTATTGAATTCTTCATAATAATTAATATCCTAATTTTCAAGGAAAGGCATGTGGATAATGAGGAGCCAAAACTGCCGAATGACATCCTGATTTCACCTGTGTGTGTATTCTTTAGATATATTTGAGCATTAAAACGTATATATATATTTTTTTTAATTTTCAAACGGGGAAAGGAGCAGGGGAACAGAACAATATATAGTCATAAATTCAGCTCCCCTCCCCATAAACAGATATGCAACATAAAATTATACAAAAAGGAAAACCGTAAACTTAACAGTCAACAGCAATTCTTTCATGTAAAAGACAAATGGTTGCCATCTATAAAAATATTTCTCAGTTGAACCCCTCATGACATCTTTGATCTTCTCCAGATATAAAAAGGGCATTGTCTTTTAACCACATAGAGGGTGGTTTGGGGGATTTCCAGATTAATAAAATCCACCTGCGAGCTATTAATGAAGGAAATGCAATAATATCTGTTACAATGTTAGTGAGACTGATCGGCGTAGCTAAGATTTCGAATGTGGCTGTTAAAAGACAGGACTGTAGGTCATGGATAGATAGAATCTACGGCACGGTGACAGACCCTTCGGATCAAACGGGTCCATGCCAACTAAAAAGTCCATTTAGCCAACCCATTTACCTGTGTTTGGCCCATATCCCTCTAAACCTTTCTTATCCATGTATCTGTCCAAATGCCTTTTAAATGTTGTCAATATCCCTGCCTCAACCACTTCCTCCGGCAGCTCATTCCACATACGTACCACCCTCTGTGCAAAAAAAAAAAGAAGCAAAAAAAAAATGTTGCTCCTCAGGTTCCCATTAATTCGTTCCTCTCTGAACTTTAAGCTTTGCCCTCTAGTTCGCGATTTCCCAACCCTGGGAAAAAGATCGAGTGCATTCACTCTATCCATGCCTCTCATGATCACCACTCGGTCTTCTATACTCCAAAGAAAAAAGTCCTAGCCTGTCCAATTTCTCCCTATAGCTCAGTCCCTTGAGTCCTGGCAACATCCTTGTAAATCTCTTCTGCACTCTCTCCAGTTTAATAACATCTTTCCTACAGCAAGGCAACCAAAATTGAACACAATACCCCAGGTGTGGCCTCATCAACGCCTTGTACAACTGCAACATAACTTCTCAACTTCTTTACTCAATGCCCTGACTGATGAAAGCAGCATGCCAAAAGCCTCCTTCGCTGCCGTATCTACCTGTGACTCCCCCTTTCGAGAACCATGCACCTGAACTCCAAGGTCCCTGGGTTACGGGGATAGGATGGAAGTGAGGGCTTAAGTGCGTCGGTGCAGACTCGATTGGCCGAATGGCCTCCTTCTGCACTGTATGTTCTATGTGTTCCAAGATACTCTCTACGGTCCAACCATTCACCACAAAAGTCTTATCTTGTTTTTACTTTCCAAAATGCAACACCTCATACTGATCATGCCGTGTACATTCTCATCCAAATCGTTGATATAGATAACCAACAGCAATGGGTCCAGCACTGACCCCTGAGGCACGCCACTAGTCACAGGCCTCCAGTCCGACAAGTGTCCTTCCACCATTACCTTCTGCTTCCTACCATCAAGCCAATTGTATATCCAATTAGCCAGCTCACCCTGGATTCCATGTGATCTAACCTTCCAGAGAAACCTACCATGTGGAACTTTATTAGAGGCCTTGCTTAAGTCCATATAGACATCGTCTACCGCCCTGCCCTCATCAATATTCCTGATCTCTTTATCAAAGAACTCTAACAAATCTGCAGTGCATGATCTCTCATGTACAAAGCCGTGCTGACTACTCCTAATCAAAGCCTGTCTTTCAAAATGTCTGTATCCAGAATATTGGCAAGTGTGTCGGAAAAGGATGACCAGAAGCTGACAGCTTTAGGCAGGACCACAATGTGTGGTCAGTGGGAGCAAGTGAGCACCTGTCCACATTTATTGTCTGTATTGGGAGAAAACTTGCTAATTCTGGCCTTAGTAAAGCACAGCCTCCCAATCCATTCTGACCTTCTGGAGAGGGGACCAAGGCACGAAGAGAGAGGATGAGCAGCAGGAGTGTGTTTCCATGGGCAGCATGGTGGCGCAGTATTTAGCACTGGGACTACGGCGCTGAGGACCCCGGTTCGAATCACAGCCCTGGGTCACTGTCCGTGTGGAGTTTGCACATTCTCCCCATGTCTGCGTGGGTCTTACCCCCACAACCCAAAAGATGTGCAGGTTAGGTGGATTGGCCATGCTAAATTGCCCTTTAATTGGAAAAGAAAAATAATTGGGTACTCTAGGACTGTGTCTTTATAAGGCACCAGTTTGGACTTGGGTTGTGACGCCACGTCAGGATTATTTGGATATTGGCCACCCAGTAATAATACTGTAAATCAGGAAGTGCTAGACCACAACTCGTCACCCCCTCTGAAGTATTGCTCTGCAGGCTCGCCCAGATGAATGAGGACATTAACATTTTAAAAAATGTAATAATCTTTATTAGTAGGCTTGCATTAACTCTGCAATGAAGTTACTGTGAAATGCCCCTAGTCGCCACACAATAACGCCTGTTCGGGTACACAGAGAGAGAATTCAGAATGTCCAATTCACCTAACAAGCACGTCTTTCGGGAGGAAATATGATGGTCAGTTTGTGTACAGCCAAGCCCTATAATCATCAAACAGCTAATGATGTTTTATTGTTTTTTATTGAGGGATAAATATTGCTCAGCGCACTCTGGTGAATTCCCCTGATCATCTTTGAATAGTATCTTAGAAGGGCTGGAGGGTTGGGTTGAAGTACTTCCAACAATTGGGTTGCGACAGAACACGCATTCCTTTGAATGATTATCAAATGTATCAGGTCATTGATTGAATCAGGAATGGAGGGATATTCAGTTGCCAGAGGAGTGAAAATAACACGAGACAAAAGGATGCAATGGAAGGCGGCTCGTTTAGTTCCGAGCTCTCAAAATTAATGCTATGATATTCTTTGCTGGGCACAGTTAGGACGGGAAGGACATAATGCATGAGAACTCACCAGGTTTTTTTGCACAGCAGGTTGTGCCAGAAATTTTGCATTTGTGTGCCTCATCTCAGTTTTTTTCCCTTGGCTGAGCAGATTTTGCCAAGGATTTAAATAAGATTGCATTTACAGCAGCACACTAAAGGGAAGGTTTGAAGTTGCACTATTCCTGAACATTAAGACAATCCTCGCTCCTTCATACCCAGTTTCATAAATTCTAATCTTTGATATTATGTTGGATGAAGTATGGTGGAAGAGTGTAGGGCACCTCTTCAACATTCAAGGGGGTTCAGTGTAAAGGTGAATAGCCAAAGCCTCTACCAGGGTGAATGGTATTTTTAAAAAATTTATTTTCGGGATGTGAGCGTCACTGGTTAGGTTAGCATTTATTGCCCATCCCTAGTTGCCCTTGAGAAGGTGATAGTGAGTTGCCGTCTTGAACAGGTACAGTCCCTGAGGTGTAGGTATACCTACAATGCCGTTGGGGAGGGAATTCCAAGGATTTTGACTCCGCAACAATGAAGGAAAAGTCAGGATGGTAAGCGATGTAGAAGGGAACCTCCAGGTGGCAGTGATCCCAGGAATCTGCTGGCCTTGTCCTTTAAGATAGTAATGATAATGGGTTTGGAAGATATTGCCTGAGGAACTTTGCTGTCAGCGCTTGTAAAAGAAAAATTCTGTTTATTGGGGAAGAAGAAATCTGCAGGTGCAATGTTATCTCTGGATTCTTGAATCAAAAAGTGCTCCATGTGCATGCCACAAAGGCCAGGGAAAACTGCCTACCAGCAGAACTGGTAACCCAAAACAAACCATCACTCTGCATCATCGGCTGCACTATTGCAAACCCAGCTATTTTGGACCTGGAATCCGGGCTAAGATTCTGGGTGAATCATCACAATTTACTTGTCAGGACCAGCATGTGGTATTGGGGGAGCAGCAACCTAATGGCCAGAGAGCTATTTTACTTCCTCCTGCTGCATTGCTCCCACTGAGCCTGCTTAACAAAATCTTCTAGCATGTCTGGCTCGTGAGTGCAGAGGAATTCCCCAGCTGTTGCACTGTCAGAAGGCTTGTCTGGACTGAAGACCACTGCGGTGACAACTGAATGGGCACCTGTTGTGAAGCCCCAGTGACTGACTGGGTTATAAGTGCAGTGGGAATATCTCGAATGAATGATTGTGCAATTGCTGTAGAGTCTGTGAACTTCATCAGAAGAAGCTATTTTGACTGGCATCAATATATTTGGGGTTTGGATAGAGAGAACTCGATGCAGGAATTCAAGGACCTGGTTTCTGTTAAAAGGTGGACATGCGGAAGAATTGCCAAGAAGCTGGGGCACAGCTAGAAAAAGCTTATCCCTCTTTACAAAAGCTTCTTATCATAGAATCGTAGAATTTACAGTGCAGAAGGAGGCCATTCAGCCCATCAAGTCTACACTGATGTGTACACATTCTAATTGAAGCCTCATCAATAATTTGTATTAGTTTTGCATTATCCTGTTGTGCTTCAGCATGCTGAAAAGCTATGTGAGTTTGCAATAACCAAGATACCACAAATAGCTGCCTCTGAAATCCAAGTCCTTATTGATGACTCCCCTCAGATTTAAAACATTGTTGATTTAAACTCCACTGCAGGATAGTCTTTATTTTGGTGTAGTACTGAGGAAGTGCTGCACTGTTGAAAATACTGTCCTGCAGGTGAGGCCAACCAAGCTCCTGTTTTTCTGTGTTGGTATTCTCATTGAGCATGAAAAATACCATGCAATAATTGAAGTAGAGCAGGCAGTTCTGGTAATCATGACTAACATTACCCTATCCGTCGAAACAAAAATCAGATTAACTGGCCATTCATTTCGTTGTTGCATGTGGGACCTTGCTTTGTGCAAAATTACTCTTGCGTTTGTGTACAATAACAAAAGTCATTGCATGTAATGTTTCCTTTGTCTCCTTTGCTTTATCTCTTCCTCTCTCTCTCGCTATCAGCCTTTTCAGGTAATTTTGAATTTAAAAAATGTCAGAAATGGGAGGGTTTTTTTTAAGAAAGGAAAAGTCATGAAGAGTGGGTGGTTTGATTGCTTCATTAATTATTGAAAAGCATGTTGTGCAACATTTTTCTCGTTGTTATGCCTGGCGTTTGCTCAGCATTGCAGCCCCTTGGTAACCATGATAGTCTCTACATTTGTCTCAAACCTTTGATTCTAACACTGTGCTAAAGCACAACATTGATTGCTTACTTTCTCTTTCTCCACCCCACCCCCATCCATATGTCTAACCTGCAACATTATCTGTGTTCCTGATGCAGGATGGAAAGTATAAGGTGCATGAAGATGACCTAAGTGAAGATTCTGCAGCTGTGACTGACCAAAGAGAGATTCTTCAAAATGAGACAAAGTTAGTATTAAGAAATCTTGAAATACTAGGAGCAATGCAGCCAAAAAAAATCAATTTAAACTTAAATTGGTATTTATTTTCCTTTTAATGTTAATTTTAAGTCCCTCATTTCCTCTCTCTGGAGGAGATTGATTCATGCAGCCCTCCAGATCTGTATCTTTCTGTGGGCTAGCACATGTAATATGTGGCACTAATTTGAGCAGAGTGACTGTTACAGCCAAGTTTAGTCCTGTCTTCATATGACATCCAACTGTGTACTTTTAGCATAGGTTGCCAGACAGCATTTAGAAGCCAGCACTGCAGATTAATTTTCCTTCCTAACTTAGAAAGATGAGACTAATTCTAGCATCGCATCATTGCTCCTGCTAAGTTAACAAAGAGCAAACTGGAGTATTATGGGTCTTCATAGAACCTGTAGCTTTTCCATTGCCCGAAAGTGTTCACAAATAATACTCATTACACATATGCAACAGAGGAGATGGCACAGTAGGAATTGGATCTTTCCAAGTTACAAAATGCCTGATGCATATGTGATATCAATGTCCCAGAGAGGGGACAGCTATAACATCTTTAAATGTGGAGAGATGGCCAGCCAATGGCAAGTGCCTGTACCAGTGAAGTATAATACAGCCTATGAAAGTTTAAAAAAGTACCCTATTAGTTTGCTTTCAATCGAGGGGTAATTTAGCGTGGTCAATCCACCCACCCTGCACATCTTTGGGTTGTGGGGGTGAAACCCTCGCAGACACAGGGAAAATGTGCAAACATCACGTGGACAGTGACCCAGGGCCGGGATCAAATCCAGGTCCTCCGAGCCGCAGACAGCAGTGCTAACCACTGTGCCACCGTGCCGCCCTGTACAGCCCTTGAGCGTTTATTGTGTAATGAGCTGTATCAGCAACTTTGGATCAATTTTAAATTGAAGTTTATCATGGCCAAATTGTCGTTAAATTTGCTAACTGTTTGAACGAGTGTGTTTTAATAATATGAGCATGCTTTGCATGTTGCTTCTTTGATCACTCAAAATTTTATTTGTTAAAAAGATTATGCTCTTTGTGTTGGTAACGTCTGCATAGATGTTTATATGGTAATGCAAGTTTAGCGCAGGAATTATAAACCAGCTATGGAATAGCTGAATGCTGCTGTTTAGATTGTCATTCATAATCTCTTTCCCTGCAGGAGATTTTGATTTCCTGTAATCTGACATCATTCCAGGTTCACTGTTTCTCTGACAGTGTCAGTGCAGGTTGCACAGGAATAGAAACAATCCTGTGAGCATTGCAATTATCACAGTGACTCACTATAAGTTTCCTCATTTCTTTTGTTCAAATAAAAGGTTAATTGAACCAATAAAAATCCTTTTAGTTCTACAGCTTATTGCCCACCCATAAAATCCATGTCAAGTAATAATTTGCTTTTGTTAGTGTTGGTTGAAGGAAACATATTGCAAGTTAAAGTCTCGTGGGCCTAGTGGCACATCAGAGATCCATTTCTTCCAATTTTTAAAATTCATTTATGGGATGTGTGTATCGCTGACTAGGCCAGCATTTATTACCCATCCCCAGTTGCCCTCAAGTAGGTGGTGGTGAGCCTTCTTGAACCGATGCAGTTCCTGAGGTGTAGGTACACCCTCTGTGCTGTTAGAGAGGGAATTCCAGGATTTTGACCCAGTGATTGTGAAGGAACGATGTGACGGAATGATGATGTATTTCCAAATCAGGATGGTGAGTGACGCAGGTGGTGGGGTTCCCAGGTGTCTGCTGCTCTTGTCCGTCTGGATGGTAATGGCTGTGGGTTTGGAAGGTGCTGCCTCAGGAACCTTAGTGTGTTCCTGCAGTGCATCTTATAGATGGCACACACTGCTGCCACTGTTCGTCAATGGTGGAGGGATTGAATGTTTGTGGAAGAGCTGGCAAGCCGACTGCTTTGACCTGGACGGTGTTGAATTTATTGAGTGTTAGAGCTGCACTCATCCAGGAAAGTGGCGAGTATGTCATTCAACTTCTGACTTGTGCCTTGTAGATGGCAGACAGGCTTTGGGTAGTCAGGAGGTGAGTTAATTGCAGCAGGATTCCTAGCCTTCGACCTGCTTTTGTAGTCACATTATTAATATGGCTAGTCCATGGGCCGCCTATGGCGCAGTGGTTAGCACTGGGGCTATGGCGCTGAGGACCCGGATTCGAATCCCGGCCCTGGGTCACTGACCGTGTGGAGTTTGCAAATTCTCCCCGTGTCTGTGTGGATTTCACCCCCACAGCCCAAAGATGTGCAGGTTAGGTGGATTGGCCATGCTAAATTGCCCCTTAATTGGAAAAAAATAATTGGGTACTCTAAAATTAAAAAAGAAAATATGGCTAGCCCAGTTCAGTTTCTGGTCAATGGTAACCTCCAGGATGTCGATAGTGGGGGATTCAGCGAAGGTAATGCCATTGAATATCAAGGGGTGATGGTTAGATCATCCCATGATGTATTTCCAAGTCAGGATGGTGAGTGATGCAGGTGGTGGGGTTCCCAGGTATCTGCATGCGTTTGTTGGCGATGGTCATTTTCTAGCGCTTGTGTGGCAAGAATGTTACTTGATATTTGTTAGCTAAAGCCTGGATATTGTCCAGGTCTTGCTGTATTTGGACATTCAGTATCGGAGAAATTGCGAATGGTGCTGAACATTGTGCCATCATCATTTATGTCTGTTCAGAGTAAGCTATTTGATATCAATTGAAATCCATAGAATTCCTATAGATCAGGAGGGCCATTTGGCCCATCGAGTCTGTATCGACCTTCTGAAAGAGTCCACTCCCCCGCCTATCCCTGTAACCCTGTCACCCCATATAACCGTTAGGCACTAAGGGACAATTTAGCATGGCCATCCACCTACCTGCACATCTTTGGACTGTGGGGGGAAAAAACTGGAGCACCCGGAGGAAACCCATGCAGACACGGGGAGAATGTGCAAACTCCACACAGATAATCACCCAAGATCCAAATAGAGTCCGGGTCCCTGGCGGTGAGGTGCAGTGCTAACCATTGTCCCACCGTGCCGAATGTGATTGTGCCTTGCATCCAGCAGATTGTGAAACTCCACAGTCAAGAACAGACTTAATTTGACATGGGCAGGTAGGCAGCTTCAGTTGCAACCTCTCAGAAGTCCAGGTTCACAACCTTTAGTCTATCTGTTATCTATCGACCTGCCTGTATGGCCCTACCAGCAGTTACATACATGTCAGTGTGGCACTCTGGTTTCTTGAAAATTCGAGGCTTCCACCACATCAAACTGCGGCCTCTAGGGTAGGAAAGAATGGTCACTAAAATTAAAGTGAAATACTGCAGATGTTGGAATCTGAAAAGAGAACAGAAAATACTGGAAAAACTCAGCAGGTGTGATGGCATCTGTAGGGAGAGAAAATAGTGTTCACATTTCTAGTCCATGTGATGTCTTCAGAGTCAAAGAGGTAGGAATGTGTTGGATTATATATTGTAACAGCTGGAGCAGATTAGAAGGTCAGTGATTGGTGAGAGCTAGGAGAGATTACAACAAAAATGTGTAGATAACAAAACAGAAGCGTTAATGGCAGGAGGAGATTGGCAATAACGTTCCCTGCCTCATGATCAATGCAGTTTTAAAAATAAATTTAAAGTACCCAATTAAATTTTTTCCAATTACGGGGCAATTTAGCATGGTCAATCAACCTCCCCTGCACATCTTTGGGTTGTGGGGGTGAGAACACACAGACACAGGGAGAACGAGCAAACTCGACACGGGCAGTGACCCGGGGGCTGCGATCGAACCCGGGCCCTCGGTGCCATGAGGCAGCAGTGCTAACCACTGCGCCATTGTGCCACCCTGTGATTATGCATTTATGAAAGTGCATATACATAACCTCAACCATAATGCCCTCAACAATCCATTACTGCACCAAAGACCCAAATCAAGTTAGTTAAACAGGATTTACCTCTCAAATTATCAGGACTGGGTTCTCATTTAGTAGCCCATGCTCTTTTTTTTCAAATGCTAATTACTTTTGTCGCAAATTATTGTCGCAACGTTTCCCCACATTCAGCTGAATGACCTGTAGAATCGTATAATAGAATCATGAAATCCCTCCAGTGCTGAAGAAGGCCATTTGGCCCAGCAAGTCTACACCGACATACTGAAGGAGCACCCTACCAAGACCACCCCCTCCTGTAACCCCACCTAACCTATTAGCCACAGAGGGACAATTTAGCATGGCCAATCCACCTAACCTACGCATCTTTGGACTATGGAAGGGAACCGGAGCACCCGGAGGAAACCCACGTAGACACTGGGAGAAAGTGTCACCTCCATACAGTCAGTCACCCAAGGCTAGAATTAAACCCAAAATGCTGGCACTGTGCAGCATTAGTGCTAACCACTGTGCCACCATGTAGTTGCCAGGCTTATCCCTTCCCCTTTTAAATAACATAAATTTAGAGTATCCAATTCATTTTTTCCAATTAAGGAACAATTTAGCATGGCCAATCCACCTACCCTGCACATCATTCGGTTGTGGGGGCAGAACCCACACAGACACGGGGAGAATGTGCAAACTCCGCACGGACAGAGACCCAGGGCCTGGATTGAACCTCGGTGCCGTGATGCAGCAGTGCTAACCACTGTCACCGTGCTGCCCCCTTCCCCTTTTTTAAACAGGGGTGTAACATTTGTAATGCTGCAGTTCTCTGGCACTACCCCTTCCCCATGTGAATATGAGTGATGAAGTACGTTTTGTTAATTTTCCTCATTTGCAATTCTTAACCTTTTGTTAGACTATGTATATCTTTGGGGTCAAATTCTTGCCATTATTGCTAGATGACTAATTCTTCTAAAAAAAACTGCAAAAAAGGAGTATTTTTAAGTCTGCGCCTACAATCGTGCATTTTGCTGTTAAAATATGATTTGCCCAACGGAGAAGCTAAAGTTGTGTCGATTGCTTGTCCAGCCATGAAAATTATTAACAGCAGTAGCCTCGGAGTGATTTTCTTCACCGCTGAGGAAGTGCTGACAATCTGACGTAAACTCTGTGCTTGTACCATTGTCTACATTTTCAAAGTAACAGTGCCTTGCCTCTTTTTTGTAATAATCTGTATGGAAAAGGCCCTGCAATTATAAAAACTTTGTGATCTGTAAATATAGGCCCTGTTGGTCTCTGCTGCTGCTTGTATTGTTGGGTGGCCTCTGGAATATACTGATATTTCCAGTGGATCAGTTAAATTTGTTTTGGAGTTGATGGGAGACAGATTTAAATCTTTGGCTGCGGTACTGAGGTAATAATTTTGCTTGTGTTTTGCTGGTTTTGTTTTGTGCAGTTTCTGTTGTCGGCATACAGACATTTCTTGGAATACTGCTTTGATTTCTGTTGAAATAGGGGAAGGGGGAGAGATAAATTAAGGAAATTGGTGCCTGTAAACTGAAGTGTGCAGGTTGCATGATAATGACATCTGTGTCCCAGGCAGTGGGAGTTGCTGCAAGAACTTTGGTCTCCATTAAATACGTAGCTATGCCCCATTCATAGCCTTTCAATTCAAATTCAATCCAGTTGAGAAAAGATGCAAATCTGGCCCCTTGGTAAGAAGATGCAAATTAAATCAGTTCATTAACACTGACTCTGAAAACTGCTACCTTGACAGAGCAGCTGTTTTTTCTGTTTACATTTCTCCTTGTATGACTCAGAATTCTACTGAGTAAACTGATAACTCAAAAGTAGCAAATCTGATCTGCTAGGCGTGCAGCTCATTTGCACAGGAGGCATTTTCGTGACAGTTGTATTGTGCATCTGTCTGAACAGATTTGGGGGCTGCCAAGCCAGCTGAGGAAATTCAGGAACTGGAGGAATGGGTGCCTAGTAACAACTGTTGAAGAAACCTCAGTGACCTGTGCATGTGTTTGGCATAACAGTCTAGAATGTCGTGCACGTTGTGCATGTGTAAGTGGTTAATCTGAATTCTGTTCACTCCCATGTAAACATTTACCCATTGCAGTAACCTTGTAAATAGCTTAAACCTGTAAGTGGTCTTGAGTTGCTTGGATAGTATTAATCTGGAAAGTTCATTCTCTGTTTAGTGGAAGCTAAAAAAGTTGTTCTTGGTGATACAAAGCTATACAGTGCGATGAAATGTTCAGGTTATTCTATTTTCCCCAAAAAGATATTACATTAAGTAGGGCAGAAATACGATGAGCCCCAATTTTAACTCCCTCCAGGCAAGAGAACAGGGGCGGGTGGCAGGCTTGCCGTCGGAAGGCTCAGTAATTTTTAACTCCTTGCGCTCACCAGGCCTTTAGCCTGTCTGAACCCAGAGAGAGGCCAGAGGACAGGAATAATGTGACTTGTCCCCGACGGTCAGGTAAGTACAATGGAGCAGGATTGCCATCAAGGGAGCAGGTGGGGAACTCTGGGGGTACATAAGCCCAAGGTTTCCTTGTGGGGCCCAGAAGAGCATGCCTGTTCCTCCTGACCCACAAGGACACCATCAAAAATTACCGTTCCCCCTTGATCCTCAAAAAGGATGCCAGAATGTTGGCCTTCACCTTAAGGGATTTGGAATTCAAAAGCTGTATAGTGCCTTGATCAGAACCCATCTGAAGTATTGTTTTGAGGGCTGATCTAATTGAGATGCTCAAACAATAAAGGTACTTGATGCGGCAAATCCAGAGAAGTTATTTCTGCTGGTGGGGAAATCTAGAACATGATCTAAGATTGGAGCTGGATCATTTAGTTGGAGTAAAATCAAGGGGCAATCTTTCTCACGAGGGACATGGAAGTCTGGATCCTGACTACATTTCCTTCACAGTAGTCTATGGCTGCTGGCAGGTTGAAATTTTCAGGACTGAAGTGGATAGATTTTTTTGGGAATAATGCCAAAAGGATATGGGACAAGGAAGGTAAATGAAGCTGAGGTGCAACAATGCAAGTGAATGGTGGAACAAGTTCGAAGGGCGTTAAAATCTCTCGCATGTTCCTTTTCTGGGCCTTCTGCTCCTTACCACTTTGTGTTCTCATGAAG
This sequence comes from Scyliorhinus canicula, assembly GCF_902713615.1. NCBI lineage: Eukaryota > Metazoa > Chordata > Chondrichthyes > Carcharhiniformes > Scyliorhinidae > Scyliorhinus > Scyliorhinus canicula. The sequence continues at coordinate 187,450,950 of NC_052150.1, read as the reverse complement.
ACTGACACTGGGTATCGGAAACACACCTGCAAGTTATGTTGGTATCAGAGTCTGAATTATGGCATCAATCCTTGCCTGCCTGGGGCAAGAACCTTGTACGCCTCTTGAAACCGGGGAATGAAAAGAGGGGTTAAATCATCCCCATGCTTTTGGTATTCACTTCTGTGCATTTTGAGCTGATCAGTCAATATTTCAGTTGCTGTGGTGTTGAAGGCAGCCAAGCCATTGTTTCTTTTTAAGCAGCAAAACAATGTTTTCTTCCTTCTGTTGTGATGTTAAGGAATTTTACATTTGCCATTTTCTGCACCCAATCTTAAATATTCTGTGTCTGATCTATCACCCTTTACTCTGTCTCAACATCACACTTGATCACCCCACTGCTGTCAATCTGCGAAAAGCACTTTTTGCTCCATCAGTGTGAAATTTGCCATCTCCTGCACCAGCTATTCAATGGGATCTCTGGGGCTATTAATTTCATGGTAACCCATGCTGAATATGGGGCAATTTTGTGGTAAGTGCCAGCAGACACAGGAAATTTGACTTGAGATTGGACAACCTCGGCCTGAAGAGAATACAATTCCATCAATTGAGATGAAAACGCACGGCTCTATATCTCCTCTTATAATCAGAATTCCCTTATCTGGTTCCCCTTCCCACCATACCACCCCTTTTGAGAAACCTGCATCTCTTGTGACGTCCGTTCGGTGCGCTGAGACAACCCTCTTGTCCAGACCCCATATACATATTTTATTGGAAGTGATGTTGGATGGTGAGCTTTGGTTTATTAATCAGTTATCTGGCCATCAAAGGTGAGCTTGATGCTCTCTTCGCCTATAACATTCATTCAGAACTGTTTGGTAGCAACCAGAAATTTCTCTGCCCCCCCCCCCCCCCCCCCCCCCCCCCCCCCCGCCGCAACATATCTTGCCTCAGTGTCCTCGAGGCAAATTATGACACTCCTACAAATTGAGCACTGCCTGGGATTTGAATCTGACTGGATTTTTTTATCAGTGCATTCCTCACACTAGCAGTGTTCTAGCCCACTGCTTTACAAAATGGAAGCAGAATCACGATTTGTCCCTGGGTTCTCATTTAAGCAATTTTTATTTGACAATGATGTAAAAAAAAACGCAGATGGAAAAGTTCAACGAGTTGTGATACTGTCTCCTAGGAAAAAAAACAAAGAATGATTTTAACCAACCTCTTCATTGGAAAACAGTTGAGTTGTGATTTTTTTTTTGACCGCTTCTAATCAACTACTATTTTTTCAAGAACTTTAAATGTTTGATGTACTTTTTTTAATTAACCCAGTCTGGTCACTCGAATGTTTTTCATGTTTGGATAGGTCAGGATGGAGTTTTTAAAATTATTAGTCAATTAAATTGAAAAAAATTAAATGCACCAGTTGGGTACATTGCACTTGGTGTGCAAGTTTATGAGTGGAATGTGAGACTTATATTTTTAATTAATGTTTTAATTTGAATGTATTAAGATTACTTACAAAGAACAGATCAGTGATTTGTTTGATTCCATTTCATAAAAAGGGAATCCACACTGATTGAGGTAAAGGAAAGAATACAGAAACATTCAAACTGGTGAGGAGAAGGATTGAAAGGCGAGATGCCGATCGAGTTTTTAAAGGTTCCACAAGACAACTTTCTACCCACTTTATAAGAAGCTTTAATAGTGGTGTATGAGGGACTAAAACCTCACCCTGTACATTTTAAAAATAAAGCATATATAGAGGTATGCTCATGGTTGTGTCCAAAAAGAATTTAGGACTCAACAACGACCTAAAATGGTTACATCTATGTCTGTGACCAAAGAAGCTACCTGACGACCGTATCGGAGAAACTCTCCCATCGTTATCCCTGAAGAGCCATTAATGACACATTATGGGCTGCACAGACCAAATTCAAAGAGAGCTATACAAAGGCCATCTGGATTTCATAACCCAGGCTGACCAACATGGATTGGTCATGCTAAAATGCCCCTTAACTGGGAAAAAAACAAGTAGGGTGCTCTTTCAGAGAGTTGGGGGTTCCGAATAGAAATTGGTTCACACCAAAATCGAGGGGTTGGGAAAGATGCCACCGCTTATGAAATCAAAAATACCTTTGTTTGCGGATGGGTGGTGAGAGGAGAAATCAGTGCTGTTTAAATTAACACCTCATCTATCCACAACAGATAAAACACTACTAGACTTGGTAATGGGGATATGAACCAGATCAGATAATAAGGTAAGCAAGGGAGAACATCAAGGATGTAGAGAATCATAGAATCCCTACAGTGCAGAAGGAGGCCATTTGGCTCATTGAGTCTGCACCAAACTTCTGAAAGAGCAGGAGTCTGTTTGTCTACCAAGACGAAGGACTCCGCAATCTTCCTTTCAATTCTTAATGGTTGCGACATTCAGCAATCTCCGGGAAAGAGACGAAGGATGCACATCCTTACAGTGAAAAATACTTTTCACTGTAGCTCAGTACACGTGACAATAAACAAATCAAAATCCATCCCTTGTCAAAGCCAGCATGGAGAGGTGGGAATTCTGTGACATGGGCCTCTTGCTTGTTGAACCAGTGATATTGTTTTGTGGAACTGTAACCACCATTAGACCATAAGACATAAGAGTAGAAGTAGGCCATTCAGATCTTCGAGTCTGCTCTGCCATTGAATGAGATCATGACTGATTTGAGGTGATAATCCTCAGATCCACTTTCCTGTCCTAATTCCACAATCCTTGATTCCCTTACTGATTGAGATCTATCTCAGCCTTGAACAAACATACCAACCCAGCCACTATACCTGTCTGTGGTGAAGAATTCCACATATTCACTACCCTCTAAGAGAAGAAATTCCTCCTCATCTCTTTCTTAAATAGGAGCCCCTTAACTCTGAGACTATGCCCGCTGGTCCTAGACTCCCCCACAAGGAGAAATAACCTCTCAGCATCTACCCTGTCAAGCCCCCTGAGAATCCTATATGTCTCTATAAGGTCACCTCTCAATTTTCTATACTCCAATGATACAGACCCAATCTGCCCAACCTCTCCTCATAAGAAAATCCTTCCATACCCAGTATTAACCTAGAGAACCTTCTCTGGACTCCCTCCATTGCCAGTATATCTTTATACCATCTAACTAGCTATATCACTGACATGGAACTCTGGCCCAGGACGGGCACCTGAGTCCACTCCCATTGCTTCTGTTGGAAATTCTGTGCTATCGTCTACAAGACTGATTCATCTCTACATGCCTACCTCATCATCTGAGGTCAACACCATGAGAAAAGTGAATTATTCAGCATCGGTTTTCAGCTTGTTTACCTCTGTGAAGGAATACCTCATTGGACTTTGATTCTGGCCTCCAGAACCCAAGTAAAACAATATTTATTTTATCTGTTGTCTCGCACTGCAAACCTTTCTTCTCTCTAGCCCTCTTTTACTGTATGAATGCAAAGGAGGCAATGTTGCAACTCTCCTCCCACATTTTCAGTGGATGTGAAAAAAGGAACCTTTTTTGAGTTCATCCGAACCCAAGTTTGCTGTAGGGTTACTAATGGAAATTGGATCACACCAAAACTGACTGGTTGGGAAAAACTCCACCGCTTATAAAATCAAAAATGTCTTTGTTTGCGGACGGGTGATGAGAGGAGAAATCAGTGCTGTTTAAATTAACACCTCATCTATCCATAACCCGGGCAGCACGGTAGTGCAAGTGGCTAGCACTGTGGCTTCACAGCGCCAGGGTCCCAGGTTCGATTCCCCGCTGGGTCACTGTCTGTGCGGAGTCTGCACCTTCTCCCTGTGCCTGCGTGGGTTTCCTCCGGGTGCTCCGGTTTCCTCCCACAGCCCAAGACTTGCAGGTTAGGTAGATTGGCCATGATAAATTGCCCTTAGTGACCAAAAAGGATAGGAGGGGTTACGGGGATAGGTGGAAGTGAGGGCTTAAATGGGTCAGTGCAGACTCGTTGGGCCAAATGGCCTCCTTCTGCACTGTATGTTCTATGTAACAGATAAAACACTACTCGACTTGGTAATGGGGAAATTAACCAGATCAGATAATGAGGTAAACATGGTAGAACATCAAAGGTGTAGGGAATCATAGAATCCCGACAGTGCAGCAGGAGGCCATTAGGCTCATTGAGTCTGCACCAACCCTCTGAAAGAGTACCCTACTTATTTTTAAAATTTGTTTTCCAGTTAAAGGGCAATTTAGCATGGCCAGGGGCAGCGTAGTGGGTTAGCCCTGCTGCCTCATGGCGTCGAGGTCCCAGGTTCGATCCCGGCTCTGGGTCACTGTCCGTGTGGAGTTTGCACATTCTCCCCGTGTTTGCATGGGTTTCGCCCCCACAACCCAAAGATGTGCAGGGTAGGTAGATTGAACACGCTAAATTGCCCCTTAATTGGATAAAATGAATTGGGTATTCTAAATTTATGAAAAAAAAATTTAGCATGGCCAATCCACCTACCCTACACATCTTTGAGTTGTGGGGGTGAGACCCACGCGCACACGGGGAGAATGTGCAAACTCCAAACGGACAGTGACCCGGGGCTGGGATCGAACCTGGGTCCTCGGCGCCGTGAGGCAGCAGTGCTGCCCCACGAACACCCTAGTTAGGCCCCACTATCCCTGCAACTCTGCCTAATCTTTTGACATTAAGGGGCAATTTAGCATGGGCAATGCACCTAACCTGCAGAACTTTGGACTGTGGAAGGAAACTGGAGCACCTGGAGGAAAGCTTCACACAGTTGTCCAAGGCCGGAATCGAAGTTGGGTCCCTGATGCTGTGAGGCAGCAGTGCTAGTCACTGTGCCACCCATGTAGATTGCTGCATAACCTAGTTTTAGATAATGCATGAGAGAAACAGATATAGAGAGCAAAGCTATAGATTAGGTTAAAAAAAAATGGGAGGGCAAGGATCGATCTAATTGAGATAAATATTGAAAGAGTTGAAACAATAGTGAGCAATATGTAAAGAGACGGATAGTATTTAGAAGAAGTACATTCCATTACAAAATTGCACACTAACCAATAGTGACGTGAAATGGGTAAATAGAGGGGAGGATAAAATCAGAAAAGTTATTGTAAGAAGGAGATGTGAAATAAAATTGTTAAAAGTGATCTATAGGCATATGCAAGGTAGGAATAGGGCCACAGGGATGTGCAAGCTAAGCTAATAGGGGATAATACAGAAAGGGCAGGGTGACTAAAGTGATACTTTGTTCAGTTTCTCTGAAGAGGCTAACAAAAGAGAAAACCACAACAGTAAAAGGGATGTTACAAACTTATGATGGAAGGAAAAGAGCTGGGAGCCAAAGGATGAGCTGGAAGCTACATTGATTAATACACTAGGCCAGACGGAAAGAACATGTGCACACATTGCACCTGTTTCAGCTAAACAAAATAAATGACAGCCATTTGCTGATTCATTCCACGGGGCAATGCCATGACCAATCAGGATCAAGCTGCCTGGTTTAAATATCAAACAATTCTTGTCACTTATCTGTCAGCCACCATCAACTAGTGGATTCTTCAGAGCAATGCCTCTACTAATCAGAGTCCACTTGCAAACCAATCAGCATTCTCTTCTCATGCAATATAATTTATTGTTTTCCCCTTGTACTGATATTCATGCACAGTGTACTAATTTGTCTGAGACAAAGCTTTGATCTGTCTCTTTTTTCCAGAAAACCTGCAGTTCTTTTTTTAAACAGACAATTTTATTGAGGTATTTTAGGCATATAGAAAAAGTGACATTGTACAGTACAAAAAAAAGTCAAGACACAAATTACAAATTCGGGCGAACCCTAGTAGCAAACCTCTCAAGGCGAACTTGACTTTCTCTAGGCTAAGAAAGCTCACCATGTTCGTTAGCCATACCTCAGCCGTCGGGGGTTTTAAGTCCCTACATGCTGACAGTATTCGTCGCCGGGCTACCAGGGAAGCAAAGGCCAGAACGGCGGCCTCTCTCTCTTCCTGGACTCCCAGGTCCTCCGAAACCCCAAAGATTGCCATCTCCGGGCTCATTACCACCCTAGTTTTCAATACCCGGGACATAACATCTGCGAATCCCTGCCAATACCCCCTGAGTTTAGGGCACGACCAGAACATGTGTACATAGTTAGCCTGCCCTCCGGTGCATCTAGCACACTTGCACCCAGCCCGAAGAATCTGATCATCTGCATGATGATCTGCACGATCTTAAACTGGATCAGGCTGAGCCTGGCGCATGTTGCGGTCGTGTTTACTCTGCTCAGGGCTTCTGCTCAAATACCGTCCTCCAGCTCCCACTTAAGCTTCAGGTCCTTGGTCTGCGTATATTCAGCACTCATTAGCTTCTTGTAGACGTCTGAAACTTTACCCTCTCCCACCTCTCCCCTAGAAACTACCCTGTCCTGCCTCCCCTTCGGCAGGAGACATGGGAAGGACGGCACCAGTCTGCGTACAAAATCCCTCACCTGCAAGTATCTAAAGACGTTCCCTCTCTCCAGCCCAAACTCCTCCTCCAAGCAAACCTGCAGTTCTGTACTACCAAACAACTATATGAGCCAAACGTATGGAGAACAAATCCCCAGATCCAGATAGATTGTACTTTTAGTTAATCAAATTAAGTATGGAGAGGATAGCAGAGGCAATACGTTCTATTTTAAGAACATGAGAAGCAGGAGCTAGAATAGGCTGGGTAGGGTGCTCTTTCGAAGGGTCGGTGCAAATTTGATGGGTCGAATGGTCTCCTTCACTATAAGAGATTCTATGATTTCGGTTTCAAGTCAGGATGGCGCGAGGATAAATTATTTTATCCCAGAGGATGGATCGAGTCTAGAACCAACTTTCTGAGAGGATGGCGAAGGCAAGTTCGAGCGTGGTATTCAAAAGGGAATTGGATTGGTATCTGAAAATAAATAATGTGCAAGGTTACGATGATGCAGGAGACTAAGACTAGGTAGAATGCTTTTTAGAGAGCCAGTGCAGACTCAATGGGGTGAATAGCCTCTCTCTGCACTGTAGTTATTCTATGATTGTGGGTGTGAACATACAGATGGTGATGTTCCAATTTATCTGCTACTCTTGTCCTTCCAAGTGGCAAAGATTGTGGGTTTGGAAGGTGCAACTGAAGGAGTCTTGGCAAGTCGCTGTTGATCAAGGGATAAATATTAGCCAGGACACTGGGGCAACCAGTTGCCCTTCTTCAAAATAGTGTTGTAGAATCTATAAGAGAGCAACAGGGCCACAGTTTAACTTCTCATCGAAAGACAGCAGTTGTTTCAGTGCAGCACTCCCTCAGTCCTGCACCGGAGTGTCGGCCTGGATTGTCATGCTCATATCTTGGAATGGGATTCGGACCCACAACCTTCTGACTCAGCCGAGTGTGCTATCCACAAAGCCGTAGCTGAAACATAAACCAAGGTCAGGGCATGTGGAGTGAGTAACCACGGTCGTGTAGTGGTTAGCACAGTTGCTTCACAGTTCCAGGGTCCCAGGTTCGATTCCCGGCTGGGTCACTGTCTGCACGTTCTCCCCGTGTCAGCGTGGGTTTCCTCCGGATGCTCCGGTTGTGTGGGTTAGGTGGATTGGCCATGCTAAATTGCTCTTGGTGTCCAAAAAATGCTAAGTGGGGGTTACTGGGCTACGGTGATAGGGTAGATACGTGGGCTTCAGTAGGGTCTTTGTAAGGGCTGGTGTAGACTCGATGGGCCGAATGGCCTCCTTCTGCACTGTAAATTCTATGATTCTATGAATAGGTTGAAAAATGGCCAGAAAACAATGTCAGAGTTCAGGAAAATTTCTCAGACTGTTAGAAATTATGAAGTGGTCTTTCACTGGGACCGCTTTCTTTTACCATGTGCAAAGTGATTTGGACTTGAGAAATTAATGTGAGGTGTTGAAATTTTTGCACATGTGTGATTGTTGGGGGGGTGGGGGTATTCACGATTTGAAGGACAACCAAAATACTTAAAACATGAACAGGTTTGTTTAGTGTGTGGATCAATAACCAATTCACTTTTAATAATAATAAGAGCTTATTGTCACAAGTAGGCTTCAATGAAGTTACTGTGAAAAGCCCCTAGTCGCCACATTCCGGCGCCTGTTCAAGGAGGCTGGTACGGGAATTGAACCCGCGCTGATGGTATTGTTCTACATTACAAGCCAGCTGTTTAGCCCACTGTGCAAAACCAGCTAACTCATATAAATAAAGATCAGGTGGTTAATTTTGGTAGGAAGAATGAGGAGGGCAATTCGAATCATAAAATATTACAGCCCAAAAGGTGGCCATTCAGCCCATTTGAGGGTGCCAGCTTGAAGAACAATTGAGTTATTCCAAGTCACCTGCTCTTGTCCAATATCCCAACAATTTTTCCTCCTAAGTAATTATAGAATTCCCTTTTGTGATCTATTGTTGAATATGTAACATCACCCTACCAGACATTGCATTCTAAATCCTAATCACTGTATAAAACATTTTCCTCTGCTTGCCTTCAAATCTTTTTCCAATCATCTTAAATCTGTGTCGTCTTGTTGTTGACCCTTCAGGACTTGAAACAGTTTTTTAAAAGTGTACTTTCATGATGTGGGTGTCACTGACTTGGTTAGTATTTTTTCCCAGCCCTAAATGCTCTTGAACTGAGATGGGCCATTTCAGAGGGCATTTAAGGATGGCCGATTTTCGTCCCTAAAATATATTAACAAATGATACGGGTTCTAACAACAATTGATGGTGGCTGTCATGATCACGATAAGACTAGCTTCCAATTTCAGATTTACTAATTGAATTTAAATTCTACCAACTGCCATTATGGGATTTGAACCAGCGCTGTCAGTGAACTAGCCTGGGACATCTGGTTTAGTAGGCCAGTGACATTATCGCCCTGCTTAATTGTCTCTTAAACCGTTCATGATTTTAAATGGTTCTATCAAATCTCTTAACCGTCTCTGCTTTAAGGGGAACAATCTGGCACCTCAACGTAGCTGTAATCCCTCATCCCGGTGATCATTCTGGTCAACCTTTTCTGCACCTTCTCATGTGAATGTTCATGTTTAACCTTCCTCTCATCTGAAGTTGTGGTGCTGTTTGCCTAGTGTTAATGATCCCGACTCTGGGTCACTGTCTGTGTGGACATTCTCGCCATGTTTGCGTGGGTTTCGTCCCCAAAACCCAAGTATCTGCAGGGTAGGTGAATTGGCCACACTAAATTGCCCCTTAATTGGAAAAACTGAATTAGGTACTCTAAATTTATCAAAAGAAAATGATGAATGCTGTTCGCCTCAACATTATTTGGTGCTGAACTACCCTATCCTAAAATACCAAATGATGTACTTTGGAATCTGATTACCTGCTTGAAGCTATAATGGAGACATCTTTCATTCTCACGCCGCAGTATAAATATTTTCCACTTTCTCTGTCTGTTAGCTTTGACAAAGAGTCATTGGACTCGAAATGTTAGCTCTTTTCTCTCCCTACAGATGCTGCAAGACCTGCTGAGATTTTCCAGCATTTTCTCTTTCGTATAATGGAGACTTGCTTTCCTGTAATGGATTCATGAAAGAGTTGGGGTGCGACCCATTGTTCTCTTAAATAGTTGGATACAAAGAAAGAGCTGTAGAGAGCAACGATATAATCAACCAGTCCTTAAAACAAAAAAAGAAAATATGGTGACATTACAAGATAAACATTTAAAAAGTTAAGACTGCATAGGATTTCAGTTTTGGTTTTTGATGGTAACTGAGTTGAGCTAAATTGTTCAAGATGGTAAAGCTTTCATGAGTTCCGAAACAGGTGCACATCACAACGCATGTCTGCAGACATTAAATCAAGTGAAGCATATTTGGTATAGAAAGCATATTGTTTAGTTATTTTTACGTGTTAGTCTAATATTAGCATCAGTGTCCGACACAAAGTAAAAGACAGATGCTTTTGTGAACATTTGTGTCTTGATGACAAGGTTACAGCTGCTGCCACAGGAAGTTTCCACCCATGGACCAGAAATGATGAACAATACCCGAAGGATTACAAACTAACCTTGATTAAATCCTGGTTGTGACCGGTGGCGACATGTTCTAAATCTATTTGCTTTTATGTGTTAACATCCAAAAATACCCTAAATGAAGGTGATAAAAGTGATTGTAAAATAAGATTTTGTTTCTGTATTTTGAACTGCATTATGTAAGCCGAGCGGCACAAAAGCAAAGTCATCTTCAACATTCTGGATCAGGGCCTTGTTTCATTTTCAATATTATGCAAACAACAAGCATAAAAGTTGGAGGATATTGCATCGGATTTCGTTCTCCCCGATCTAGGTTACGTGCAGGCGTATGTTCCAGAATGTTGCTTTGTTTATGGATGCAAGGTCACTTTATTTATTACCTAACCTTTTAATGAATGTATTTGGCAACAGTGATGTAATTGCATTAGTGGTAGTCCTTGTTGGACATTGCATAATTGCTGGGACAAGTTTCCTACACTTATTTTTTTAAATCAGTTTCAACAATCTCACTGCCCAGTTGCTTTTTGCAGTTTATTGCCAAACCGTTTCAATTAAGTTTTACTTTAGGTAACACATTGGCTGGAAGACTTGGTGCTAAACACAAGTGTTGGTATTAATTTTTGTAAGTTCTTACTCCTTCAATAATGTTTAATTTAAATCATGAGTGAAATCACTGTAGAATAGTGTAGCATCAATTGGAGCAGTATCATTTATGCTGCAATAATACGCTCAGCAACCTCCTTGTACTTTTGACAGTGAAGCTGACTTACGAACGAGAAATTGTGGTAGCACCAATAACTGCGAAAGTGAAATTAAATGACAAAAAAAAAACTGCCAGAGAATTGTGATTACTCTGAAAAGAGAGTTCTTGAAGAACAGTAATTGAGTGGAGAAAAGATAAAATTGAATAAATTTGGTTCAAGGAGAAAATGTCAAAATTCCCGTTGTTCAGTCGAGCAAGAACACGAGAAAAAAAGTACCTTTTTCGGGACCAGCTTTCCTAAAGGTTAGTGCGGTGCTAGTCCAGCTTCTTGAAATGCTATTCCCCTGGTAATTCATGGTGTTCCCCATTATCTAATTCTGCCACTGTTCTGTTCTCATGAGTGCTTGCCTCAATGCATGTGCTTTCAGGCACCTTATGGTCTCTGGTTTGACTCCAGTTACGATTACCCTTCAAGTGGATGGTTTTGCAGCTAGAAGACTAAGAAGATGCTGTCGCTCTCTCTTTTCTGTAGCAGGATACAACCTGATTAAGAAATGCTGCAACTTTTTATGGCTGAGGCTGCAACACATAATATATTTTTCTGATATAACTCCGTTACTTTACTGTTGAATCAGCCAAAAATGTTTCATTTCACTTTGGTGTAATGTTTTTGTAGTTTTAATGATGTGCCATAATCCCTCTGGTAATGCTGGATAGTTTATCCTCCCTATACAGTCATATAAGGGGAATTGGTTCCCTGGAGTAAGCTGTGAATGGCAATGTATATCCTCTAACTGCTGAATAGTTTAAGTACATCAGGTTTTGTCACCTCAGTTAAATATTATCACTGACATCCTTTTCTTCAGCAAATTGCCAATGACTAACAGCTTGTACCGTTGCAGCTTTGAGATGAAGACCATGTTTTTTGTTTTTAATCGTCTATTTCTTTTGCATATTAAATAGCCACCTTCAAAAAAAATCCAAATCACTATTTTGCTGTAGTTTTAAGTTGTAGCCATGAAACGTAGGAATGAACATTTTTTATGCAAACTGCAATACTGTCATGTTTTTGCAATGTGTGCCTCACAATATTTTTGGTGATGTAGTTAAACAATGGCGATGAGCTGCGGAAGCCAAAATTCATGCCCATAAACACAAGGACATTATTTTTTATTAAAAATTATTGGGCAATTTAGCGTGGCCAGTCTGTTAAAGTCAATATTTTCCCGCTTCTGTAGCAGAAAGATTCAACACGCTCGTTAAGACAAAATAACAAGGCTTTATTTACGAATTACAACTGCATACAGAAATGGCTGAAACTTTGAAGTCAGAGAGCAGTCAGTAAAACTGCTGATTCCTTCTCAAGTTCGCGCTTTCACAGAGAATCAGCTCAGTATTTATACATTATCAGAATCAGGATTACGTGACTACAGCTTGGTCAGGAATTCGATCAGAAGTACAAATATAAGCAATATCATAAAACAGGCGTCACCTTGCTGACCTTTCAGGACTCTGTCCTGTAACTCAGATCATTATTTTGTCCTTTGATGGGATGTTTAAGAGTCGGAGGAGACTTGTTCTGACCCTATCTTGTTGTATTTAGACTGCTTTGGGTTATGACAAGTTAGTCTTATCAGAATTTGCGGAGCCCAGGCATTTCGGATCAGCGTGACCTTCTCTGATCTTATTCAGGCTTTAGGTCATGCGAAGTCAGCTTTTCTTGCATTGTACCCAGTAGTTGACCAGTTTTCCCATCATGCCATTATTTACTTCGTACAACATCACAAGTCCATCTATCCTGCATATCTTTGGGTTGCGGGGCAGACACTGGGAGAATGTGCAAACTTCACACGGACAGTGACGCCGGGCTGGGATCGAACCCAGGTCCTCGGTGCAGTGAGGCAGCAGTGCTAACCACTGTGCCACCGTGCCACTGACAATAGAGAATTGTGCTTAAAATGGAAATACCTAAACAACTTCCATTGTATGTTTTGCAATGATAGTGGTTCTTGTGGATCATTTGATACTTGCTTTATTGGCCAGGCAAGAACATAAAAGCAGGGAGGTTAAGCCAGAACTGTTTAAAATGCTATGCCTGTCATAGCTAGAGTACTGGTCATTACATTGCAGGAATAATGTGATCATACTACAGAGGGTGCAGAGGAGATTTACGAGCCTGTTGGTAGGAATGGAGAATTTTAGCTGTGAGGAAAGATTGGATAAGCTGGTGTCATTTTCTTTGGAGCAAAAGAGGCTGAGGGAAGGTTTGTAAAATTAAGTGGGGCTGAGATAAAAGTGAGTAGGAAGGACCTATTTCCAATCACAGGTGATTAATAGCAAGGTGCATTGATATAAAGTAATTGAACATAGAATATGGAAGTTGCAGAGTAATTTTATTGGTGGAGTCTGGAACTCATTGCCAGGAAGATAGTAGAGACAAAAGCCCTGATCGCATGAAAACATACTTAGATATGGACTTGTGGTACCATTATTTCCAGAATTACTCAAGAGGTGGAAGATGGTGTGAAATTGGATGGCATCTTTTTGATGGACACAAAGGATTGAATGGCTTCCTTCTGTGTTTCTGTCTCATTTAATGGTGCAATAGACTCGAGGGATGAAATGGCCTACTCCTGTTCCTTAATTGTTTCAACATAATTTGCTTCAACTATTTGTGGTAGCAAGTTTTTTCTTCTAACTATCCACTTGGCTAACTAGTTTGTCCTGAATCCTTGATGGATTTTTCAGTGAATGTCTTGAATTTATGGCCAAGATTTCTGGTATTGCCTTCAAGTAGAAACATCTCTATGTCTACCCTAACAAGCTCTTTCAAAATCTTAAAGGCCTCCAGTAGGTCATCAGTTAGTCTTCTCTCTCTCTCCTGAAGAGAAACACCTCATCTTGCATCTTTTTTGTGATAGGTATAAACTCTCAACAACAATTTATATTTGTTTAGTTCCTTCAACATAGCAAAATATTCCAAGATGCTTCACAGGAACATTGTACAAAACGCGACACCGAGAATACAAGGAGACAGTAGGGCTGATGACCAAAAGCTTGGCCTCAGAGTTGGGTTTTGAAGGGGGGTGGACTCAAGGAGAAAAGAAAGGCAGAGAGGTTTACAAAAGGAATTGGATCTTGGGGTTGAGGCGGCTGAAAGCACGGCCACCGGTTATGGACTGATTAAAATCAGGGATGCATGCGAGGCCAGAATTATGCAAATTATGATCTCGAAGAGTTGGCCCTCGTGAAGAGGAATGAGACAATGGAAGGATTTGAAAACAAGGATGAGAATTTTTAAATCAAGATGTTGCTTAACTGGGAGCCAATGTAGGCGAGTGAGCACAGAGTCTTGGTGCAAGTTAGGATACGGGCACAGAATTCTGGATGATAGGAATGTGGGAGGCCGGCTGTCCATCTTGATAGTCAAGTCTGAAGGTAACAAAGGCATAGATGAAGGTTTTAGCAGCCAGTGAGCTAAAGCAGGGGCAGAATTGGGTGATTTTGCAGAGCTAGAAATGGGACATAGAAGAGCAAAATACTGCAGGTGCTGGAAATCTGAAATAAAACCCAAAAATGTTGGAAATGCTCAACAGCTCGAGCAGCAGCTGTGTGGAGAGAAATGGTGTAAACGTTTCCGGTTGATGACCTTTCATGAGAACTGACTGGGTTTGCCCTGTAACGTCATAACTTGTTTGCCCTGTAACGTCAGAATTTTCTTTCCCCCCACAGCTGCTACCTGACCTGCTGAGTATTACCAGAATTTTCCATTTTGATTTTAAATGGGTAGCCTTATTGGTGGTATGTTTCAGAAGCTCATCTCAAGGTTGGGAATAGGTTCAGCATTGGATAATTGTCTGCATGAAGGATGGGGTTGACGGAGCTGAGTTTGTAGCGGGAGGGGGGAAGATCCTGGACGGGATTCTTCGTCCCGCCAGACCTGTTTTCTGGCATGGCGCGCCCCACTGACAGCAGCGGGGTCCTCTGTCCTGGCAGCTGGCCAATGGGGGTTCCCATTGTGGCCACTCCTACAGCCGGCCAGTGGGGTTTCCCGTTGTGGCCACCCCCACGCCGTTGGGAAATCCGTGGGCTTGAGTGCACTGCCGGCAAAGCGAGGATCCTGCCAACGGATAATCCTGCCTCTGATGGCTTTGATCTTCCCAATATTTCTTCAGATCTCAAAAAATAACAAGACTGGAGACAAGGTGTTCAGGAAAGATAGGAAAGAAAGGAGGAAGAGTAGCTGTACTGAGTAAGGAGAACATCACTGCTGGAGAGAGAGGATATCCTTGAGGAGTCCAGGACAGAATCTATTAGGTCAGAGCTAAGAAATAACACTGTTGTTAACTACTTGGTGTGTTCTCTGGGCACAGACTAGTGCCAAAGATATAGAGGAATACATTTAGAGGGTAATTACAGATAGATGCTGTAACTATAGTGAAAATAGAGTACTTTAAATATCTGAATATGGGTGGGGGAGGGGAAAAGAGTTCAAGTTGTTTACAGGAGAAGTTTCTAGATCAGTATGATTGTGGCCCAGTGAGAAAGGAGGCACTGCTGGTTAATAACATTGATCAGATGGATCAAGTGTCAAGTAGGGGAATATTCAGGGGACAATGATCATAGCCAACCTAAACCTTATGCACTATGAAGATAAGGAGCAATCTCGAGTAAAAATAATTTATTGAGGGAGGGATGAGAACCGATCTGGTAAATTGGACTCAAAGATTGGAAGGGAAAACTGTTAGCGTAAAAATGGGCAGCCTTCAAAGTGGAAATAGTTTTGGTACAGTACAGGTGCATTTTTATGAAAGGGAAAGTTAGGACAAACCGATCCAGAGCGAATTCTACATGATGCAGAAAAGGTGCATATAGAACCATAAGAGTTCCTGCAGTGCCGAAGGAGGCAATTTGGTCCATTTGAGTCTACACTGACGCTCAGAAAGAGTACACTAGCTCGGCCTACTTCCCTGCCCTATCACCATAACCTGCACACCTTTGTGCCCTAAGGGGAGATTTAGCATGGCCAATCCACCCACCCTGCGCATGTTTGGATGGTGTGAGGAAACCAGAGCACCCGGAGGAAACCCACACAGACATGAGGGGTGACAGATGTCAAGTGGATCATATAATAGGAAGCCCAAGTTGAATGCATGAAGCTTGGGGACAAGTGAAAGAAAAGAAGCAAGGAGAGTATGACAAGAGACTGACAGCTAATGTAAAAGAGAATCCAACGGTCTTCTACAGGTGTATAACGAGTAATAGGATGGTACAAGGCGAAGTGGGGCCGATTAGGGACAAAAGAGCATTAATGCATGGAGGCATTATGTAATTTGCATAAGTCTTTACAAAGGAAGAAGTTGCTTCCCAAGTCCGAAGGGCTACAGGGACTAGGCAAGGAATGGTACCACGTGCTTTGCTCTTGCAGAGAATACCAAGGACATGATAGGCCAAATGTCCTGTAACGATTCTATGATTCCATTTAGTTACATTTCCGTTCCACGGTCATTCTAGTAAATGTATTTTGCATCTTCTGCAGCACATTTATAATATGGAGACCAGAACTGTTCACAGTACTTGAGATGTGTCTAACCAAGATTCTGTACAAGTTTAACATAACGGGTGGAATTCTCCCATGCTCCTGCCAGTAGGATAAATGGCAAATGGGGGTGGGGTGATGCAGTGGGAGGCCCAACAATCTGTTGCATGCCAGCATTAATTTACAGTGGGATCTCCCAATGCTGCCTGCCAAGGCAGATCGGGAATCTTAATGGAGGCTGGCATGAAACAAATTTGCACCCTGCTAATGGAATCCAAATCAAGGCCTGACCATAATCAAATCCCTGCCGCAATTCTCCGCTATCTTTGTGAGAAAACACATCAGTCCAGAACACGTCTGGAGTTATCTTTTAGGGCCCTGCTTAGGTCACAGACATCCAAGAAGAAGATGCTGGAGACCTACAGCTACCGGACCCTGGAGGAATGCATGCATCGCATGGCGTGTTGATCCACATGCACGTGGCTCTGCCGCACAGCAACACTCTGAAGGTGAACATAGAACATAGAACACTACAGCGCAGTACGGGCCCTTCGGCCCTCGATGTTGCGCCGACCTGTGAAACCATCTGAAGCCTATCTGACCTACACTATTCCATTTTCATCCATATGTCTATCCAGTGACCACTTAAATGCCCTTAAAGTTGGCGAGTCTACTACTGTTGCAGGCAGGGCGTTCCACACCCCTACTACTCTCTGAGTAAAGAAACTGCCTCTGACATCTGTCCTATATCTATCACCCCTCAATTTAAAGCTATGTCCCCTCGTGTTGGTCATCACCATCCGAGGAAAAAGACTCTCGCTGTCCACCCTATCTAACCCTCTGACTATCTTATATGTCTCTATTAAGTCACCTCTCAGCCTTCTCCTCTCTAACGAAAACAACCTCAAGTCCCTGAGCCTTTCCTCATAAGACCTTCCCTCCATTCCAGGCAACATCCTAGTAAATCTCCTCTGAACCCTTTCAAAAGCTTCCACATCCTTCCTATAATGTGGTGACCAGAACTGCACGCAGTACTCCAGGTGCGGCCGCACCAGAGTTATGTACAGCTGCAGCATGACCTTGTGGCTCCGAAACTCAATCCCCCTGCTGATAAAGGCTAGCACACCATATGCCTTCTTAACAGCCCTATTAACCTGGGTGGCAACTTTCAGGGATTTATGTACCTGGATGCCGAGATCTCTCTGTTCATCTACACTACCAAGAATCTTGCCATTAGCCCAGTACTCTGCATTCCTGTTACTCCTTCCAAAGTGAACCACCTCACACTTTTCCGCATTAAACTCCATCTGCCACCTCTCAGCCCAGCTCTGCAGCTTATCTATGTCCCTCTGTATCCTATAACATCCTTCAGCACTATCCACAACTCCACCGACCTTCGTGTCATCTGCAAATTTACTAACCATAGCAAATTTACTAATTTAAATACTGGAAGGCCTTCATGCAGTAATGTCCACTTTTTTGGTGATGTTTCAAAACTTCTTGGAATTTTAGTGACCTTGTCAGAGGCTCACACCATCTTCCATGGTCATTGCTGATCTTCACTGATGCTGGGGACTTCATTGACTTCGCCATGGCTGACAATGTGGGGAAGAGGGACTAAAGGAGAGGTGGGACTGGGTGCGGGTGGGAGAGGCGGTTTTGGGGGGGATGAAGCTGAGCAGAGGGCATTCGGAGGTAGGAGGTGTAATGGGGGCGTACAATATCCAGGTAAATATGCAAGGGAATGATTTATGGAATCTAATGACTGCCCCTCGGGGTTAAGGACAAAAGAATGGAATGGTGAATGTGAGAGGGCAGAGGAAGCTGGTAGGGCTGGAGATGCTTCAATCACGGTAGAAGGGTTGGTGAGGGTAGTTGATGGGGACACTGAGGCAAACATGGAGCCGGGGGGTTGGTTTGGTCAGTGGGGATGGGGGTGGGATTCATGGGAAGGTAGGGAACATGCGCGCTCACCTGGGCATCCTGGGATGAGGAGTTTGGACTGTATGGTAACAGTGGGGAGGTTGCAGGTGATGCCAGGAGATGTCTGAGGTGATGGCGGGGGGTAGAGGGAAGAAAGCTACGTAAGGTAACTGGTGGAGGGAAAAGGTTCCGAGGTGGGTGGGAGACTAAGTCTAAATAATGACACTGAAACACAATAGTAGACATTATTTAGTGAAAGTGAATATATTTGCGGATAATACAGTGATCGTGTTCACCCGTGCAACCACTTGTGATCAACATTTCTTGATTTTTCTGTGCTACCTCTTCTTCTCGGTTTTCCCCTGACATCCACATTAGGGGTGGAGACAGCCTGTGCAATTATTTGCCCTGTTGCCTTTCATGACTCCATTGGCCATCCTACGGAGAGCTGAAGCCTCGCGAGCCCTGGCTTGCTTTGGCAGTCCCCCTGTTGGCCAGCTGCTCCCTCTGAGGTGACAGACGACAAGATTGAAGGAGACTAGGTGGATGACCCAGGGGTGTCCAGCAGCTTCTCCTTCTCCCTTCGGGTGCCTGTGGACCACAGACTGCTGACTTGTGAGGAAGAGGTACCTGGAGAGTTGTCGAGACGCCCAGTTCCTCTCTGGTTGCTAATGCATGAACTGACCCATGGCAAAGGCAGTGGAGTGTAGGTCGGCACGCATCTCAGCAGAAACTAGGCCGTTGCTGGGTTAGCGTCTCCTTGCTATCTGCCATTCTTCCCATGAAGACCTTCATGTGCGCACATGTGGGCGCCACTTCAACAGGGAGCATGCGGATGGATTCCTCCGACTCGCTTACCACTGTTGATGGCTTCCAACAGCTCTGCCTGCTGTTGCCCTACCTCTTACTCTCTGCCATGATTTGGAAGGCTGATTCCAGAGGCTTGTCAACTGACTTGGAGCTCATAGATGCCTCTTCCCTAGCAGTGCTCCGAGAGTCGGGCAACTCGGGTGGACCTGCTTCCTCTTGCAATGCATGTATGGTTGTGCGGTGACCATCAGTTTGTGAGACCCCTCCCCAACTAACACTAATACCCACTGAGTTAGGGTGTTCCTGAGCTGGTGGAATGGGCGACTGCAGGTATGGAGCTCTCCCCTTAGAACAGGGGTGGGCAAACTTTTCCGTGCAAGGGCCGCATTCAGAAATTCACAATTCACAAAGGGCCGCATAGTATATTAAGTAAAATAATTACTTCACCCGGTTATGATTGTGGGCGCCTCATATAGAACATAGAACAGTACAGCACAGAACAGGCCCTTCGGCCCTCGACGTTGTGCCAAGCAATGATCACCCTACTCAAGTCAACGTATCCACCCTATACCAGTAAGTAACCCAACAGCCCCCCCACCCATTAACCTTTAAAAAAAAATTTAAAAAAAAAAAAAAAAAAATTTTTTTAAAAAACTTTTTTTTTTTTTTTAATGACTTGGTGGGCCGCAGAAATACCTTTGGCGGGCCGCATGCGGCCCGCGGGCCGTAGTTTGCCCACCCCTGCCTTAGAACATAGAACAGTACAGCACAGAACAGGCCCTTCGGCCCTCGATGTTGTGCCGAGCAATGATCACCCTACTTAAACCCACGTAACCCGTATACCCGTAACCCAACAATCCCCCCATTAACCTTACACTACGGGCAATTTAGCATGGCCAATCCACCTAACCTGCACATCTTTGGACTGTGGGAGGAAACCGGAGCACCCGGAGGAAACCCACGCACACACGGGGAGGACGTGCAGACTCCACACAGACAGTGACCCAGCCGGGAATCGAACCTGGGACCCTGGAGCTGTGAAGCATTGATGCTAACCACCATGCTACCGTGAGGCCCCCCCTTCTTCCTGGCTGATCTCTGGGTTGGGGCTGGGGCCAGATAGGAAATCATCCTCTTCCTCCTCCGGCCTTGGTCTCTTTTCGGGAGGCGCCTGGAAGTAACATGGAGACATATTAGACCCTCAAGGTTGCATTGGATAGATGAATACTTACAAAGTGGATGCTCAGGTGTGAGCTCCTGATTGTTAGTGGATCGGTACTACTCTACTCCTCCGAGCTCGGATTACCTCTCCTCAATCTGTGAGAGACCGGAGAGAGGCACACTCTCCTGTCTTCTCATGCTCACAAAGTGGGGCTGTGAGACAGGACATTACCTTGCCACTGGACCCTGACATACTGGAGTCTGTGTTTCATGCGACCATCTGATGAGACTTACCCTAGCAAGGCAAATAAAGTAGTTTATCCTCTTTGGTCACTGTGTTACTGACCTCTTGATAATAATAGTAATAATTTTTATTCGTGTCACAAGCAGACTTGCATTAGCACTGCAATGAAGTTACTGTGAAAATCCCCTAGTTGCCACACTCTGGCGCCTGTTCGGGTACACTGAGGGAGAATTCAGACTGTCCAAATTACCTAACGAGCACGTCTTTCAGGACTTGTGGGAGGAAACTTGAGCAACCTACGCAGGCACAGAGAACGCGCAGACTCCGCACAGTGACCCAAGCTGGGAATCGAACCCGGGTTCCTGGCGATGTGAAGCAACTGTGCTAATCACTGTGCTACTGTACCGCCACCCCCTGTTACTGATGCTATTGGCCACCTATGCCCATGTAGCGTTGGTATCCCTGCTTGGCCGCTATCCCCCCCCCCCCCCCCCCCCCCCCCCCCCCAATCAGGTGGAAAAAGTACATTCCTGTGCACCTCAACATGGTCCATGAGGGTACACAGGGAGACATCATGAAATTTCTCAGCTGGGCCGCTAGATGATCTTGCAGGCACATCTCTCTTTTTGGTCTGCCATCGGAGATGTCCGGGTGCCTTTTAAAGATGGTGGTCGGATTTGACAGCGGGTTATGTGCTATCAAGCCCGCCCCACCATGAAATATGGCACGGAACACTTGGATGCATAATTAAATGTGTTGAGACCAGAAGATATGGCATGGTTTCCCGTCTGCCTCCACAGTTGGAAACGCACCCCATCACCATCACACGACATAGTCCTGGATGGGAGAGTTCTGCCCAACCTCTTTGCTTTTTATTGTCTACCAGTAACTGAATGACATGCTTGGCCACTTCAAAGTGAAATTAAGAGTCAACCCTGTTGGTGTGGTACTGGATCCAGAGCCAAACCAAATTGGCGAGGAGAGGCTTGTATCCTTCCCCAGTTTGTGAACCAGTTGAGTTATTAACGACAATCCCACAGGCTGTAGGTTCACTTTCTGTTTCCAGATTTTCTTGCACTGACTTCAAATTCAACAGGAATTTGAACTTGCCTTTTTGAGTTATTAGTGCAGTTCCATGGATTGCTTGTCCAGTAACTGTACTAATTACTGTGCGAGGCAGAAATTATTTTTTTGTTAATATCAGCAAACAGTAAAGGAGTCCAAAAAGAAGGAATCAATGTATAGCTACCATCTGTGGATCAGGGCTACACTGATATGTGATGGTAAATTAATGAATCAATTGTATTTAAAGAGCGAAGCCATATTATTACTATTTCTTTCTCCTCGACCATTTCACATTGTTTGGGAATCAGGCTATTTGTCTTTATATTTCAGTGCCTGCTCCCCTTTTGTGCTTCACATTGGAAGGAAATCCTCTGCTGTGTGAACTACACGCTATTGATTTTGAAATGAGAAAATACATGACGTATACGTAAACCTGCATGATCATGCGCACCTAGTTTCTTGATTTCACCATATTTTGATTGCTTTGTGCCATAGTCCCAGGTGACCATTGTTTTGTTATGCTCTTGACGTAGCATAAGCTGCTTCCTTGATGTGCACTCTGACAAAGGAAGGTTCAGACTTGGAGATAGCTTTAACACATTTATTAAACTGTTAACGATTCTCCGACTTGGATTCGACCCTCCTGTTAATCCTGCTATAATTACTCAGACTGACGAACCAGTCTGCTACATTCCACGTGGTGGGTGTGATGTGTTTCAATCAACCCTGTGTACTCACTAAGTGTCTCCATTGAAAAGACGAAGATCATGTGTGATGTGTCCTTTTATATGGGTTGGTGTAATGCCTCCCTGTGGTAGTGTCACCTCTCTGTGTGTCGTGAATGCCCATTGGTCGTGTCCTATCTTACTGGTTGAATGTCTGTGTGTCATGTCTCTGGTGCTCCCTCTCGTGTCTATCTAGTCTACGTGTATTTACATTAACCCCGTGTGTATTTACAGTGATGCATATCACCACAACCATAAGCTGCTTGCCTCCTTGTGGGTGTGTGTGGGGAGGGGGGGCTGACTGGTGGTGATTTAACCTGAAGATCGCCACACCGCTGGCGAGGGCATGAATAACCTCGGCGTGTGCAGGAATTGAATCCGTGCCGTTGGCCTCACTCTGCATCATGAGTCCAGCAAACTGATAAACACCTGAAATGAAGTGGCAGATAATGTTAGTCATACAATTGTGCTTTTATTCCACACATTTCCAGTATCTTGTGATCTCTTTGTTACAGGAGAGAAGTTGGCAGTGTAGATGACAGCCAGACACAGAACTGTGAAGAGATGCAGGATTTTATTCATGACTCATCAAAGCTGGCTGGTAAGACATTACCTTTCAGTAAGTGAGTGGAGTGACTAATGGAACTATAAGAAGTCTTTGTGTAAGTTGTTGATGAAGTATGTATTTCTCCCCTGTGTGTTATAATTTCTGAGAGTTCATTACCAGGCGCTCCTTTTGCACTTTTGTTTTTGTCTGTTACTTTGTTTGACCATGTAATTGTGCTTTATGGGATCAGCACTTGCGCCTCCTTTATATCACACTGCTGTAATGTGCAGGTGCACCTATTGCTTATGCAAAATAACAAACAGTCCCAGATAATTCACCATGGGAATGAACACTTTTTTGATTGTCTACATCTGTTGCAATAATGTAGCCAATGCCATTGACAAGAAAGCAAGACTAAAACATCTGCCCAAGAGACCACCAACAGATGCTAACATTGCAGATGGTTTGCACGATAGTCATTCAGTGACAAAGGCAGGGTTTTGACAGCGCAGTGTTATTAATCTCTGACAAAAAAAGTGAGCAGGCCGGAAAGCCTCCTTTAATCAAGAACTAATTAATAAGAAAGAGGCTTTATTAACAGCTTAACATCTGTAAAATGTGATCGTTACTTTTCCTGCCACGTGATGGGATTTTGACAGGAGGTGTATTGCATTTATCTGTAACATGTATCTGGTGAAACGTAACTTCCTCAGAGGTGGATAACGAGGTCTCGCATCTCACTAACTCTGTTGTCTTTTAAGTTATACTTTTCCTTTGACATGCACCCAACAAATACCCTTCTTCAGTGCAAACGTGATTATGTAACTACACCTTAATTGGAACATTTAATGTCTGCATTCAGTGTTTTAAAAAAAAACATTTCCACCTTCCCACTAAATCGGATATTTAAAGAAGCTAAATGTCGCACATCAGCTGATTGTACTAGCGAAAATTGCCAAATGTTCACCAAAATCAGTCTGATGTAAACATTATAATTTGAACATTTTGAATTTTTTAGAATAGCAAGCATTCATACTTTGCTTTCACACTATGTAATGTAACATTAGTCATTCAAATGCAGTGCTTACTGGAAAGTAATTTAATGGCCTGTTTAGTTTTTGTAAGAATGTGACATGTTTAAGATCGGAGGTGGTCGTTGGTGTAGGCAGCACAACCTGGCAGGACTGCACTGTAGCATTCTTTGAGTCAGATCACTTTTGTTTTGTACCTGCAGGCCAGTCTTTCATGTTAATACAAATAAGAACCTTATCACTCCCTCTGCAGGGGGTATATTTAGGGTTTGTGCAACAGTCCAGTGGTCTATAACCACAGGAAAGGAGTCTCGACTGCTTGAACTTTTCGCTATTTAGTTCTGCTTTAACTTCCATGTGTTTGTTAATTGTGAGGAGCAAAACTTTTTCTAGAGGGCAGCAATGCATCTTATTTCAGTTAGCATTGCTACTTGTGCTAACCTGGACAATTCAGGTGGAAGTTGCACCCCTAGCAGGGCATGGTCATGGGAATGGATCCGAGGAAGCATGAATGCTATGAGGCGGTGAGGAAATGCATTTTCGGTTTTCTTGATGCAGAGCACGAGCTCCAATTTGCTGTGCACTGTAATGAAGATTTCCACCGAGGGACAGATTAATATTCATCAATATTGCATTTTTCCATTTTGTTTCCTCATTCATTTTGATGGCTCGTGCAAGCATTAACCAGCAGAATAAAATCTGCTGATCTGAAACTATGGTTTTTGTTAGTGACTTCACGTGGCCAGGTAATTGTGTTTCATGGGACCAACATTTACACTTCTTTTATATCAAATTACCGTAAAGCGCTGGGGCATGTATTGCTTACAGTCCCAGGTAATTTACCATGGGAGTGAACACTTATGTGATTGTCTACATCTGTTACAATAATGTAGCCAAGGCCAGTGACAAGAAAATAAAACTAGATAATTTCCAAAAATTTGATGTCGGACTGGGAGTTGGGTGTAGCTATGATGCCCTGGCCACATTCTCTCCATTATTAATCTGCCCAAGAGGGAAGGATGCTGGGCACTGTGATACATAGCTATATAAGCTTAATTTGACGTCCAAGGTTTCTTCTCAAATTCCCTTAGGTTCTTTTCCTGTTACTTTTGAACAACATTTGCAACTATCTTAAGTCAGAAGTACTGAGGATCCATCTAGGCATCCTGCTGAGGTCCCCAGCATTACATGCCAGTTTTCAGCCAATTCGCTTCACGCCATGTGAGAATGGCTAAAGGCACAGGATACTGCAAAGGCTTTGGGTCTGGTCAACATTCCGGCAGTAGTACTGAAGACTTGTACTCCAGAAGTAGCCGTGTGCCTAGCCAATCTGTTTGTATACCATTACAATGCTGGCATCTACACAACAATGTGGAAAATTATACACTTATGTCCAGCCCATAAAAAGCAGAACAAATCCAACTTGGCCAATTGATATTCCATCAATCTACTCTGGATTTTAAGCAAAGTTATTGGAGGTGTCAACATTACTATCAAGTGGCACTTACACAGCAATAACCAGCTCATTGATGCTGAGGCTGGGTTCCGCCAGGGCCATTCAGCTTCTGATTTTGTTACAGCTCTGGTCCAAACATGGACGAAACAGCTGAACTCGAGATGAGGTGAGAATAGCATGGCAGCATTTGACCAAGTGTAGAATCAAGGAACCTGAGCAAACGTACAGTCACTAGAAATCAGGGAAAACTCCCCACTGGTTGGAATCATACCCAGTACAAAGGAAGAATGCTGTGATTGTTGGAGGCCAGTCTTCTCAGTCCCCGGACATTGTTGCAGGTCTTCGCCTGCCCAGGTAGTCTCCCAGGTCCAACAATTTTCAGCTGCTTCATCATTGATCTCCCCTCCTTCGTAAGGCCAGAAATGTGGATTTTCAAATGTTCCGCACCATTCATAACTCTTCATTCTGAGGTGGTTCACTTGCATGTGCAGCAAGACCTGGAAAACATTCAAACCTGGGCTAATAAGTTGCAAGTAACAAGCCACACAAGTACCAGCCAATGGACATCTCCAACAAGAGAGAACTTAACTACCCCCCACTGACAATAAGCGGTTGTCCATTTAAAACCAAAATTTCTCTAAGGGCTGTGAGACTTTGAAATTCTCTCCCTCAAAATGTGGTTGAGGCAGAGTCTTTGAGTATCTTTAAGGCACAAATGGATAGATTCTTGATAAGTAAGGGAGTGAAAGGTTATCTTGAGTAGACAGAAATGTGAAGTTACGGTTAAAATTATATCAGCTATGATCTTATTGAATGACAGAGCAGGTTTGAGCGGTTGAGTGGCCTATTCCTGCTCCTAATTTGTATGTTTGTGTGAATTCCCCACCACCAACATCCTGGGTTTAACATGGAACTGGAAATGGACTAGTCATATAAATACTGTGGCGAAAAGAGCAGATCAGAGGCTGGGAATTCTGTAACATGAAATTCACCTCCCACCTACCAAAGCCTGTTCACCAGCTCCGACACGAATTCCAACACCATCCAGGACATAGTTTGATCGCCCTATCCACCACAATAAACACTCTCTCCCTCCAACACCAAAGCACATTGGGAGCAGTGTACACCATATACAAAATGCACTGTAGCGATTCTCCAAGACTCATTCAACAGTGTCTTCCAAACGCACAACCTCTACCATCCAGAAGGGCAAGGACAACAGATACATTAGGGTAGCGTGCCTGCCGATTCATCCCTGAGCATACTTCGGAAAATCGGACCACAAGATGGTGTTTCTTCTCCCGACATACAAGCAGAAACTTAAGCGGGAGAATCAGGTTAAGAAGGTCATGAAGTGCTGGTCCGAGGCAACGGAAGAGCTCCTACGCGTCTGCTTGGAGTCAGTGGACTAGTCCATATTCAAGAACTCAGCGACCAATCTAAACGAGTATGCCACCACCGTCACAAACTTCATCAGTACGTGTGAAGAAGATTGCGTGCCAAAGAAGGCAGTACGTACCGTTCCCCAACTGGCAACCATGGTTTAACTAGGAGATTCACTCCCTCATGAAGGCCTGGTCTGAGGCGTTCAAGACAGAAAGCCCTGACCTATACAAGAAATCTAGGTACGACCTTTACAAACCCATCAGGGATGCCAAGAGACAATGCCAAACTAAGCTAGAGACACCGACTAATGACAGGAACTCTTGTTGGCTGTGGCAAGGCTTAAACAACATAACGGGCTACAAAGCAAAGCCAAATAGAATCGCCCGCAACAGCGCACCCCTCCTAGATGAACTCGGTGCATTCTATGCTCGTTTTGAGCAGGAAACTAACGAACCTGCTCAGCTGTCTCCGACATATCCATACCTACCGTCACAGCCTCAGAAGTCAGATCGGCCTTCTTGAAAGTGGAAAGCAACAGGTCCTGACTGAGTCCCTGGTCGTGCACTCAGATCCTGCATGGAAAGACTGGCCGATGTGTTCACAGACACAACTTCTCCCTACCCTGTTCCGAGGTTCCCATGTGCTTCAAGACCACCATCAAACCGGTGCCAAAGAACTAGGCAACATGCTGCAATGACTACCGTCCGGTGGCCTTGATATCGATCATTGAGGTGCTTCGAGAGGTTGGTCATGAGATATATCAGCTCCATACTCCCAGAATGCCTTGATCCGCTGCAAGTTGCATACTGCCACAAGCGGTCTACAGCAGACGCTAACTCCCTGGCCCAACATTCGCCCTTGGACAATCTCGAAAACAAGGACTCCTACATCAGACTCCTATTCATTGATCACAGCTCCTGCTTTCAACACTATAATCCCAGCCAAGCTCACAGCAAAACTCCAAAACTTAGGACTTGGCTCCTCCTTCTGCAACTGGATTCTTGACTTCCTGACCCATAGACCACAAACAGTAAGGATAAACAACAACACCTCCTCCGCGATAATCCTCCATTTTGGGCCCAGCATTCGTAGCCCCTTACTATACACCCTATACACACACGACTGTGTGTCAAAATTTGGCTTCACCTTCGACAAGTTTGCTGATGACATGACCGTAGTGGGTCGGATCTTGAACAACAATGAGTCATAGTACAGGACAGAGATAGATAGAGAACCTAGTGGCGTGATGTAACAACAACAATCTCTCCCTCAACATCAGCAAAACTAAGGAGCTGGTCATCGACTTCAGGAAGCGAAGTATCATACACAACTCTGTTTACATCAATGGTGCCAAGGTGGAGATGGTTGACAGCTTCAAATTCCTATGTGTGCATATCACCAACAATCTGTCCTGGTCCACCCAAGTCGCGCTACCACCAAGTAAGTACAACAGCGCCTATACTTCCTCAGGAAATTAAAGAAATCCGGCATGTTCATACTGACTCTTACCAACTTTTACAGATGTACCATAGAAAGAATCCTATTTGGCTGCATCACAGCCAAATTCTCTGTTCTCGCTGGCAGTGGTGGTGGGCTGAACTTGGATTGGAAAATCCTGGCCATAATCTTAAAACATAATGATCTTTTAAATCTCTCGATTGTAACAATTCTAAAATAAGGTATTGTATACAGAGGATGAGATGTGTCAATGTACCACCTCCAGGTGCCAAAGAAAACCAACCACCGAAAAGCTACTCTGTCTCAATCCTCAAGTTGTCCACCTCTGCTCGTCATTGAAGAGTAGCGATGGGAATAGAAGGGAGAATTGGGAGGGGAAAAAATAAGTTGCAGAATGAAAGGGGAAACTGGGTGATGGAATGGCATTGCCTTCTCGGAATGGCATTGCCTTCTCGGAATGGCATTGCCTTCTCGGAATGGCATTGCCTTCTCGGAATGGCATCGCCTTCTCTGAATGGCATCGCCTTCTCTGAATGGCATCGCCTTCTCTGAATGGCATCGCCTTCTCTGAATGGCAACGCCTTCTCTGAATGGCATCGCCTTCTCTGAATGGCATCGCCTTCTCTGAATGGCATCGCCTTCTCTGAATGGCATTGCCTTCTCTGATGCTGCCTTCATTGACCCCGGAGGTTCCCAGTGGCTATTACCTCATAACAGAAAATTATTTCTAATGTGGCAATAATTGGCTCTAAGTTTGCAATTTGTCTTAGAGACAAAACAGAATGCCAAAAATTGCTGTTCTGAGATTTGGCCTGAAGTACATCATTTGGACAGTTTATAGGGAGCTAACTTTGCTTTAAAGAATGCTGCATCTGAATTGATATTGATTTTGGATGCCTAAAATAGAAGGCATTCCCTTTCCCAATACAAACATCCCTTCTTGAAAATGGAATGAACGTTTTTAAAAATTGTTTGCAAGAAGATTAATATTTAATTTCACAAATCCAGATGTAGGTTATCGTGGCAGATTTACCAGGTACCTTTGCAGCATCATTCTGTTATTACTGCAGCCACTAGAAATGCTGGGCAAACTAGACCTCAGATTGGAAACCGTCTCAGCTGATCGTAATGGTTTTCAGCATTGCAGAAACGAGGAGGGAAAGTTACTGAACACAAAAGCATAGGACTCCAGTGATAACTTTTACAATGTGAAGTATTTAAATGTTTATTAAAAGAAAGAATAGTTAGAAAGAAATTGCACAAAATACCCCCCCAAAATGCTTTTTTGTTTTTTCTTTAAATTTAAAGTGCCCAATTATTTTTTTTCCGATTAAGGGGCAATGTAGGCTGGCCAATTCACCTACCCTGCACATCTTTGGGTTGTGGGGGTGAGACCCATGCAGACACGGGGACAATATGCAAACTCCACAGGGACAGTGACCCGGGGCCAGGATCGAACCCGGGAGATTCAGGACAAATATTCCCCAGGCCCAAAACCAAGTTGCTTTCTTCGATTAAAAATCTTTCACAGCCCTTCAACAGGAGTTGTCTTTGAGTGTACGACCCTCCTCCGCCCGCCCCTCCCCCCCTACCCTCGCACCAGCCAGTGGCAACACACAAACATCAACTCATTTGTTAAAAAACAATTTTCCATAAAAACCTTTTATCCCTTTCATTGTAGTTGATCCTTGTCTTCAAATATCCCTGTAAAAACTCAGGTTCCCAAATATTAGAACCTTTCGTGTTGCTATTGTATCTCTATTTTGGGTTAATACATTTTTAAATACCTGTCCCTGTTATCTCCTGCAAAGTACAAATATTATTTTCCACCATTGAGAGTCCTTTGCAGTGCAACAGCTATAAATCAATTTCAAAACTTATCCCAAATGCAAATTTCAGATCTGTTTCCTTGTAAGTTAAGACCCACCATAAGGCATTATTAGAAAATACAATACACCTTTAGTCTTTCATCCCTTAAATTCTGTGGGCAATCTGACTCCACCACCTCACATTTGATTAATCCTGGACTTACACAGACCCTTACATTCACCGGTTATTTACATAAACACAGATATATCACAACTCTTATGTGGGTAAACCAATTATATTGGTCCCAATCTCTTTCGCCCAGACTTGTAACCCTTTGAGAACTTTTAATTTCTCCAATTCTGACCATTTGTGCATCTGCACTTCTGTTGCCCCTCCATTGTGATCGTACTTTTAGGTGTGAAGCCTAAGCTCTAGAATTCTGCCTGTCTCTTTTTCTCTCGCACTCTCTTTTTCTGTTTCTCTCTCATGCTTTGAGATGCGCCTTAACCCCTGCCTCTTTCACCAAGCTTTTAGTCACCAGTTCAAATGTTTTTTTATGTGGCTGTCAACTTTTGCCTGAAAGCACTCCTGTGTAGTGCCATGGGATGTTTTAAAGGCATTATGTTAGAATCATGGAATGGGAAGAGGCCATTTGGCCCATTGTGTCCGTGCCTGCTTTCTGGAAGAGCAACTCGCCTATTTCCTTTTCGCCATAGTCCTGCAAATCCATCTGCTTCAGATAAGTATCTAATTCTCTTTTGAAGGCCTTGTTTGAATCTGCTCCCACCAAACCCCCAGACGGAATATTCCAGATTCTTACCACACTCTGCATTTTAAAAAAATGTTCCTGATGTCACTGTTGCTTCTTTTGCCAATCACCTTAAATTGATGTCCTCTGGTTGTTGGTCCTTCCACCATTGGGAACTATTTCTCATTACTACTCTGTCCAGACCTCTCATGATTTTGAAAACTTCTATCAAATCTCCTCATCGTCTTCTCTTCTCCAAGAAGAACAGCCTCCGCTTCGCCAATCTATCAACGTAGCTTAAGTTCCTCAACCTGGAACCATTCTTGTGAATTCTTTGTGCACCCTAAATTCACATCCTTCCTAAAGTGTGATTCCCCAGAATTTGATACAACTCTACTGTCGAGCCTGATACAGATTCCTTGCTACTGTACTCTTATGCTGCTGTTTACAAAGCCCAGAATGTAGTGTGCTTTATTAACCGCTTTCTCAACGTGCCTGGCTACCTTTGATTTTTATATAATAGCTCCAGGCCCTTCTGCTCCTCCATGTCCTTTAGAATTGCACCTTTACCAATAGTCTATCTTTGTTTCTGTTATTTATTTTAAAATTTTCCCTCTGAACTTTATGTACTCAGCCTGTTTCCCAATCTCCTCTTTAAGGGCAGTTTTGTCAGTCTGTTTCTTGAATTCCAAATGAACTGAACCAGATCTGTTCTCAGCCATGAAGTTGACCCTCCCCCAATAAATTATTTTTACACTGAATTACCTCTTGTCCTTTTCCATAGCTAATTTAAACCCTATGATGCTATGTTCACTGTCCTGTAAATGTTCTCCTACTGACACTTGATCCACTTGACCCATGTAATTTCTCAGAACTAGATACAGCAATGCCTCCTAAGTTAGAGTGGACATGCACTGACCTAGAAAATTCTCCTGAACACACTTCACAAACTATTCCCCTTTCTGTGCTTTAATCTATTACTATCCTAGTCTATACTAGGATAATTGAAGTCTCTATTGTTCTTGTACATCCATGTAATTTCCTTGTTTCTCTATATCGTTCCCAACAGATGATGGCATATCGAATGCATAAATGTTAGTGTACATTGTTTTTTAAAATAAATTTAGAATACCCGATTATTTTTTTCCAATTAAGGGGCAATTTAGCATGGCCAGTCCACCTAACCTGCGCATCTTTGGGTTGTGGGGGTGAGTCCCACGCAGGCACGGGGAGAATGTTTAAACTCCACATGATGATGTTGTTGTTGTTGTTGCTCTTGACCTATGGTAGGAAATTGCACATCATTGTAACAGGTTTGGGGGAGGAGAGATAATGCAATCCTTTATGGACAAGCTTGCCTGCTTGTCTGGAAGTGCTCCTCCTGGAGGCAGATCCAGGTCTGTCCTGCTATCCAGGCTGAAGAATTCTGTAAACCATGTGGGATACATTTGAGATGGTGGTTGGATTATTTCCAAGGCTACTAATTAGTGAATTTAATGGGAAATGGACGGGATCACAGTGATATCAGTAAAAGCTCATGTATAACTTAATTTGATTTATTTAATCATTGTAAATCAGTGGACCTAATTATAAATGGGTAGAATCACAATGATGGTCCCATAAACATCCAGGAATCCCTTGTTTAATTTTTTCTCCCTGCAGTCACTGAAACAGTGGCCTGAATATTTTCAATTACTGCTTTGGAACCCAGTAAATTTTGACAAGAGATATTGGCAGCATTGGTATTTAGTTTGATTACTTTCTACCCTTGGAGATTGGTTTGTGACTGAATACTTACTGTTACAGGGCTACAGTTATTTCATTTTAATCAAAATGAGAAACAGCAGGTATTGCCAACTGCATTTGGTCAACTCACACAAGAGAAACATGCTGGAATGACAGATGGGCCTAGCAGTGTACATAAGGACAAAGGTAAATGGCTGTAGAATCTGAATTAGTGCTTCGAGAAACTTATAAATGGATTGATCAGTACAGGATTATGCTCTGATGCAGCAAAAATTGTGAATCATCTGCAAGAAACTGCCTTTCGAGAATAGTGAAAGAATATTAGAATTGTAGTAACCCCTTTTACAATTTTTTGTTTTCACATAAAACCAACTTTGATTGTAACGTACACTCACTGTTTATAACACTTTCTGATTGCCCAACCGTATAAAACACCTGTCAGCACAGCCATACTCAGGCACGCTTTTGTTACAGCTCACAAAACATGTTTATTTAAAATAGTTTGAGATGCAGAAAGGAAGCGTGCATCTCTGTGTAAGGCTCAGAAAAAGAGAAACAGTCAGGCAGTGCCAGAGTTAGGAGAACAAAAACAAATAGAGAGTAAAGTGCAAATACTTTAAATCAAGTAAGGAATCAAAAAACTATCGAACTGGGAGGTCAGTGGAGTTTAAAGATCAGGCAAGTCCTTGGGGAAAATTAATATTGTGGGCAAAATCTGGAATCTTAGGTTTGCTTCTACAATTTATAATATGTAACAGTTAAGTCAAAGACAAAGACAGTTAAAGAATTCATGTCCAGGAGCACATGGACAGTTACGGTGTACTAAGAATTTTCAAGGAAATGGGAGGCATTGGGCTCCAAAAATACAGTAAGCATAAACAGAGTGTCCCGAGACCAGTGGATTCTTCAGCAAAACCAGTTGGGAAGAGGAGCAAGAGCTGCATACCAGCTCACTGTGCTCCCACTCTAAACATCAGCATGCCTGTTTGATTTTATTTTAAATGTTTCCACCAGCTGCTGAGACAGTCACAACTGGAGGATATGATTTTAAAACCATCATGCAAAAAGTTGGAAAATGTAATTATTTTCTTTGCAAATCTTCCAGAAACCGTGGTAGAAGTAAAATAGCTCTTAAAATGTATGTGCGTTAATATTTGAAATACATTTTAAATAATAATCTTTTATTGTCACACGTATTAAGTTACTGTGAAAAGTCCCTAGTCACCATATTCTGGCGCCTGTTCGGGGAGGCTGGTACGGGAGTTGAACCCGAGCTGCTGGCCTTGTCCTACATTACAAACCAGGTATCTAGCCCACTGAACTAAACCGGCCCACTAATTTGTGTGAAGGAAGGACACAGGAATGGGACCAAGCTCCTTCAGTGAACCAGTGCTGCAAAACTTTAGGATTCAATGCCTTTACTTGCAGTTGACTTTTTTTTATTCTCCGGGTGAGTTTTGAAAGGAGAGTGCCTTTCAGTGGAGGTGTTCAAGTCGGCTCACTTATCCATCGCTGTGCACATGGCAGATGTTTCGTGTCCCAGGCTAAAAAGTCTAAATTCAGTCTGCCAGCTAGGACTAGTCATCTCCACACCAGCATACACTGAAGGTACTAACAACTCCTCGGTCGAACTCGGATTCACAAACCGTGGGTTGTGGCTACCAATGGAGTCGATCCCATTGGGATCACTTGGTGCGACAAGCTCTGAGGTAGCACTGGTGAGTGGAGACTCTGGCAGGACATTCCTGGAACCAGTGCATGAGGCCCAATCCGAGTCTT
The DNA here is from genome assembly GCF_902713615.1 of Scyliorhinus canicula. NCBI lineage: Eukaryota > Metazoa > Chordata > Chondrichthyes > Carcharhiniformes > Scyliorhinidae > Scyliorhinus > Scyliorhinus canicula. The sequence goes on along the minus strand of NC_052150.1, from coordinate 187,416,835 downwards.
CAAAATGGTTGTGGACTAAACCATTAGCCTCTGCTCAACAACTCGGCAGGATCATACCAATTTTTCGAGGAATAAAATAAGACTGGGGGGGGGAGGAGGAGTAGAATGTGAAATCTCTTTGCAATTTTCTGCCTAGCCTTGCCATTTATATTATTATCAACAATTCAAATATAATAGATTTTCCACAGGTTATCATTTGTAGGATTTTGAAGAAATTTGAGTGTTCTTCCCAGCAAGCTGAAATCAGGCAAAGGAAAAGAAGGATTAGGGATTGCTGTGTAGGTGCTAAGCAGGCTAGATTGACAACAATTCTGTGACCAGTAATGTGAATTGCTGTTTTCAATGAGTTGAGAAACCAAGGTAATATTTCCACTTATTTTTTGTCTGCATCCAACTGTTCATTTCTGTCTCTGCCTTAACTTGTTCAAAACATTTGACCATGCGTGACCCAATGCAGCTCTTTTTCTCTCTAAGTGACTCCTTTTGCGCACTGAAAATGTATTTTTCTGTTGCTTTATTTCCTTGGGTAACAATTTCTTGGTGAGTGAACCGTTAAGCAAGGTGGATCTAATGTCTTCATTCAAACAACCATTTGGTAGTACAGAAGAGTCTTGTTGAAAAAATACATTTTGTCAAAGCTTTTCATCTGGCTCTGATCAGGACAATCACAAGAATACCAAAGTCAGGGGAAACAACAACATAATGTAGGTGAAGAGGGTGAAGATTGGTTGGCAAGTGGACTCTGATTGGTAGAGGGGTTGCCATGGAAAATGCACCAGATTGACAGTTAACTGCCTAATGTTGTTTAAAATTTAAACCAGGCAACTTGACCCTGGTCATCCCTGTGGAATGAACGAGCTAATGTCTATCACTTGTTTTGTTCAGCTGAAACAGACACGATGTGCGTACATGTTCCTCCTGTCTTCAAAGAACAGGACCCTATGTCATAATATATGTAGCTTCCAGTACACGCAAATGCATCACACTTCGAGCCCGACTGACTATCTTAAATTTTTAGCACACTGAAGATTATTTCGCAAATGTTGTTCAATCCCAGAATCACATTGAATGGTGGACACTGGCATTTTGCAAGCATGGGTTGGTTGAGTATGGTCTGTACCTTACCTGTTGCGAACAGCGGCTGGGATATGCTGTTTGATACAATCCGCTAGTCTTTGGGATGTACAGCCTACATACGTGGCATCACATTGGAACTAAAATTCATTTTAAAAATGTTTTTTTTTTAATTCAAGGCATTTAACAAATATATAGAGAATATCAGAAGAACAACACATCAACCCAATAAACAACCACAACCCCCCCCCCCCCCTGACACCGACCTCTCCCGCCTTCCCCATTCTAATCCCCTTAACACCCCCCCTCCCCTTGCTGACCCCTAAATTCTCCTTGAAGAAATCGATAAACGATTTCTACCTCCAGACAAACTCCTTTACCAACCCCCACAGAGCGAATGTAACTTTTCCAGCCTCCGGAATTCTGCCAGGTCACTCGCCCACATCCCAGCTTTCAGTGGCTCCGAGTCTCTCCACCCCAGCAAAATCCGTCTCCGGGCTATCAAGGAGGCAAAGGCCAATACATCAGCCTCTCTTCACCCCCGGGTCTTCCGACTCACCAAATATTGCCGCCTCCGGATTCGCAACCACCCCCACTCCCAGCACCTCGGACATCACGTCCGAGAACCCCTGCCAGAACCCCCCTCAATCCTGCACACACCCAGAACATGTGGACGTGATTCGCGGGCCTCCCACGTACCACCCACACCTATCTTCCACTCGACCCTATGCACCACTTTAAACTGGATGAGGCATAACCTTGCACACAACGAGGACGTGTTCACTCTCCGCTAGGCCTCAGCCCAAGTCCCAACCCCCCCACCTCCCCTCCCAGCACCTCCTCTCATTTGTGCTTAACATCCTCCAACAGGGCGTCCTCCCTGTCCATAGAGATATCCGACAACTTCCCCTCCCTTATTTCGTCGTCCGACAAGAGCTTGTCTTGCGACACCAGACGCAGCAACCTCCGGGAAGAACGGCACCTCTCTCCTCACGGAATCCCGAACCTGCAGCTACCTAAACCCATTCCCTTGGGCAACTCATGCAATTCCTCCAGCTCAGCAAATATGCCCCCTAGAAACATGTCCCTGAAGTACTCAATCCCCGCCTGCCGCCACGCCCAGAACCTCCCATCCAGCCTCACCGGCACGAACCTATGGTTGTCACAAATCGGCATTCACGACAACATACCCTCCAACCCCAAGCGCTGCCTACACTGTCAAAGCCCGCACCATCACTGGGCTCATGGACTTTCTGGCCGGCGAGAACGGGCAAAGGCGCCACAGCCAAGCCCTCAAATCCATTCTCCTGCATGATGCCGTCCCCAGATTGACCTCTCCTCCACAGCCCATTTCCTCACTATCGCAATATTTGCCGCCCAATAATTTAACAAATTTGGCAATGCCAGTCCCCCTCTCGCCCCCATTCCAAAAAATCCCGCCGCACTCGCTGGGCCTTCCCCGCCCACACAGACCCCGAGATCAACTCATTAACATTCCTAAAAAAAGTCTTGGGGACAAAGATGGGGAGGTTCTGAAACATGAACAGAAACCTACTTGTCTGCAGCTGCCCAGCCAGCGGCAAAACGTCCCACCTCTTAAAATCTGCCTTCATCTCCTCCACCAATTGGTCCAAGTTCAATCTATGCAACTGCGCCCAGCTCCCTGGCACCAGAATACTAATGCACCCACCACTCTAAACTGCAACTCCCCTAACTCCTTTCCAGCCCTCTGGCATTGATCGGGAACACCTCAATCTTTTCCATGTTCAACTTTTATCCCGAAAACCAGCTAAATTCCCCCAAGATCTCCATAATCCTCCCAATGCTGCCCAACGGGTCCTAAATATATAATAACAAGTCATACAGCGAAACCCTAGTTCACCCCCTTCCCAAACCCTGCACTCAATCTCTCGGCAATCCTTCAATGCCCTAAGCAGCATTGCCAATGGCTCTTATCACCAAGGCGAACAGCATCCGGGAGAGAGGGCAACCCTACCTCATCACACGAAGAAACCCAAAGTACCCCAAACTCACTTGTTTCATCCGCACACTCACCACCGGTGCCCTGTACAGCAACCAGACCTAATCCACAAGCCCCTGTCCGAACCAGAACCACCCAGCATTTCAAACAGATGATCATGTTAGTGTCACAAGCAGGCTTACATGAACACTGCAATGAAGTTACTGTGGAAACCCCCTCGTCTCCACAGTTCGTCACCTGTTCAGGTACACGGAGGAGGATTTCAGAATGTTCAAATTACCTAGCGGCATGTCTTTCGGGACTTGTGGGAAGAAACTGGAGCACCCAGAGGAAACCCACACAGACACGGGGAGAGAGTGCAGACTCCGCACAGACAGTGACCCAAGCTGGGAATCGAACCTGGAACCCTGGAGCTGTGAAGTAACAGTGCTAACCACTGTGCTACCATGCCGCCCACCGACGTCTACTCCACCTGGTCAACAGCCTTCTCCATGTCCATTGTAACCACCACCTCAACCTCCTGCCCCTCTGAGGTATCATCACATTGAGCAATCTCCGCACATTCCGTGACAGCTGTCTTCCCTTCACAAAACCCGTCTGATCCTCCTCACTCGTCCCCGGCACACAGCCCTCAGTCCGTGATGCAAGCACCTTCGGCAATAACTTGGCATCAACATTCAATAACGATATTGGACGGTACGACCCAGACTGCTCCGGGTCCTTATCTTTCTTTAACATCAGGGAGATGGAAGCCTGCGACAACGTAGTGGGGAGTTTCCCCGTCTCCCTCACCTCATTATACGCCCCCGCCAGCATTGCCCCAGCTCCGCCCAAACTTTTTATAAAACTTAACCGGGAGCCCGTCCGGCCCCAGGGCCTTCCCCGCCTGCATCACCCCCATGCCTTCCATCACCGCCCTTAACCCAGTCAGTGCCTCCAGGCCCTGGACCTGCCCCTCCTCCACCTTGGGGAAACTCCAACCCATCCAGGAACTGCCTCATACCCTCTTTTCCCCCATCGGGGGCTCCGACTCATAGGGCCTCATATAAAAGGCCTAAAATGCCCCATTCACCCCCTTCGGGTGCATCATCACCTTGCCCTCCTCGTCCCACGCTCTACCGATCTCCCTTGCCGCTGCTTGCTTCCTCCCTCAACTGAATGGGCCAGCATCCTACTCGCCTCCCGTACTTGTTAACTGCCCCACTGCTTTCACGTAGACAATAACCCAAACTCAATCTGGAACCTCTATCCTTCCTTAAGCAACGCCGCTTCTGATGCCACTGAGTACTTCCTGTCCACCTTCAAGATCTCATTGACCAGCTTTGCCCTCTCCTCCCGCTCCACCCTCTCCTTATGCGCCTGATTTGAAATGAACTCCCCTCTAACTACAGCCTTTAGTGCCTTCCACAACGTGGCGGCTGTGACCTCCTCCGCATTTTTCACCTCCACGTAGCCCCATATGACATTCCTCACCCACCCCCTCCCCCCACAGGCCCACGTCTAACCTCCACTGCGGCTATTGGGCCATTCCCTGAACCAGATGTAAATCCACCCAATGCGGCACGTGGTCAGAAACCACAATTGCCGAATATCCCGAGTAGACCAGCAGCGCCCTATCCATCACAAAAAAGTCGATCTGGAAGTACACCTGATGCACATGGAAGAAGTATGAAAACACCTTCACCCTTGGCCTCCCAAACCTCCATGGGTCTACCCCCCCCCCCCCCCCCCCCATATGCTCCATGAACCCCTTCAACTCCATAGCCACTGCTGACACCCTCGACGACCTCTGACCTGACCGGTCCAGACTCTGGTCCAGGACCACCGGCACCTCCTATGGTTTCACACTGACTACCACATATCTGCCCTTTGGATTGGCCACCATGCTCCCCATCTCAAACACCACTCTCTTGTTAATCAACCCCGCCACTCCCTTCGTCTTCATATCCAGCCCCGAGTGGAACACTTGCTCTACCCATCCCTTCCTCAGCCTAGTCTATTCCCCCAACTTCAGGTGTCTCTTGTAAAAACACCAAGTCCGCCTTCAGACTCCTCAAATGCGTGAATACACGCAAAGGTTTGACTGGCCCATTCAGCCGCCTCATGTTCCACGTGACGAGCCTGGTCGGGGGCTCCCCACCCCCCTCCCCTGCTGATCAGCCGTACCCCTTCTTGAGCCAGCCTGCGTCACGCACCCCTCCGGCCCACCCTTGGATGTCTGCCACCATCTCTCCCTTCCCAACTCCGCCACACCAACTCCACCCTTCCTCCTGACGACTCCCCACTTCACTTTGGTTCACTAGCCTGCCTAGCATGGTGGTCCCCGCACAAGGCATGCAGCTTCCCCTCCCTCCTCCTCCTAGCCACCAACAAACAAAGAAGAACAAAAGGCATAGTCACCATCTCCGCTCCCCCGTCGAAACCAACCCCAAAACACCCGCCCCATGCACTTAACCATAAACACAAAGCTCCTCTCCAACTTTCAGTGTCCTCCCAGTCCATGGTCCCTCATAAAGTCAATCACCTCTGGCTTCTGGCGAGTCACCCACAAGCGGGAAGGGTACAAAATCCCAAACTTCACCCCCTTCTTGAAATGAAAATCGCTTATTGTCACGAGTAGGCTTCACTGAAGTTACTGTGAAAAGCCCCTAGTTGCCACATTCCGGCGCCTGTCCGGGGAGGCTGGTACGGGAATCGAACCGTGCTGCTGGCCTGCTTGGTCTGCTTTAAAAGCCAGCGATTTAGCTGAGTGAGCTAAACCAGCCCCTTGGGGCAGTCTTTATCCGGTTGATCCCGACTCTCCTCTTCACCAACTCCATGCCCAGGTCTTGGTAGACCCACAGCTCACTCCCTTCCCAGATGCACCTCCTGGTCTACCTCGCCCATTTTAGGATATTTTCTTTGTCCAGGAAACGATGCAGCTGCACCACCATCGCCCTCGACAGCTCCCCCACCTGCGGCCTCCTCAGCACCCTGTTTACCCGATCCACCTCAAGGGGCTGGTCAAAGGCCCCCTCCCCCATCAAATTCTCCAGCATGCTTGCCACATACGTGGCGGCCTCTGCTCCCTCGATGCCCTCGGGCATCCTGAAGATCCTCGAGTTCTGTCTTCTAGAGCAATTCTCCAGGTCCTCCAATTTCTCTCTCAGCCCCTTATGGCTGTCCAAGACCATCCCCAACATCCCCATCGCCAACAAGGCCATTTGCTCCTCGTGTTCCCCCACCTTCTGAATCGCCAGGCCCTGAGCCTCCAACCTCTGCTGCTGGAATTGTCCGTTCAGAAACTCCACCAGCTGCTCCGTCACTACTGAGCGGGCAGCGCTGTCCCCTTGCCCTCCGCCAACTTAACTTATGGCACATCACAAAAAACTGTCCTACTCCAGCTGCTCTCTCTTTCTCATGGCATTTCTTGTCCTCTGATCCATACACCGATCTCATCAGAGGAGTATTACCTTCCTTGGGCACTCGCATACCTTTTGCACTCAAAAAAAACTCCCCATACAAATGGGGAAGGACCAACAAAATCCACCTTGAGCAAGGGCCACCAATTGTGTGACCACTCATTCCATGGCCGCCACCGGATGTTCCTGGAACAAAAATTCATATGCCACATTAATTATTGTGTGATGGGCAGAATGTGTTTTTGGCTTGACGACAGCATCCTGTTGGTGGTGAATACCACTCATATTGCTATTGTATAGGAGCAGTGTGAAATAGTGTTCATGTGCTGCTCAGATTTTTGAGCCGCCTTGCCCTCCAAAGGTAATCTAAGGTAGACTGGGCACTTTTCAGGACTGAAATAGACAGGTTTACGCTCATTCATAAGTTTGTGCGACATGCAGCATGAAATGATCACGGTAGCCATTATCCTGCAGGATGTCTTGGTTGCACCCTATTGCAAGCATGCTACGCAATGGCTCAGGCTCTATTTTCGCGGTTGTCAATAAAGCGAATCATATAGACTGTCGAAGAGCCCCAATGCATGTATTAACTAATGAAGGTAGACTGTTGTAGAGAACCCTGTGGCAGATTTCTTAACTGGTACATCAAGGGAAGGGAGTTAATTTGACTGCTCCATCCTGTGCTCAAATTCACCATGAAAAACAGTGTCAAACATTAGATGTGATTCTGCTATTGGACAACGTTTTCTAAATAACCTTCAGAGTGCTAAAAATAAACTAACAGCAAATTTAAGATTGCCAGTTGAACTCGCTGTGTGGCACATTTGCAATTCGTAAAAGCTACATATTAATACACAGGCCTGTTCTTTGCAGACAGAAAGAGCACGTGCACACATTACGCCTGTTTCAGCTAAACAAAATAGGTGATCGACATTTGCTGGTGCATTCCTCAGGGCAATGGCTTAACTAATCAGAGTCAAGCTGTCTAGTTTAAATTTAAAGCAAATGCTTGGCAGTTAAATTTGGAGTCTTGCATCTAAGTAAGAATGTGCTGGCCTTGGAAAGGGTCCAGAGGAGGTTCACGAGAATGATCCCTGGAATGAAGAGCTTGTCATATGAGGAACAGTTGAGGACTCTGGGTCTGTATTCACTGGAGTTTTGAAGGATGAGGGGGGATCTTGTGGAAACTTACAGGATACTGCGAGGCCTGGATAGAGTGGACGTGGAGAGGATGTTTCCACTTGTCGGAAAACTAGAACCAGAGGACACAATCTCAGACTAAAGGGACGATCCTTTAATACAGAGATGAGGAGGAATGTCTTCAGCCAGAGGGTGGTCAATCTGTGGAACTCTTTGCCCGAGAAGGCTTTGGAGGCCAAACCACTGAGTGTCTTTAAGACAGAAATGGATAGGTTCTTGATTAATAAGGAGGTCAAGGGTTATGGGTAGAAGGCAGGAGAATGGGGATGAGAAAAATATCAGCCATGATTGAATGGTGGAGCAGACTCGATGGGCCGAGTGGCCTAATTCTGCTCCTATGTCTTATGGTCTAAATATAAGTGGCCATCAACTGGTGCATTCTCCATGGCAGAACCACTACCAATCAGAGTCTACTTACCAACCAATCAACACCCTATTCTCCTACAGTGTTAAGTTGTTACCTCTGACATTGGTATTTTTGCGATTGTCCTGATGAATGCAAGATGAAAGCTTCCAACAAAGTGTATTTTTTCAGCAATATCTTTTATTCTTCAAGTGTTAATTTGAATCAATTGATCAACTTTTATCTCGGTCTAAGGTGGCAGGGCCAGATGGGTTTCCGGTGGAATATTATAAAAAATTCAAGGATAAGCTGGCACCCCTGATGGTGGGGATGTTTGAAGAGGCGATAGGGAAGGGGGTGTTGCCACAAACTTTGGGGCAGGCATCGATTTCCCTGTTGCTAAAAAAGGATAAGGATCCGACAGAGTGTGGGTCGTATTGGCCCATATCACTTCTGAATGTGGACGCAAAAGTATTGGCGAAGGTACTGGCGGGTAGGCTGGAGGAGTGCCTCCTGAAGGTGATAGGTGAAGATCAGATCGTGAAAGGGAGGTACTTTTCTCTCCACCTTGGACTAGAAGTTTGGGGGTATGGAAAGGAATAGTGCGTGGGTGAATAGAGCATAGAGTGTCTTTGTATGCCGATGACTTGCTGGTGTACGTGCCGGAACCGAGTGCGTCGATAGGGGGAATATTGGAGCTGCTTCGAGTGTTTGGGTCTTTCTCGGGGTACAAACTAAATCTCGACAAGAGTGAGTATTTTGTGGTGTCTCGGGCAGGGGTGGTGGGGGCTGCCATTCCATAGGGCAGGGACTCACATTAGGTACCTGGGGGTGCAGGTTGCCCGGGAGTGTGGGGGAGGGGGGGGGGGTGCTCCACAGGTACAACATTTCTAGTCTGGTGGGGAGAGTGAAAGCTGATCTGGCAAGGTGGGATAGTCTCCCTCTGTCACTGGCGGGTCGTGTACAGGCGGTTAAAAAAATTTTTTTTTATAAATTTAGATTACCCAATTATTTTTTCCAATTAAGGGGCAATTTAGCGTGTGCAATCCACCTACTCTGCACAATTTGGGTTGTGGGGGCGAAACCAACGCAGACACGGGGAGAATGTGCAAACTCCACACGGACAGTGACCCAGAGCCAGGATCGAACCTGGGACCTCAGCGCCGTGAGGCGGTTGTGCTAATCACTAGGCCACCGTGCTGCCTGTACAGGCGGTTAAAATGAACATGTTGCCGCGATTTCTGTTTATTTTTCAATGCCTGCCTATTTTCCTGCCAAAGACTTTTTTCAGAGAGACTTAGGGAAGGATTACTTTGTTCATATGGGGAGGGAAGGTGGCCAGAGTTAGAAAGGTGCTACTACAGAGGGGAAGGCAGGCAGGGGGTTTGGGTCTCCCGAACCTGATGTATTACTACTGGGCGGCGAATGTGGAGAAGGTGCGGGGCTGGTCAGAGGGGTTGATTCCGAGTGGGCCAGAATGGAGGAGGGTTTGTGCAGGGGGTCAGGATTGAAAGCACTAGCAACAGCGCCGCTCCCGAAAGCCCCGGGGAGTCCGGTAATAATAGCTTCATTGGAAATCTGGAGGCAGTTTCGCCAACACTTCAGGTTGGGGGCAGGGGCAAGTGAGATGCCGATTCAGGGGAACCACAGATTTGAGCCAGGGAAGTGGGATGGAAATGGGAGGAGAAGGGGATTAAGACACTAAAAGATTTGTTTCTTGGGGGTTGGTTTGCAGGATTGAAGGAGCTGGAAGCGAAGTATGGGCTGGAGCAGGGGGAAATGTTTAGATACATGCAGGTTCGAGATTTAGCCAGAAAGGAGATACAGAACTTCCCGGAGGAGCCAGCCTCCACATTGCTGGAGGAGGTGACGACGGGGACTGGAGAAGGGGGTAGCGTCAGCGGTTTACGGAGCTATTTTGGAGAAGGAGAAGGCACCGCTCGAAGGGATCAAGGCAAAGTGGGAGGAAGAGTTGGGAGAGGATATGGAGGAGGGGGTCTGGTGTGAGGTGCTCCGGAGAGTGAACGCCTCCACCTCGTGCGTGAGGTTGGGGCTGATACAACTGAAGGTGGTATACAGAGCACACCTCATGAGGGTGAGGATGTGCCGATTCTTTGAAGGTGTAGAAGATGTATGTGAGCGTTGTGGGGGGGGGGGGGAATCACGTTCATATGTTTTGGTCCTGTCCAAAGCTGCAGGATTACTTGAAGTAGGTTTTTAGGGTAATCTCTAAAGTGGTGCACGTGAAACTGGACCCGGGCCGTCGGGTGGCCATATTCGGCGTGTCGGACCAGCGAGGGTTGTAAACGGGTGCGGAGGCAGATATCGTAGCCTTCGCCTCGTTGATCGTGCGAAGGCGGATCCTGATGGGTTGGAGAGCAACCTCTCTGCCCTGGCGTGGCAGGAATTCTTGACTCTTGACGTGTTGGAATTCTTGACTCTTGAAAAGGTTAAGTTTGAAGTGAGGGGAAGGATGGAGGGGTTCTACAATTCATGGGCATTATTCATTATGCACTTTCAAGAACTGGACAACGTCGAACATTAGTTGGGGGTGGGAGGGTTGGGGGGAGGGGGGGGGTGGTGTGTGTTGATGGCGACTATGAGAGATTCCTGACTCCTTTTTGTCATTTGTTTATGTGAACATGCGGGCTAATGTTTGGGGTTTGGTGGGAGAATGGGATCGTTGTTATTGATATGGGGATTGACATATTTACTGATTATTGTTTATTCTTGGTGGGTGTAAATTTGGGAGAAAATGGGGAAAAAGGAGGAGAAAGAGAATTTTTTTTTTAAAATCACTTTTATCTCGGTCATTTAAAAAAAGCAATATATTTTTTAATTGTCAACTTGAATCAGTTGGTAGTATTCTTACCTCATAAGTTGTGATATTGTGGTTTCAAGCTCCATTATTGAGGACGTTTTAAATTAAGGCCCATTCCAATGGTGAATCATAAAAATCCATTGTGCAATGCAAGCTGCAAATTCTCCCAATATTCTGGCCAACATTCTGTCTTTAACTAACACCATGAAGCCAAATGGCTTGATCGTTTATTGGATCACTGTTTGCAGAATGACTTGTGTGCTTACTTACTGATAGCTGAATTTGGAAATATTCCATTGAATACAGAGTATCCAGAGATATTTCTGACAGCATGTGGTAAACATCCATATCAATACATATATTCTTATTTTCAAAAATTAATCCAGGGCTTTTACACCTCAAAGACCTGTTGAGAATCCTTTGAATTTTTCGCTGCAGCTGACAGCCAGCATCCCTGGATTCCCATAAACAAAGCAAGCAGCAGATCTGTGTATTCTTTAGTTTGATCATTCTTGTGATGTTGCCGTAGTTACTCTACAATGATTGTATTGAGCTCTGTTCAACATGGCACTTTCTTTATAAATTTCAGTGCTGCAAAATAGGAATAGAAGTGACTTGAGAACACAGCATCACGGTTCACAAAATAAAGTAGCATTCATTTTGAAAGAGTAATCACAGTTGCAGTGGATTACTTATTGTGCCCATTTTTCCAACAGATACACCGGGATCTTCATCCACAATGGCTTGCCAGAAGAGAAGTTTGCAGATCAAGGGTCATTTCCGAACCATTGCTCCAAAAGTTATTCCATCGCCATCGGGAGCGTCTGTTTCTTCGATGGTACCTCGTTCTACCATTAGTGGAATTTCTACTGGACCCACTACTTCATCAGACATTCAGACAAATAAATTTCCAACAAACAATGCAAAGCCTATAATCATGCCTGCTCGGAGCTATGCCCTGATGCCTGTTGCTGGTAAAGAGGGAACTTACTCACTCGTGGCCCTGCCACAGGTTCCTGCTGCTCCTCCGCAAGTCGCTTCAAAGGTCAAAAAGGCAGTCGTAGCCTCGTGTACTGGCCAAGCACAGGTTTCTCAAGCGTGTACACCATCGGTAGTGACGTTTGGGCAGACAACACCTCACATTGCTGCCACTGAGAAATTGAAGTTACCAATTCCACGCTATCAGTCTGTGTGGACCAAGCCAGCCATGAAGCAGGGAGCAGTCTCAAAATTGGCAGTGGTGAAACCGAGTAATCTTCAAAGTCGTTCGTGTGTGCCAGGAGTGACATCAGTACAGGTTCAACCAACCACAGTGCCCAGTCGTTCACAAATTCATCCAAGTGTGGTAGCACCTAAAACAGGATTGTTGGTTGATGCAGACAAAATCGGTCCTATACCCGCTGACATCACTGTTCCTGCCTCACTTCCCCAGGATGCAGATGTGACGCTCGGACACTGTTCCACATCCAAGTCTGACGTATCGAAAACAAATGAAACAATTCGACCAATATCTCTGAACATTTCAACCAGTATGGACAGATATTTGCAGCAGCCTGGGGCAGCAAAGGTTTCTTATAAACCCAGCCTGGATTCACTTTCAGCAACATGCAGCCTTTCAACGTGGTCTGTTGTTCAAACTGACCGACAGTCCCCACTTATCGCAAAGCAGACTGGATCAGTTGGTTCTGTGCCAATGATGCAATTTAGAAATTCGGTTCAGTTCATTGCACCTTCTCCTGCACCAAAAGGCAAAGTTCCTATTTTGCCATACTCTCGAGTGAAAAACACCATCTTTCAGAATGCTAAACAAAAACAAACTACTTTTACAACATCATCTACCCAATTCAAGTCTAGAATCTCCACTGCAATGTCAGCTAACGATCAGCCTAGAATTGCTGACGTGCCGAGGAATATTTGCATGGTTTCCGATTTTCACAGAGACGCCACTCCTAAACCTGGTGGGCAGATGCCAATCGACAGTGCAAATCCAAGTACATCAGAAAAAGGGATTATAAATAGACTGAAGAAGCCAAGCAGCAATGCACCTGAGCACAGATTAGTAAGGAAACGAAAGGTCACAGATAATGTAACCATTTCTAAAACAAAAAGATTGCAGACCTGTAATCTCCTGAGCAGTGTGCAGGAAGATGAGGACAAGGTAAAATCTGATACTTCCCCTCGGAAATTTGGCCGTTTCAAAGTGAGAGAAGAAAACATAAAAACAGCAACAGGTGAAAATTCAGACAGAACAGCAGCAGTGCTAAAGAAGTTTTGTAACATTATGCCCAAACCTGTGGCAGTTACACAGGCTGTAGCTCCTTTAGCATTATCTGGAGGGATGGTTACTGTTCAGAACCTTGATCGTTTAAAACTAGAGGCTGCACCAAGTGATGCAACACTGAGCAAAACTAGTAACTTTGTGCAGGCCGCCAGCACATCTGCCTATTGCAGAAACTTGCCCGAGCAGTTGGTTTTGGATGAGCAAGCATACAAATGCAATGTTTGTAGTCGGGGATTTCAGCTTAAACATCATCTTCAGGATCATTTGAATATTCACTCTAAGAGCAGGCCTTATTGCTGTCGCATTTGCCACAAGGCCTACAGTCATTCCGGCAGCCTAAGTACGCACATGAAACGGTGTCATAGTGAAGTGCACCGTAAGAAGCTCATGTGTTGCGAGTTCTGTGCAAAACTTTTTGGACATATTGGGGTCTACTTTTTCCATCTAAAAGAAATCCACAAGATTTTAATCAGCAATGAACTTTCCAACAGCTCAAATAAGAATAGTGGAAGTGCAAAGGAAGGACAAGTGGAAGCTGCACATTGTCTGCCTCTGTCAGTCAGGTAAAGTAGAAAAAATATAAGTTTTCTTGTGGCAATACAATATGTCCCAGTCACGCTTGTGTTTACCTTATTCTGAGGGTACAACCGATAGTTTTCTTTTCTGTTTTATACAGTGGTGCACTCTGAGTCCAGGTAAAAATGCAATGTTATTTCAAGGTCCAATTGATAAGCTTACTACTGCTCTACATCATTATTGCAATGCCAGTTCCTGTTTATATTCATTCAGTCTTGTCTTTATAGAACCATGGAAGTCTACGGCACAGAACCAACCATTTGGCCCACTTTGTTTGCTGGCTGTTTCCAACAGCAATGCAGAAGTATTCCCACTGCCTCTGTCACTTCTTAATGCCCTCTGTCTTCCTCTGATTCGAGATGAGGCAGGCCCAAATTTGATTCCTGCACTGTGATGAATGGGTTAAGTGAGCGTAATGGTGCTATGGTTGGCCTCAACATCTCTGTGTTGGTGAGGTAAAATCTGACATTTTTCCTGCTCCTGATCACCGTCCTGTCACATTTGTCGGCAACACATATGTAGGGGTAATGTTAGACTTGACTCCAGTGTCCTCCACAGTCGAATAGTTTGTCAAATGTGGTGAACCACATATGGCTATTGTATATATTATTGTATTTACTCACGGCTGTTGTATATATTATTGTATTTACTTACGGCTGTTGTATATATTATTGTATTTACTCACTGTTACTGTTGTTGTGTTGATGTTGATGCCTGCGGCTCCACCCCTCTGAGAAGGTATATAACCCATCGATCCGGGACAGCCTCTCCGTGCGAGAGAATCTACTGGTGGGCACATTCTAGCTGATTAAAACCACATTTCTTGTTAACTATCGTTTCGGCTGGATTTATTGGTATCAATTTAATCAGCTAGAATTTTTTTAACATGGAAGCAGTTTGAAAACCAGAACGCCTCAATCTTGACCCGGAGGCTACGACATAATTGAGCATTGGCTCAATTGCTTTGAGGCCTCCCTCAGCTTCTTCGCTGCCGAGGTCTCCCCGGAAATTAAACAGCGTCTCCTCAACGCCCGGGTGAGCCACAGGATTTCGCTCAACACCCCCTGACCACGCGGCGTCAGTGCCAGGGTGAGTCACTGGCTGAATAACTACGTGAACTGAGAGTACTCGTCCGCAGTTGTAACTGCAGGACTGTCACAGCAGTCGAGCACGCGGAGCTGATGGTTCGGGACACATATGTGGCAGGTGTCCGGTCCAGCTACATCTGGCAGCGGCTTCTAGAAAAGGGGGCCCTCGACCTTGAGGAGACTGTGAAGCTGGCTACCTTGCTGGAAGTGGCTTTCCAGAGTCTGAATGCCTTCCCATCGGACCACGTGGCATCCTCGGGGACGTCGGAGGCGCAGCCGTCACCCGACCCAGGCGTGCCTCATTCCTGTGCCATGCGGCTGCCGTCCAGCTCCGGAGGACCATGCTTTACTTCTGTGGTCAGGGCCAGCACCCCAGGCAGCGTTGCCCGGCTCGCAACTCCATGTGTAACGAGTGTGGCAAGAAGGGGCACTACGCTAAAGTATGCCTAGCTAAGCCTAAAAATAAAAATCAAAAACCAGAAGCCTGTCAAGCCCAGGCATCGTGCCTGCCCAGAGCGACCTCTGATGACGCGTCACTCGCCGTATGCAATCTATGGGGGCAGCCATCTTGTCTGACGTCAAAAGCCGTGTGCAATCCATGGGGGCAGCCATTTGGTCCGACTTCGTCGACGCCACCATTTTGCAACCAGAGCGACACTCATCGCCATCATCTCGGCTCCGTTCAACTTGACCAGTCCCGGCCTTGCCATCTTCGAAGCTCAATGATGGCCATCAGCCTCAATGGGCAGGAGACGTCCTGCCTCTTCGACTCCGGGAGCACGGATAGCTTCGTCCACCCGGACATGGTAAGGCGCTGTTCCCTCCGGGTCCTCCCTGTCTCACAAGTCATTTCCATAGCTTTCCGGATCACACTCCGTGCCGATCGGGGTCTCGCTTCCTACCTGGCTCACGACTCCTGGGCCGGTGCTCCTCTGGAAGCACATGAGGAGCCATAAGGCCGACCCCTTGGTTGAGAGGGTTCACCTCCTCCATGCAAGGAACAATGTATAAGTCCAGTCTCCTGTCATAGTGATTCCAGAGAGGCGGTGCAGTGGTTAGCACTGCTGCCTACGGAGCTGAGGACCCGGGTTTGATCCTGGCCGGGTCACTGTCCTTGGTGAGTTTGCACATTCTTCCCGTGTCTGCGTGGGTCTCACACCCACAACCTAAAGATGTGCACGTTAGGTGGACTGGCCACGCTAAATTGCCCCTTAATTGGAAAAAAATAGAATTGTGTACTCTTTTAAAAAAAAAGAATGGAATGACTCTAGAATAAAAATAATAGCAAATGAAGCTTAGCACTTACATAATTTGTTTTGTGCATTATGTCAAGGATATACTGGTATTTGATGAGTTTGTGTCATAATAAACATTGCCCTGATTTGAGACTTGTAAATGCACCATGTGTCTTTTCTCAGCTTGCCCAGGATTGGAAGCAATGGCTGTTGATGTGAGCTGCAGCGCTTGTTGAAGCCTTGCACGTATTGCAACAATTGAGAAGATAATTGTGTTTGTTCCTGACCCATCATAATACTCTCATGAGGAGTTGTATTGACACTAGGAAAGTTTTGTTAACAAAAACAAGCCAACAGCTCCAATATAAAGTTGTCTGTGAAGCCAGTACAGATGTACTTGCCTCTGTCTGCTCATCAAACCTCACTTCCACCATCCCTGGGTGGTTTGCAGTTTGTTTGGATTTGAGTGAACAATTGCAAGAATGTAGCAGCATGTGAAAGCAGTTAGTAATGTGTGGCGGCCACATGCTAAGAAATAGACAAATATTTAAGGTTTTCTATGTACTGTAGCATATTTTAGTAATGACTTATTTTTTCCTCTCCTGAACTGCATCTTGATGTTGAAAAGGACATTGGTGAATAGTCCTGTAACATCAGTTTTATGTGGTTCATGCAACCTTGCCATCACCGCAAGCATTAGTAGTGACTTTGTAAATTTTCTTCGCCCATCTAACCTCTCTCCTCTACTGTCTTGAGATTTTGGCTAATTTCCACTGCAGCCTCGCTATTGCCAGTTGCCCTTTGGTAACTTGCTGGATTGGCGATTCTTCATGTGTGAACCTATACATTTAGTGTTGTCATGCTACACAACAGCAGGTCAAATCCTGTCCTTGCTAGGTACACACACTTGCAGTAGTCACTGGACGTGCTTGTTTTTCTTCTTTCCCTTAAGTGTAGGTGCTTAGGCCAATTATAATGGCCAAATCCCCCTTTGCTGAAGGCAGTCAACCCCAAGACCAGCGGAGACAGCAGGAAAATACAACCTGTGGATTGTCTGTGATGGCAACTAGGGTTGCTTACCCTCCCAGAATGGCCAGTTATCTACTGGATTTGCTATCAATCTCCCAGCAGTTAGTAGAAGCAATCGGGAAATTTTAAAAAGGTGTTTCCAGAAAATAATGTTCAGACTTTATCTGTGTGGTGAATGTGATTCACACTATATATAGTTGCCAATATCACTCCATGTATATATGTTCGTTATCTACCCTTTGTAAGTGCTGTTGCACTATCTGACCACCAGGGGGAGTCGCTCTGGGAGTACGCGAGAGTTTATACTGGGCTCCTCCCTTAGCTCTGCCCAGGACTCCTCCCCCTGGGACCGATGTATAATGATCAGTGCCTTAGAGCCAGCCTGCCAGTTCACCTGAAGTTCAACGACGAATAGGCTGGCTCTATTGTAAGTGTATTAAAGCCTCTGTTCAGATCCAACTACACGTGTTCGCTGAATTGATGGTTCCATCAATCTGATTGTGCTTGCAGTCTATAAACCAGTGTGTGTTGCACTCACAAATGTTGCTCTGCTACCTGTTTTCCCACTGGTGCTGAGCCTCGATCTCGAGGCAAGATAAAACTGGGAGCAAGCATTGCTGCAAGGACAACGTAGCATAATAGTATTGGTAAGTGTATGATTGATTTCTCAATCAGGTATCCCAGGGACAGAAAGCACTGCGGACATCTTCAGTTGTTTCATCATGTGTCTGTTTCGGGGAATCAGTGTAAATCCGCAGTGCTGGTATAGTAGAACGAGTTTCTCCCGCTACCTTTTCAGCGGAAACAGATCCCAGTGCAATTTCATTTTGGAGTGCGGAGGAAAATGGTGATCCCAATGCAATTTCATTTTGAAAGGGGGAGGAAAATGATGATATTCATGGGATCTTTAACCAGGTTGGAATTGGAAGTATTTACTTGTTTTGCAAGTTTCCATTTCAGGACAAGATGAACCTCGGGCCTTTCACTGAAATCCTGCATTGTTACTAGTTTAGACAAAGCTGCAGTGATTGGACAATATTGATTTCTCAAGTTTGCTCTGTATAAAAGGGATCTATTTGCCACTCTGTAAAAACCTGGATGTTCACAATGGGAATCTTCCTCCGGGGACTAGCTTTCCTCTCTAGCGCTCCTTTAGAATCCACTCGCGTCACCCCCCCCCCCCCCCCCCCCCCCCCCCACATCACTTCCCCCGACATCTTCCAGAGTATGTCATGAATATGTCCAATCCGAGTTGGCAGCCTTGACTGAAGCTGCTTTTTAAAAAATATTTTAGTGAAGATTTGTTCACCTGATGAGCTAATGATTGTAATTATGGAACAATACCAGATGTAAAATGGTAGCCTGAAAAATAAAGCTCACCCATTTTATCCCTAGTGTCCAAAAGCACACCTTTGTTTACTCTGGTGTGACCTTTCCAGTTTGTACTTCAATTACTCTCAAAGCTCTTGAACATTGTTGCCAGTTTGCATCAAACAATGAGCAGTTCTGTGATGTGGATTGGGAGTGCTCTTAATAATTCCCAGAGGACCCATACAACCTTACGAGGAGGTTTTCATCCCATTGTTACACATCGGATTCATAATCAAGTTGCAACATTCTGTCTGCTAACTTTGTAACAAATTGTGAGGAGCACTCTGAATCTTGTTTCCATGGGGGAGACTGGGAGGGCTGCAAATTACATGTGTGACGATTGGAGCATTAGCGTCTAAATATTGGGACAATTTAAGGGTTAAAAGCCTGGGGTTAGAATGTTCTGATCTGCAGTGTTGCGGTAGTTTTAGAGCCAGCATGTGGAATTGACCAAGCAATGTGTTATTTTTCAGTCTGGGCTAATGCCCAGTGGTTTGCCTGGGGAAGTCCCTGGGGAGTTGAAGTGTTTTGCAGCCACAGAGAGACTTTTTTTCAACTTGGGGAGATGAGGTCTTTGCTGGGTGAAGCCAGGCTGTGGAGAGAGAGACACTTTTTGGGAAAAGCTGTGGAGAGAGGCTTTTGTTTTGGAGAGAAGGCTTTTGGAAGTGAAGTCTGATCTGGCAACTCTTGTGTTATAGACCAAAGATTAAGGCAGTTCCCTTTGCCGGGAGGATTGGTAAAAAAGTGATCATGTTTTAAAGCGGAGCAGTCTCATCAGTAGACAAGGAAGAGGCTGAAACAACCCAGTTGACGCAGCCATTTGAAGAAATTCAGCCGTAGTCTGAAGGGGTTCTAACAAGAGCCAGAATCTGTTCTGTACAAGAGCATTGCTGCATGCCATGCTGGTCAAACTGCATTGGGAGCTGTATGTTTCTTTTGTTGTTTAATGGGAAATGGTATAGTTGTGTTAAGGGATAACTGTAATCTGTTCTTTTTGAGTGTAATGTCAAAAAGTTAATATTTCATGTAGAACAGGGGTGGGCAAACTTTTCCGTGCAAGGGCCACATTCAGAAATTCACAATTCACAAAGGGCCGCATAGTATATTAAGTAAAATAATTACTTCACCCGGTTATGATTCTGGGCGCCTCATATAGAACAGTACAGCACAGAACAGGCCCTTCGGCTCTCGACGTTGTGCCGAGCAATGATCACCCCACTCAAGTCAACGTATCCACCCTATACCAGTAAGTAACCGAACAGCCCCCCCCCCCCCCCCCCCCCCCCCCCCCCATTAACCTTTAAAAAAAAAAAAAAAAAAAATTTTTTTTAAAAAATTATTATTTTTTTTAATGACTTGGTGGGCCGCAGAAATAACTTTGGCGGGCCGCATGCGTCCCGCGGGCCGTAGTTTGCCCACCCCTGATGTAGAATAAAGTTTTGTTTTAGAAACACCAAAGCCAGAGCAGCACAGTGGT
The DNA here is from genome assembly GCF_902713615.1 of Scyliorhinus canicula. Lineage (NCBI taxonomy): Eukaryota > Metazoa > Chordata > Chondrichthyes > Carcharhiniformes > Scyliorhinidae > Scyliorhinus > Scyliorhinus canicula. The sequence goes on along the minus strand of NC_052150.1, from coordinate 187,396,958 downwards.
GCAGTGGTTAGCATTGCTGTCTCATGGCGCCGAGGTCCCAGGTTTGATCCCGGCTCAGGGTCACTGTCCGTGTGGCGTTTCCACATTCTCCCCGTGTTTGTGTGGGGTTCGCTCCCACACCCCAATGATGTGCAGGGTAGGTGGATTGGCCACGTAAATTGCCCCTTGCATAAAATTAATTGGGTACTCTAAATTTATTTTAAAAAAAGGAATACCTATCTTTTTCACGCAATCATTCCTAGGGCAAATATTTTATTTCCGCCAGTATCTTAGACACTTGAGGCCTGGTCTGGGATCGAAATATATTGCACAAAACAGCTAATATTTCAATTTTAAAAATTGGTACAGTCAACTTAATCCGATCAGTGCATCAGAGTTATAGTGCAGAAGGAGGCCTTTTGGCGCATTTGCGTCTGCACCGACCCCCTCAAAGAACACCCTACCAAGGCACATGCCCCACCTTATTTCCATAACCCACCTGATGTTTTGGACATTAAGGGGCAATTTGGCATGGCAATCGACCTAACCTGCACATCTTTTGATCTGTGGCAGGAAACCAGAGCACCCAGAGGAAACCCACGCCGACACGGGAGAACTCCACGCAGTCACCCAAGATCGGAATTGAACTCTGGTCCCTGACGCTGTGAAGCAGCAGTACTAACCACTGTGCCACCGTGCCGCCCTTGTCGCCATAGATGTCTGCTGGTGGCCTATATCTTGCATGTGAAGGTGTTCCTTAATCAAGCAAGTTATTGCCGCTGATTTTGCGGTTGGTGGCAAAGGAATGGTGCTTGCTGTCCATTGCAGGGAAGCAGTGCCAGGGTAATGACCTGGGTTCAAACCCCACCAAGGCAGATGGTGAAATTTAAATACAATTTTTAAAAAAAAAGTCTGCCATAAATGTCCATTATCGATTGTCGGAAAAACCCATCTGGTTCGCTAATGGAAGGAAATCTGTCATCTGGGCTATATGTGACTCTCATGTGGACCTCACAGCAATGTGGTTGACTCTTAAATGCTCTCACGGATGAGTAATAAATGCTGGCTCAACCAACGACGCCTGCAATCCGGGGATGGTTTAGCACACTGGGCTAAATCGCTGGCTTTTAAAGCAGACCAAGGCAGGCCAGCAGCACGGTTCAGTTCCCGTGCCAGCCTCCCCGAACAGGCGCCGGAATGTGGCGACTAGGGGCTTTTCACAGTAACTTCATTGAAGCCTACTCGTGACAAGCGATTTTCTAAACAAATTTTGAAAAGAAATAGCCCATAGACATGTCACCAGTTTTTGTGTGTCAATTTTGAGAGGGCAGGTAGCAGCATGCCTCTTTGGCCAGCCAGATTGAACAATCCTCACTGAGCCATGTCGAGGCTAAACAAAAGTAGAAATTCGACTATTAAATTCAATCTAAAATCATGTATGAAAAGTGAAATAAAGAGAGGGGGGATAAAAGGTGGAATTAAGTGAGAGATAAAAGAAAATTAAAAATCTCCAGCAGTAAAAAGAAAACATTCTGAATAAATTAGACTCCTTATAAAGGTCTTTAAGTTGAGAATGGTTTTGAAATGGTGGATATAGAGAGAATGTTTCCACTTTTGAGGAAGAACATAACTCATCAGTATAAGACAGTCACCAAGATATTCATAAATATAAAAGCAAATTACTGTGGATGCTGGAATCTGAAACAAATAAATACTGGACAATCTCAGCAGCTCTGACAGCATCTGTGGAGGAAGGGAGCAGTCATCCAGACTTGAAACGTTTGCTCCCTTTTCTCCCCACAGATGCTGTCAAAGCTGCTGAGATTGTCCAGTATTTTCTGTTTTGTCACCAAGATATTCAATAGGATATTCAGGAGAAATGACTGTACCCAAAGAGCAGTGAGAATATGGAACTCACATAGTTGAAGTGAATGATGCAGATCGTGGAGTCGCAGAATGCTATAATGCAGAAGAGGCCTTTCGGCCCATCGAGTCTGCACCGACGCAAAAAAGGCCCTGACCTGCCCACCGAATCCCACTTGTTAGTACTTGGCCCATAAGCCTTGAATGGAGCGCCAAGTATTCATCCAGGTACTTTTCAAAGGCATCCTGCCTCTACCCCTCCCAGGCAGTGCATTCCAGACCATTTAAGGGGAGGCTAGGCAAACTTGTGTGAGGGAGATGGGAATCCTGTAGGGTTAGATGGAATTAGATGAAGAAAGACTGGAAGAGGCATGCATAGAATATAAATGTCAGCATGGAGTGGTTGGACTGAATGTGCCTTATATTCTGTATAATCCTTTTATACCTAGACTATTACTCCCACTTGTTAATCCAATCTTAGACTTGATTTCATCATTTACGATCTTGAGATCTGGATTTATACGTTCTGGGCTGCTGTTCCAGAACCACAAACTACCACCCTGTTTCAGTAATCTTGCCAGACACTTCTAACACAGTGGGTAGGTGCTCTGCGTCGTGTGTCACTCAGTCACACAGATCAGGAAAGTCCGAGGTTCAATCTAGGATGAATTAACTAACCTTGTCCCAGGCACCACCCACTCACTAGTGCATGTAATATACTTGTGTCGTTTTGGTCCCAAAAAGTCTGCTTAATGTCCCCTCCCAACACTTCAGAGAATGCACAATTTTACTGGAAATGAGATGTAAACTTTGAAAATTTGGACCGCTTTGATCATCCAGTAGTGCAACTTGTTGATGTGGTAATGTCAGTGCAGTAGCAGGATGTGGGTTTATGCTTATGCTCCCCACCCCTCTGCACCATGGAAGTTGCCGTCTTGCCCAAGGTACCAGTGAGGCCTTGAGCAGAGGCTGAACATTTTCCTAGAGAGGTGGAAAGGAATTGTGAAGGTGGGTCATCCCTGGGAGAAAATAACACGACTGTTCCTTGATCTCGAGAGTGTAAAAATCGCATATTATAGATTTTTAATCTGATTTTGTCTTGTTTCAATTGTGATAAAAATAAGTTATCTGATAAATGACATCCTGTGGAGTACCACCAATTAATTTAGATTGCCCTTAAAAACTCATTTTATTTTATGATTCTTCAAACATCATTTTATTGGACACGGAGAGGATGTTTCCACTAGTAGGAAAAACTAGAACCTGAGGCTGCAGCCTGCCTTTAAAACAGAGATGAGGAGGAATTTCTTCAGCCAGAGGGTGGTAAATTTGTGGAACTCTTTGCCGCAGAAGGCTGTGGAGGCCAAATCACTGAGTGTTTTTAAGACAGAGATAGATAGGTTCTTGATTAATAAGGGGATCAGAGGTTGTGGGCGGAAGGCAGGACAAGGGGATGAGAAACAAATCAGCCATGATTGAATGGCGGAGCAGTCTCGATGGGCTGAATGGCCTAATTCTGCTCTGTGTCTTACGGTCTATTCACATACAAACAGATACCAGAGCACTTCACAGTGTATTGGATCATAGAGTGGTCACCAGATGACAGTGTTAGCAATGGGTGAAAGAATAGTAGAGGGGAAAGATCTTTTGGACACTTCTGAAAGCAGGTAAAGAGACCACATGGGTGCAGGTACTGAAGAGCTCAATTCCAGGGTGTTGGGACATAGTGGCCAAGTAAGCATCTTGTCAATGGAGCAGAGGCAGTGGGAAGAGAAGAACCATCGAACATCTGGGAATGCACACCTAGTGGTTTGAAGAAATCAATACGGTAGTGCAGATCAGACCATGGAGGGATTTTGAAGGCTAAAGTAACCATCCCCATTTACATTTCTTTTGTCTTCTGTCCTCGACATCTTTATCAAACTCCACCTATCGCTGGACCCCTATTCAGCTTCACTGCTCCGGGGCCTCCCACTACAGAATAAATCTGACCCTATTTCCAGTTCTCTAGCTTTGACAAAGAGCCATCCAGTCTCAAAACATTAGCTCCCTTTTCTCTCCACAGATGCTGGCAGACCTGCTGAAATTGTCCAGTATTTTCTGTTTTTGTTTCAGATTCCAGCATCTGCAACTTTGCTTTTATACTCAGATAATTACCCTGGGTCTCTGGATTATTAGTCCAGCGAAAATACCATTACGCCACTGCCTCCCCAATGCATGTTCTAATTAAGGATCCACCACAATATCCCCCTACTCTACCCTTGCCCCCCCCCTGCTGATGCTTACTCCTCTGCGAAGAAGTCAATAAATGGCTGCCACCTTCGGGCGAACCCCAATAGCGAACCCCTCAAGGCGAACTTGACTTTATCTAGGCCAAGAAAGCTCGCCATGTCCGATAGCCATACCTCAGCCCTCGGGGGGGGGGGGGGGGGGGGGGGCTTTGAGTCCCTCCATGCTAACAGTATTCATCGACGGGCTACCAGGGAAGCAAAGGCTAGAACGTCAGCCTCTCTCTCTTCCTGGACTCCTGGGTCCTCCGAAACCCCAAAGATTGCCACCTCAGGGTTCGTTAACACCCCAGTTTTCAATACCCGAGACATGACATCTGCGAATCTCTGCCAATACCCCCTGAGTTTAGGGCACGACCAGAACATGTGTACATGGTTAGCTGGCCCTCCAGCACATCTAGCACACTTGTCCTCCAGCCTGAAGAATCTGCTCATCCGGGCCACCGTCGTATGGGCCCGGTGCACAATCTTAAACTGGATCAGGCTGATGTTGCGGTCGTGTTTACTCTGCTCAGGGCTTCTGCCCAGATACCGTCCTCCATCCCCCCCCCCCCCCCCCCCCCCCCCCTCTCTCTCTCTCCCACCTCTCCCCTAGAAACTACCCTGTCCTGTCTCCCCTTCGGTGGCAGACGTGGGAAGGATGGCACCAGTCTGCGTACAAAATCCCACACCTGTAAGTATCTAAAGTCGTTCCCTCTTGCCAGCCCAAACTTCTCCTCCAGCGCCCTCATGCTCGGAAAGCTCCCTTCCAGGAACAGATCCAGCATCCTCTCAATCCCCGTCCTCCACAGTCGATACCCCCTGTCCATGTTCCCCAGGGCAAATCGGTGGTTGCCGCAGATTGGGGTCCACACCGATGCTCTTACCTCCCCTACATGCCTCCTCCACTGGCCCCAGATCCGAAGAGCCGCCACCACTATCAGGCTGGTGGAGTACCGTGCCGGCGGAAGCGGCAGAGGTGCAGTGACCAGGTCTGCTAAGCTAGTGCCCCTGCACAAAGCAGCCTCCATCCGCTCCCAAACCGACCCCGCACCCACCACCCATTTCCTTATCATCGCTATGTTGGCCGCCCAGTAATAGTTGCTGAAGTTCGGCAACGCTAGCTCCCCTTCTCTTCTGTTCCTTTCAAGCATCACCCTCTTCACCCACGGGGACTTCCCTGCCCATACAAATCCCAGAATAATTTTATTCAGCCTCTTAAAGAAGGACCGCGAGATAAAGATGGGGAGACACTGAAAAACAAACCAGGAACACTGGAGAATCGTCATCTTAACAGTCTGCACCCTCCCCGCCAATGACAGCGGGAGCACATCCCACCCCCGGATCGCCTCCCTCACTCGTGACAGGTTGAGCTTATGCAACTTGCCCCAGTCCCGTGCCACCCGAATCCCCAAATATCGGAAACTCTCCCCCACTAGCCTGAACGGCAACCCCATCAGCCTACTCTCCTGCCCCCTCACCTGAATTACAAACAACTCGCTCTTAGCCATGTTCAGTTTGTATCCGGAGAACCGGCCAAATTCCCTCAGGGTTGCCATAATACCGTCCATCCCCGCCATAATACCGTCCATCCCCGCCATTGGGTCCGATACATATAACAGCAGATCATATACATATAACGAGACTGTATGTCAGTCCGTCCATCGTCCCCCCCGTCCCCCGTTCCCCCCCCCCCCGGACCAGCCCTTTCCAGCCCCTAGAAGCTCTCAAAGAGATCGGCCTGTATGACCCACAAGCCTCCGGGTCCTTATCCCGTTTCAGAATAAGCGAGATGGTGGCCTGCGACATTGTCGGGGGTAAACCTCCTCTGTCTCTTGCCTCGTTAAAGACCCTGACCAGAACCGGCCCCACTATCCCGGCAATTTTTTGTAAATCCCCACCTGATACCTGTCCAGCCCCGGGGCTTTACCCGACTGCATGACCTTCAGGACCCCCCAATACCTCTTCGATCCTGACAACAGCTCCCAGTCCGTCCACCAACCGAATTTTACAAGTTTTTAATGAGATCTCCTCTCACTCTTCTAAACTCCAATGAATAATATCCTAACCAACTTAGCGAGTCCTGCCATTCCAGGAATCAGCGTGGTAAACATTTGCTGCACTCCCTCCATAGCAGGAATAACCTTCCTCAGATAAGGACACCAAAACTGCACAATACTCCAGGTGTGGTCTCACCATTGACCTATGCAATTGCAGTGAAACATCTCTATTCCTAGACTCAAAATCTCTCGCTATGAAGGCCAACATACCATTTGCCGCCTTTACCGTCTGTTGTATCTGCGCGCTTACTTTCAGTGACTGATGTACAAGATCACCAAGGTCTCGCTGAGCATCCATCCCTCTCACTTTACACCCATTCAAACAATAATCTGCCTTCCTATTTTTGCTACCGAAGCGGATAACCTCCACATTATACTGGATCTGCCATACATGTGCCCACTCACTCAGCCTGTCCAAATCCCGCTGAAGCATCTCTGCATTCTCTTCACAGCTGACCCTCCCACCCAAATTTGTATCATCTGCAAATAATAATAATAATCGCTTATTGTCACAAGTAGGCTTCAATGAAGTTACTGTGAAAAGCCCCTAGTCGCCACATTCCGGCGCCTGTTCTGGGAGACTGGTACGGGAATTGAACCCGCGCTTCTGGCATTGTTCTGCATTACAAGCCAGCTGTTTAGCCCACTGTGCTAAACCAGCCCCATGAGATAATACATTTAGTTCCCTCGGCCAAATCATTAATATGTAATGTGAACAGTTGGGGTCCTAGCACAGCTCCCTGTGGTACCCAACTATTCACTGTCAATCGGAAAATGACCCATTTATTCCAACTTTTTGCTTCCTGTTTGTTAACTAGCTTTCTATCCATCTCAAGAGGCTACCTGTAATCCCTTCTTTACTTTAAATTTACATATTAATCTGCTATGTTAGACCTGTCAAAAGCCTTCTGAAAGTCTAAATAAGCCACATCCACTGGTTCTCCCTGGCCAACTCTACTTGTTACATCTTCAAAGAATCCTAGTAGATTCATCAAACATGGTTTTCCTTTCGTAAATCCATGCTGACTTTGTCTGATTACACCACTGCTTTCCAAATGCTGTCCTATGAAATCTTTGATAATGGACTCGACCAACTTCCCTACTAACGACATTAGGCTTACTAATCTATAGGTTCCCTCTTTTCTCCCTACCTCCCTTTTTGAATAGTGGGGTTATATTACCTACCCTCCGATCTGTAGGAACCATTCTAGCTTCCAAAGAATTTTGGAAAATGACTACCAATGGATCTACTATTTCTAAGGCCACTTGCTTAAGTACTCTGGGATGAAGATCTTGCCCTGGAGCTTTGTCCGCCTTCAATCCCATTAATTTCCCCCAAACCATTTCTTTACTAATTTCCTTCAGTTCCTCGCTAAGATTTCTTAGAATTGCCTGTATATTATTCATGTCTTCCTTTGTGAAGACAGGAGCAAATACGAATTTAGTTCCTCAGTCATTTCTTTATTCCCTGTTATGAATTCCCCTGTTTGAGGACTGTGTGCCAGGGGTGATACACGAGGATCAGACAGAATTTGTCAAGGGACGGCAGCTCAACACGAATGTGCGGAGACTGCTAAATGTTATTATGATGCCGGCAGTGGAGGGGGAGGCGGAGATAGTGGTGGCGCTGGATGCGGAGAAAGAGTTGAGTGGGGGTACCTGTGGGAGGTGCTGGAGCGGTTCGGATTCGGGGAGGGATTCATCAAATGGGTGAGGCTGCTCTACGCGGCTCCGATGGCAAGTGTAGTTACCAATGGAAGGAGATCGGAGTACTTTAGGCTCTACCGTGGGACCAGGCCAATGTGCCGATGGTGCACAAGTGGGTAATGGAGGGGGAGGGGCCAGCATGGAAACGGATGGAGAGGGCGTCCTGTGGAGATACAAGCCTGGGGGCCCTGGTAACGGCGCCGTGGCCGCTCCCTCCTACGAGGTATACCACGAGTCCGGTGGTGGCGGCTACCCTCAAGATTTGGGGGCAGTGGAGGCGACATAGGGGAGAAGTGGGGGGCTCGATGGAGGCTCCGTTAAGGGGGAACCATAGGTTCGTCCCGGGGAACATTGATGGGGGATTTCAGGGTTGGCACAGAGCGGGCATCAGACAGCTGAGGGACCTGTTTATTGATGGGAGGTTTGCGAGCCTGGGGGAGTTGGAGGAGAAATTTGGGCTCCCCCGGGGAACATGTTCAGGTATCTGCAGGTAAAGGCATTTGCTAGGCGGCAGATGGAGGTATTCCCTTCACTTCCCGCGAGGGGGGTGAGCGACAGGGTGCTTTCGGGGGTCTGGGTCGGAGAGGGGAAGATATCTGATACCTACAAGGTTATGCAGGAGGCGGAGGAGGCGTCAGTAGAGGAGCTGAAAGCTAAGTGGGAGGGGGAACTGGGGGAACAGATCAAAGACGGGACATGGGCTGATGCCCTGGAGAGGGTTAATTATTCCTCCTCGTGTGCGCGGCTTAGCCTCATCCAATTCAAGGTGCTGCACCGGGCCCACATGACTGGGACGAGGATGAGTAGGTTCTTTGGAGGTGAAGACAGGTGTGTCAGGTGCTCGGGGAGTCCAGCGAACCATGCCCATATGTTCTGGGCATGCCCGGCACTGGAGGAGTTCTGGAAGGGGGTGGCGAGGACGGTGTCGAGGGTGGTGGGATCCAGGGTCAAGCCAGGATGGGGACTCGCGATTTTTGGGGTTGGGGTGGAGCCGGGAGTGCAGGAGGCGAAAGAGGCCGGTGTGCTGGCCTTTGCGTCCCTAGTAGCCCGGCGAAGGATCTTGCTACAATGGAAGGATGCGAGGCCCCCAAGCGTGGAGACCTGGATCAATGACATGGCGGGTTTCATTAAGCTAGAGAAGATCAAATTCGCCCTGAGAGGGTCGGTACAAGGGTTCTTTAGGCGGTGGCAACCTTTTCTCGACTTTCTGGCTCAACGATAGGGTACGGGGACAGTAGCAGCAGCAACCCGGGGGGGTGGGGGGGGAAGGGGGAGGGAAAAGGGGGGGGGGGGCGGACGATGACTATGTTTGTTTATTTAATTTAAATTTATTTTTAAGTTCTTCTGTTGTTCATTGGGGGTGGGGGGATGTGATACATGCGTCGATACGGTCTGGGGGTGTTACAGTTATTATGGGTTATTTTGTTGCATTTCATTGTTTGTCATTACGTTTTATATTTTCTTTAAAAAATTCCAATAAAAATTATATTAAAAAAAAAATGAATTCCCCTGTTTGACTGTAAGGGGCCTACGTTAGTTTTTATCAATCTTTTTCTCTTTACATGCTTAAAGTAATTCACCAACTGACCCCTCGCCCCACCCCCACACCAAAGCCTGCCCACTATCTGCAAGGCACAAGTCAGGAGTGTAATGGAATACACTCCACTTTCCTGGATGAGTGCTGCTCCAACAACACTCAAACTCAACACCATTCCACAACATTCAATCCCTCCACCACCGACGAACAGTGGCAGGCATGTGTGTCATCTACAAGATTCACTGCAGGAATTCACCAAAGTTCCTGAGGCAGTTACCTTCCAAACTTATTGGCTGCTACCATCTGGAAGGGCAAGAGCACTAGATCCCTGGGAACTCACCACCTGGAGGTTCTCCTCCAAGCCACCCACCATCCTGACTTGCAAATATATTGTTGTTCATTCACTGTCGCTGGGCCAAAATCATGGAACCCCCCCTAACTGCACTGTAGGTGTTCCTACACCTCTGGAACTGCAGCGGTTCAAGAAGGCAACTCACCATCACCTTCTGAAGGGCAACTAGGGATGGGCAATAAATGCTGGTTCCAATAATGGCCACATCCCGTACCAGCCTCCCCGAACAGGTGCCGGAATGTGGCGACTAGGGGCTTTTCTCAGTAACTTCATTTGAAGCTTACTTGTGACAATAAGCGATTTTCATTTCATTTCATTTCATCCCTTAAATGAAATTTTAAAAATCTGAATATTACTGCAGGACTTGTGTTCTGATTTTTTGGCTGTGAGACAACGAACTAGCTTTAGATGTAAACGGCATTGGCAAATCAGCTTAAAGTGGCTATTCATCTTGTGCACACTAAGGGCGTGAGTAAATATATAATCCTGGGTTTTACATTGAGCACTTTGTTCCGTTCCAAAGAATAGAAGTTCTCTTGTATGCGCATTACTGTAGTTTAATTGCTAAAAATTAATTCTGATAAATAGTTTTCACAGAAGTACACAAAAGAGGCACTTTGGCCCATCGAGTGTGCATCGATACATGAAAAACACCTGACCTACCTACCTGATCCAATAGCCTTGAATGTTATGACATGCCTAGTGCTCATCCAGGTACCTTTTAAAGGATGTGAGGTACCCCGCCTCTACCACCCTCACAGGCAGTGCATTCCAGACTCATCACCTTCTGGGTAAAAATATTTTTCCTGCTTGAAGTTTGCAGATGAGACCAAGATTGGTGGAGTGGCAGATAGTGTTGAGAATTGTCAGAGGATACAGCAGGACATAGATAGGTTGGAGACTTGGGAAGAGAAATGGCAAATGGAGTTTAATCCGGACAAATGTGAGGTTATGCATTTTGGTAGGTCTAACATGGAGGGAAATATACAGTAATTGGCAAAACTCTTAGGAATATAAAAAGTCAGAGAGATCTGGGCGTGCAGGTTCACAGATCTTAGAAAGTGGCAACACAAGAGGACAAGGTAGTCAAGAAATATGGGATGCTTGCCTTCATTGGACGGGGCATCGAGTATAAAAACTGGCAAGTCATGCTACACTTGTATCGAACCTTGGTATGGCCGCACTTGGAATATTGTGCACAATTCTGGTCGCCACACTACCGGTAAAATGTGGAGCCTTTGAAGAGGGTGCAGAGGAGGTTTACCAGGATGTTGTCTGGTCTGGAGGGTATATGTGGAGAGGCTGAATAGACTCGGATGGGAATAGAGGGATACGGACCCAGGAGGTGTAGAAGATTTTAATTTAGACGGGCAGCATGGTTGGCACAGGCTTGGAGGGCCGAAGGACCTGTTCCTGTGCTGTACTTTTTTTTGTTCTTTGTTTTTATTCGAACGATGGAGGTTGTGGGGCGAGCTGGTAGAGGTCAACAAGATGATGAAAGGCGTGGATGGGCAGGCACTCTTTTGCAGGGTGGAGGGGTCAGTCTTTAGGGGGCATAGGTTTAAGGTCCATGGGGCAAAGTTGTGCAAGGCAGGGTTTTTTTACACAAGAGGGTGGTGAGTGCCTGGAATGTGCTGCCAGGGGAGGTTGTGGAAGCAGATACATTAAAGGCGTTCAAAAGGCATCTTGGCAAATACATGGATAGAATGGGTATAGAGGGATACGGCACTCGGAAGTGCTGAGGGTTTTGGCCAAGGGTGGTATCATGACCGGTACAGGCTTAGAGGGCCGAAGGGCCTGTTCCTGTGCTGTATTGTTCTTTATTCTCACCAAACACCCCCCAAACGTCCTGTTCCTCACCTTGAACTTGTGTCCCCTCATGACTGACCTTTCAACTAAACGAAATGGCTATAACTATCACTTAAAAACTAGGTGCTTACCCCAGGACATTATTTTGAAGTGAGTGTTTATAAAAAGCCATGTCATCACTATGTGACCGTCAGTGTTGCAGAGTGGGATGGGCTTTCATGTTGGGCCATTGAGAGTAGCAGCACTTGAAATGTGGCCTGTTATTTTTTTTTAAATGAACCACTGTTTTGATATTGAGCCTGTAGTGAGCGTTGTTGGGCTAATCCATCATGGGGCTATCACAGCCAATCATGGTGCTGAACTCAACATTTTCCAGCAGGGATCCCTGAATAGTTGTTATAAATGGGTACCCTGACTGTTTTTTCCTTAACACACTCCCCAGTCTATGGGAGCGGAGTGGATTTATAACATCTCAATTACTGTAGGCAGAGATTAATGGTGTCACTTATTTTTGGGGGAATATATATAGCTGCAAAGGAAAAGTCAGTTATTTCAACCAGAAATGTAAATCTTAAAGTTATAAATTTTTTAAATTGCCCAAGCACTCTTGATTCTAAATGTTAATCTGGTTAATTTAAGCCATTATTAAATATTATTTAATAACATAGATGGAGTTTTTGAACTGTCTTACACTCATTGTAATTGTTTCAGCCATGTAAAAGAGCAAGGAGCACCTGGTAATTTGTTCATATTACCTTGTACCTCATCATTGAGAGCATCTCCAGACTTCCTGCTTATTTAGTTTGCTTTCCTGTCCAACTGAACCCAGAAGATTGCCAAATGGGAAATTGTGGACTCCAACATGACCCCAAGCTTTTACTGTGCAATCTATGGAATAGAAATCCTGGTTAAAATAACACACATTTTTTGCTAAATATTAATGCACATTTTTTCTTCACTAAACACTGTAGCAACTTCATGTCATGTTGAAGCAAATGTTGAATGTGGGATTGTGCACAGTTTCAATCCTAAATGTATACGGCCTTATAATCCTTGTGGTGGAGGGAGGGGGGTGTTCCTTGGTGTCTCACTCTTTCTCCCCCCCCCCCCCCCCCCCCCCCGGTGACTCAGGATATCCTCCCAGTTAGAGCTAATCAGTTTTGGGCTTTTTGTTTCCTGTTTTGGGTTTGAGAATCCCTGTTTTATCCTCCTTCGGCCCCGCCAGACGACAACTTATCCTGAGGAGGACTGGGTTCTGTTTGACTCTTCCTTCAGGTCAGGTTTGTCTTTTTTCGCAGTGCGGATCTCTCTCTTTGGCTGTTTTCAAGGGAGGGGTCCAGGCAGAGGGAGAGATGGGTAAGAGGGTCCATGAAGCAGGTGGGGGACTCCTGCCCAAAGACACGGTCACCGAGGCAAAGGCGACAGAAGAGAAGTCCAATGTCGTGTCGTGCTCAAAATTCATTAATATGAGGATAGACTGAGTTCTTTGGCCACTTCCTGTTTTTATCTCAATTACTTTGAGGTGTCTTTTTCTCCCATTTTCATAATCCGAAAGAAAGTCTTTGTGCCCCAGAGGTAGATGACTTAGTGTTCACTTAAAGAGCATTGCAAAGTGTTTGGCAAACCTTTTCAGCAGTGTTGCTTGTCAACTCGATGTGTGAATGATGTCATTTGAGATGGCATCACTGATTATATCCATGCACACTTCAAAAAAAATTAGGTTCCATGTCTAAGAATATTCATGCCAGATTGTGGTAGGATTCAGGTTTACTACCTCCCGTCTGTTTCTGACTGCAGCAGTGTCACTATGATGTGAGGAAGTTCCGATCACTGAAGGAAGGAAAATTGAAGGGAGAATCACACCTGAGCTCATCTTTTTTTCTTAATAACTGACTAGGAGAGCAGTGTTTGGCCTGAAGTGGTTCAGGCATTTGTCCTCTTGGCATGACTATTGGGGCTGTCAGGGTGAAAAATAGTATTAAAAAATTAGTTTGAGTGTCTTAAAAAAGTAATACATTAGATTGTTGATGTTGTTGTATTGAGAGGTGATCGACAAGGCAATGCTGAAACACAACAGGGGTTTATTGAACTAAGAATAACAATACGCACAGGACAGCACAACTACACAGATCTTATTCCCACAACTCCCGGGCTAATTCTGAAGCCCCAACAACTAGAACCACGCCTGTTAGGCTTACACTTGCACCCTCCATCCCCATAGGCTCTAGGCCCATCATGTGGCTTGCGAAGTATTGCCCCTTAAAGGGGCCAGGCTACCATAATTGTCTACCACTAGTAGCCGAAACATTGACACACATTGCATCTCCTGGGTAATGAAGTCCAAAAGCTAGGTTTCACTTTGCCCTCACAAACTTTGTCCTCAGCTTTGCATGTTTGCTATGTACATAAGAATATAAGAACTAGCGGGAGTAGGCCATCTGGCCCCTCGGGCCTGCTCCACCATTCAATGAGATCATGGCTGATCTTTTGTGGACTCAGCTCCACTTTCCGGCCCAAAAACCATAACCCTTAATCCCTTTATTCTTCAAAAAACTATTAATCTCTATTTTAAAAACATTTAATGAAGGAGCCTCAACTGCTTCACCGGACAAGGAATTCCATAGATTCACAACCCTTTGGGTGAAGAAGTTCCTCCTAAACCCAGTCCTAAATCTACTTCCCCTTATTTTGAGGCTATGCCCCCTAGTTCAGCTTTCACCCGCCAGTGGAAACAACCTGCCCGTATCTATCCTATCTATTCCCTTCATAATTTTATATGTTTCTATAAGATCCCCCCTCATCCTTCTAAATTCCAACGAGTACAGTCCCAGTCTACTCGACCTCTCCTCGTAATCCAACCCCTTCAGCTCTGGGATTAACCTAGTGAATCTCCTCTGCACACCCTCCAGTGCAAGTGCGTCCTTTGTCAAGTAAGGAGACCAAAACTGAACACAATACTCCAGGTGTGGCCGCACTAACACCTTATACATTTGCAGCATAACCTCCCTAGTCTTAAACTCCATCCCTCTAGCAATGAAGGACAAAATTCCATTCGCCTTCTTAATCACCTGTTGCACCTGTAAACCAACTTTTTGGACTCGTGCACTAGCACACCCAGGTCTCTCTGCACAGCAGCATGTTTTAATATTTTATCATTTAAATAATAATCCCTTTTGCTGTTATTCCTACCAAAATGGATAACCTCATATTTGTCAACATTGTATTCCATCTGCCAGACCCTAGCCCATTCACTCAGCCTATCCAAATCCCTTTGCAAACTTCCGGTATCTTCTGCACTTTTTGCTTTACCACTCATCTTAGTGCCGTCTGCAAACCTGGGCACATTGCACTTGGTCCCCAACTCCAAATCATCTATTTAAATTGTGAACAATTGTGGGCCCAACACTGACCCCTGAGGGACACCACTAGCTACTGATTGCCAACCAGAGAAACACCCATGCACTCTGTTTTCCATTTGTACTGCCCAACCTCTTAAACCTATGCAACAATGCTTGAGTGTCTCTTTTGGTTCTCTTGCTTCTGAATCACCAAGTTCTAGGTTCAAGGCTGACACTCCACCTCTGTACTGAGGAAGTGCTGTTTTTCAGATCATAGAATTTACAGGGCAGAAGGAGCCCATTCGGCCCATCAAGTCTGCACTGGCCCTTGGAAAGAGCACGCTACTTAAGCCCACAACTCCACCCCATCCCCCTAACCCAGTATCCTCACCTAACTTTTTGGACACTGAAGGGAAATTTTGCATAGCCAATCCACCTATCCTGCACACTTTGGACTGTGGGAGGAAATCGGAAGAAACCCACACAGACACGGGGTGAAAATGCAAACTCTGGGTTAGCCCTGCTGTCTCACGGCGCTGAGGCCCCAGGTTTGATCCCGACTGTGGGTCACTGTCCGTGTGGAGTTTTCACATTCTCCCCGTGTTTCCGTGGGTTTGCCCCCACAACCCAAAGATGTGCAAGGTAGGTGGATTGGCCACGCTAAATTGCCCCTTAATTGGAAAAAATTAATTGGGTACTCTGAATAAAAAAAAAATGCAAACTCCACACAGACAGTCATCCGAGGCCAGAATTGAATCCGGGACCCTGGAGCTGTGAGGCAGCAGTGCTAACCACTGTGCCACCGTGCTGCCCTTAAAACATTTTTGTTGTATTGAGTGGTGACATTAAACATTTTTAAAAATCCATTCAAGGGATGTCGACTTTGCTGGCTAGGCCCATCCCCATTGCCCATGAAACGGTGATGGTGAGTTCTGCTGCCTTCACCCTCTGCAGTCCATGTGGTGTAGGTGCATCCACAGTGCTGTTAGGGAGACAGTTCCAGGATTCTGACCCAGCAACAAAGAAGGAATGGAGATATATTTCCAAGTCGGAATGGTGAGAGGCTTGGAGGGGTGCTTGATGTGATGGTGCTTCCATGTATCTGCCTTCATCGTAGCTTTGGAAGGTGCTGTCTGAGGAGCCTTGGTGAATTCCTGCAGTGCATCTTGCAGATGGCACACAAGGTTGTGGTCATGGTGGAGGGAGTGAATGTGAAAGACGCCATAGTCATCGATGACCATAGGCTTCTATTTCAAGAGCTGATTGCAGGTGATTTCACCTAAGGGTCACCACACTGGTTAAGAAGACAGATGGGATACTTGCCTTTATTAGCTAAAGCATAGACTATAAGAGCAGGAAGATTAACATGGAGCAGTGTAAAATGCTCGTTGGGCCACAGCTGGTATAGTGTGTGCACGTCTGGTCGCCACACCAAAAGAAGGATGGGATTGCACTAGAAGGGAAAGGGGCGTAGAGGAGATTGACCAGGAGGTTTCCTGGGCTGGAGTGTTGCAGCTGTGAAAAGAAGCTGGTTAGGCTGGGGTTGTTTTCCTTGGAGCAGAGAAGGCTGAGGTAAGGCCTGATTGAGATGTAGAAAATTCTGAGGGCCATAGAGTGAATAGGAAGTAACCTTGCCCCTTAGTTGAGGGGTCAATTACCAGGGGGCATAAATTGAAGGAAATGAGCAGGAGATTTAGAGGAAATTTGAGGGGAAATATTTTCAACCAGAAGGCGGTGAGAATCCGAGACTCACTGCCTGAAAGGTGGGAGCCCTCGAAACAATTAGGAAGCATTTAGATGAGCACTTCAAACGCCATTGCATACAAGCTACAGATGTAGTGCTGAAAAATGGGATTTAAATAGATAGGTGCATGATGGCTGTTGCAGATACGATGGGCCTCTTTATCTGCTGTAAAACTCTGTTACTGCCGTACTATTTTTATTTCTGTGATTACAAGAATTGCTTAAAGGATATTGCAGCTCCAGCTGTTTTTCTAATTATTAAAGCAGTTTCCTCCGTATTGAAATGAAGCCTCAGCTTAAAGTTTTACGTTAATGCTTCTGGCCTTTGGTAAGATAAACTGTAGGTAAATGCAGCAGATTTGATCCCAAGACTGTGACGTTTGCATTCTTTTTGCTGCACTAGAGGTTTCCTAACCAAAAAAAAAGTAATTCCAGTAACAGTTTCATATTGAAATATAGCCATTTTGATCAGTCAGTTGCGTGTTTGACCTTGAACTTCTGCGAGTCTGAGCGCACCTTAAATACAACATAAGAGTATAAATGCATTAAAATAATAATGCTTGTGCCAAAAATTCACCGAATAAAACATTTGTTTCCAGCTTAATAACGACAGCTCTACCTGTCCAGTGATACAAATGATCAGCACAGAACGCCAGTATGTCCATATGAATGTGCTGGCGCGGCAACGAAAATGACATTTTGAAGCCAAAATGCCGTGTCAATTTATAAACATAAGTGCCATTTATCGTAACTCAAGTGATATAAAGTCGAGAATTGCCTGTATTAAAATGGCAATCTGCAATGCCATCGCGCGGGCCAAGAGTGCTGATGGCTCGTGTGCAGAGACACTCGAGAGAAACGGAGAGAATAAAATAACTTAATTCCCTTCTACCTAATGTGGAGGTTTTGTTAAAAGTCTGTTGGTTTCTATATAACCAGCTTCTGCAGTTAAAACAAGAAACTGCAGCACACTGCAGGTATGTCATGATCTAGATAAAACAGACTATACTCATTATGCAGTAGAATGTGGCAGAATTTGGCTCCAACTCCATCGACAAGTTTGCCGATAACACAACTGTAGTGGGTTAGATCTGTACAAGTCAGAGTACAGGGGGGAGATGGAGAATTTAGTGGCATGTACAATGTCAACAATCTCCCTCAATGTCAGCAACACTAAGGATCTGTTCATTGAGTTCAGGAAGCGAAGTGTTGCCACGCCCCTGTTTGTATCATTGGTGCCGAGGTGGAGATGGTTGACAGCTTCAAATTCCTGGGCATGCACCATCAACAATCTGTCCTGGTCCAGCCACGTCGACTCTACGCACAACAATGCCTATACTTTCTCAGGAAATTTGGCATGTCCACAACGACTCTTACCAATTTCTATAGATGCACCATAGAATGCACCCTATCTGTTGCAGAGGACAACTGCTTGGCCCAAGACCGCAAGATACTACAGAGAGTCGTGAACGTAGTCTATCATGCGATTCTCTCTTCCAACTTCTTCCATCGGACAGGAGACACAAAAGTTTGAGAACATGTTCAAAACATCTTTTTCCCCGCTGTTACCAGACTCCTGAATGGACCCTCTTGGGGTCTGAACTAATCTTTTAAAAAAAATAAATTTGGAGTACCCAATTATTTTTTTTTCCAATTAAGGGGCAATTTAGCATGGCCAATCCACCTAACCTGCACACCTTTGGGTTGTGGGGGTGAAACTCTCACAAACACGAGGAGAATGTGCAAACTCCACACGGACAGTGACCCAGGGCTGGAATTCGAACCTGGGTCCTCAGCGCCGTATGCAGCAGTGCTAACCACTGTGCCACATGCCACCCTGGGTCTGAACTGATCTTATGGACTCGACTGAACTGATCTGGCTACGCATCTTCTCTCTAGTTGTATCACTATGTACCATATACTTCACCCGCTGTCTATGTTTATGTATTTTCATTATGTATCCTCATGTATTTATCGTATGTTCTATGTTTTCATGTATGGAGCGATATTCCTGGACTGTACGCAGCACAATACTTTTCGCAGTACCTCGGTACACATGGCAATAAATCTAAATCTAATCTAACTTGCAGGTGTTGTTAATTGCACATTATTGTTTGTGAATTTTGTAGGGTCACAGAATAGGGCTATTCAGCCCATCGATTCAATCTCGGCTCTCAGTAGAGCCACCCAATTTCCCCTCTATCTCCATACCACTGCAAGTTTATTTTCCTCAGTTGTCTATCCAAGTTACTTTTGAAAACATTGATCATCTTCCACTTCCGCCACCTTCGTTTCAGATCATTATCACTTGCCGCATAAAAACGTTTTTTCTCAGACCATCTATATATCTCTTACCCAAAATTGGCGTCCAAGCTAAAGGGAACAGCTTTTCTTTGTCTTCCTCATCTAAACCTGTCATAATTTTGTACAACGCTATTAATCCTCACCCTTAACTTCCTTCGCTCCAAAGTGAATCACCCCAGCTTCTTTAACCTGTCCTTGTAGCTAAATTCCCTGATCACTGGAACCAATCTTGTAGACATCTCTGCATCATCTCGAGGATCCTCACATCCTTCTTGATGTGTGAAGATTTGAACCTAAATGCACTACTCTAGTTTGGCATAACCGGAGCTCTATAAATGTTAAATATAATCTCTTTAATTTTGTACTTAATACCTCTTTATGAAACCCAAGGTCCCAAACGTTTAGCTAGCCATTCAGCTAGCCATTCTCCCAATATGTCTTGCAACCGTGAAAGATCTATGCAGATAACCTCCCCGCCCTGCCACCACCACAGTCTTCCAATGGGTCTTGCGATCATTTTGACATTGGAATCTCATCTTTCGTTCCCTTGTATTCATTCTCTGGATCCCAATTAATGGCGTCATCCACAACCAATATGGATGCCGTCTTTCTCATTCCATCATCAAAACCAGTAGCTGGTATGCACCAACCAATTGCCAGCATAACATCCAATGTTCAATGGGTAGCACAAGTGAATAGCACTGTGGCTTCACAGCATCAGGGTCCCAGGTTCGATTCCCTGCTGAGTCACTGTCTATGAGGAGACTGTCTGTGAGGAGTCTGCACGTTCTCCTGTGTATGCGTGGGTTTCCTCCAGGTGCTTCGGTTTCCTCCCACAGTCCAAAGACATGCAGGTTAGGTGGATTGGCCATGATAAATTGCCCTTGGTGTCCAAAATGGTTAGGAAGGATTATTGGGTTACAGGGATAAGGTGGAAGTGAGGACTTAAGTGGGTCGGTGCAGACTCGGTGGGCCGAATGGCCTCCTTCTGCACTGTATGTTCTATCAGGGTCAATATTTTCCATGTCTTCAAAACTGGAGTTTAAAAAAATGTAATTTCTTGCCAGCATGTATCAATCCCATGAATCTTCCTATCTGCTTGGGTAACTCCTATGAGCCGAATCTTTTCACGAGGTATTTTCCATCCCAAACTCTCCATTACTCTGACAGCAGCCCATTGCTTATTTCCTACACCCGTAGCTTATCCTGAGGCTGATCCTTTACCTATTATAAGAACATAAGAACTAGGAGCAGGAGTAGGCCATCTGGCCCCTCGAGCCTGCTCCGCCATTCAATGAGATCATGGCTGATCTTTTGTGGATTCAGCTCCACTTTGCGGCCCGAACACCATAACCCTTTAATCCCTTTATTCTTCAAAAAACGATCTCTCTCTACCTTAAAAACATTTAATGAAGGAGCCTCAACTGCTTCACTGGGCAAGGAATTCCATAGATTCACAACCCTTTGGATGAAGAAGTTCCTCCTAAACTCAGTCCTAAATCTACTTCCCCTTATTTTGAGGCTATGTTCCCTAGTTCTGCTTTCACCTGCCAGTGGAAACAACCTGCCCACATCTATCCTATCTATTCCCTTCATAATTTTAAATGTTTCTATAAGATCCCCCCTCATCCTTCTAAATTCCAACGAGTACAGTCCCAGTCTACTCAACCTCTCCTCGTAATCCAACCCGTTCAGGTCTGGGATTAACCTAGTGAATCTGCTCTGCACACCCTCAAGTGCCAGTACGTCCTTTCTCAAGTAAGGAGACCAAAACTGAACACAATACTCCAGGTGTGGCCTCACTAACACCTTATACAATTTCAACATAACCTCCCTAGTCTTAAACTCCATCCCTCTAGCAATGAAGGACAAAATTCCATTTGCCTTCTTAATCACCTGTTGAACCTGTAAACCAACTTTCTGTGACTTATACACTAGCACACCCAGGTCTCTCTGCACAGCAGCATGCTTTAATATTTTATCGTTTAAATAATAATCTCGTTTGCTGTTATTCCTACCAAAATGGATAACCTCACAGTTGTCAACATTGTATTCCACCTGCCAGACCCTAGCCCATTCACTTAACCTATCCAAATCCCTCTGCAGACTTCCAGTATCCTCTGCACTTTTCGCTTTACCACTCCTTAGTGTCATCTGCAAACTTGGACACATTGCCCTTGGTCCCCAACTCCAAATATTCTATGTAAATTGTGAACAATTGTGGGCCCAACACGGATTCCTGAGGGACACCACTAGCTACTGATTGCCAACCAAAGAAACACCCATTAATCTCCACTTTTTGCTTTTTATTAATTAACCAATCCTCTATCCATGCTACTACTTTACCTTTAATGCCATGCATCTTTATTTTATTCAGCAACCTTTTGTGTGGCACCTTGTCAAAGGCTTTCTGGAAATCCAGATATAACACATCCATTGGCTCCCCGTTATCTACCGCACTGGTAATGTCCTCAAAACATTCCACTAAATTAGTTAGGCACGACCTGCTCTTTATGAACCCATGCTGCGTCTGCCCAATCAGACAATTTCTATCCAGATGCCTCGCTATTTCTTCCTTGATGATAGATTCCAGCATCTTCCCTACTACCGAAGTTAAGCTCACTGGCCTATAATTTCCTGCTCTCTGCCTACCTCCTTTTTTAAACAGTGGTGTCACGTTTGCTAATTTCCAATCCACCGGGACCACCCCAGAGTCTAGTGAATTTTGGTAAATCATCACTAGTGCATCTGCAATTTCCCTAGCCATCTCTTTTAGCACTCTGGGATGCATTCCATCAGGGCCAGGAGACTTGTCTACCTTTTAGCCCCATTAGCTTGCTCATCACTACCTCCTTAGTGATAACAATCCTCTCAAGGTCCTCACCTGTCATAGCCTCATTTCTATCAGTCACTGGCATGTTATTTGTGTCTTCCACTGTGAAGACTGACCCAAAAAACCTGTTCAGTTCCTCAGCCATTTCCTCATCTCCCATTATTAAAACTCCCTTCTCATCCTCTAAAGGACCAATATTTACCTTAGCCACTCTTTTTTGTTTTATATATTTGTAAAAACTTTTACTGTCTGTTTTTATATTCTGAGCAAGTTTACTCTCATACTCTTATCTTACTCTTCTTTATAGCTTTTTTAGTAACTTTCTGTTGCCCCCTAAAGATTTCCCAGTCCTCTAGTCTCCCACCAATCTTTGCCACTTTGTATGCTTTTTCCTTCAATTTGATACTCTCCCTTATTTCCTTAGATATCCACGGCCGATTTTCCCTCTTTCTACCGTCTTTCTGGTTCTGGCATGTGGAAAACTCATCCTAAATTATTTTCTCTTGCTTCCTCTTAAGGTTTGAAAGAAAGCAGTCCTTGGACTCCCACCACCACCCCCAAATCCGCCAGTTCCTCTACAGTATCCATCTTTCTTCCTTGACCGTGCTCGCGGGAGACATTGTCTTAGGTGTGGAGTACTGTATAAATACAGTTAAAATGTTTCATGATGCTGGAAGTTAAACTTGCTATTTAAGTTAATTTCTCTTCTGAGCAAGTTAAATTTTCCAATAGTAAAATTGTGCTGGAGATTGCTCTTGTGAAGGATTACTTTTTCCACTGTTGTTTAATTCATTTAAGTGGTGTAGTGTGTCATGGTATGCAAACATGCAACCAGTGAACACTCAGAATAGGACACAACCAATGGGCAGTCAGGACATTCAGAGGTGACATCACCACAAGGGGGCATGACACAAACACTATAAAAGGGATGAGGCACTCACACCCTGCCTCTTTCCACAGACAGACATCTAGAGAATTAGACAGGGTTGATCAGCAGCATCACACCCCAGCACGTGGCTTGGAGCAGGCTGGTACAGTTAGACTGAGTTACTACAGTTAGATTAGCAGAGTCAAACTCATTTGAGAACTGTGTTAATAGTTCAATTAACACGTTGAACTAATTTCAGAGTCTGGAGCATCCTTTAGTTAAGACTGCATCAAGTAGCAGCCTGTGTTATCCGAAGCAGCATAACACAACACAGTGTTAAATGGCTCTTACTGCAGGTTATAAAGAAGAGAGTAACCTGTAAAATACAAACCAGTCATTGGGGGTGGTGGTGGAATAAGCTTTTATTAGGTAACATAGTTAGACACCATATTAGGAAAAGTGCCACATTACTCACAACGTATGTGCTCTGGAAACAAGATGTGAGATCAGCTTTTCTTCACCTTTAATGATTAGTCTATTAATATGTACTCTGAGCCTTTGTTCTATGACAGTGATATTTATGGACGAAGTACAGGGCAGAGCCACTTGCTTTTCTGGGCAGAAAATCTTATTTACAGCTGAACTGAGTGGCTGTTGGAGAAAGAAAGGAGCAAGACCTGTTCATGAATAAAACATTCTGTTCAACACTACTTGCTCTTGCGTACCAGCCCATAATAACTGTATTAGGTACAAAATGAGAAGATCTTCTGCGAGGATGGATTTACTGTACAAGGCAGCAAAAGGGCACTGTGAACATTTATGATCGTGAAGTGATCCAGACGTACTCGGCCCTTTGTTTTTCTTGGTTGGGTTACTCTGGAGGAGGACGTGGATATGGTATTTGTTGAGACTGAATAACACCAGTTGGCATGTTTCTTCCACACGACCCGTGTATTTAGCAGAATCTCTCCCTTCACAACTGAAGTGAAAACTCCTCATCCTTGCTGTTTAAAGCCAAGTCTGTGAGCTCTGCCGAAAGAACAAAACCTTATAGTGCTTTCCGACTTGAGATGTTGAATTTAACCTAATAAACCTGCAGGAAACCAAGTAGAAATGAATCCCACAAAAAGCTTAGTAAAATTGATGAAAACTAAGCAGAGCTTCATTTTTTGTGATTTAATCTGTTTTATCAGATTTCAAGGCTCTAGTCCTTTTTCCATTCTGCACAATATATGTCTTCTTTATTAAGATCTAATGGAATCTGTTTCGTGTACATTCTGTGCGTTAGGTTACTGTTGTAAGCCAAAAATGTATTTTAGATGTTGACACCATCTGGCTCAAATGTGATTAATGTTTCTATTAATTTTATTTGGCTTCAAAATTAGTTTCCTTTGTTTTTCACCTCTTCATCCTTTCTGCCCCCCCTCACTCCACCCTCCCAAAAAAAAACCTCTACCTACATACAAGACATTGGTGAACTTTGGTACGAAGGACTGAAATAATATGCTTGCCTATGTGGGCACTACATTTCTGCTGGTTTGCTGAATAAAAATTCTGTCGTGTTGCAGGCAATGTTTATTATTTCAGATGGGATGTCTTTGTATATACTGGTTAGGATAGGTGGAGCGGCTTGCAACAATATTTCAGCCCACTTGTAAAGCTTATTGTAGAAATATCATTGTAATCTACAGAATCCTGGAACACGTTGTGATTTGTTTATCTTGTTTAAGCAACCAGCTCCGCTATAACTAAAGTTGTTCTGCCTTTTCAGGAAACAAGCTGAGGAAGACCAATCACCAGCTGAAATAGTTGGCCTCGGTACCTTGCAAATAAAATGTGCCCGTTGCCAAATTGTCACCCCCACCTTTGTTGACATGAAGCTTCACCTGTTGTGTGTTCATGAGGAAGAGCTGCAACTGAGGGTAGAAGAGAGACCAGGAAAAGAAACGGGTAGATTTATCAGTGGATTTCCCATTTACTCCAGCATGGAAGCCGAGCAAGAGCTGTTCAAACATGCGGCAAACTACTGGAAACAGCTCGGCGAGAAGAAAAATCTGGTAAAGTGCGGCGTTTGTGAAGAAGCTTTTCACTCCTGTTTTAAATTGAAGAAGCACATGGTTTTGCATTACAGACAACAGCCCCGTTCAGAGGCTGCGGATTCTAGTACAGTTGCTAAGGACAAGAAAATTCAGTTCCTTACAAGTTTTGGGTTTAATTGTATTTTATGTAAAGAGAACTGTGGAAGCAAACCTGAACTCTTCAGGCACTGGCAAAGTTACCACAAGTGCGAGGACCCCGCTGTGCTGTGCACAGTCTTCAGTTCGTTGAATGAACATTGCACGATTGCTGAGGAACTGCCCGATGTTTCAATGCAACACACTGTTGTCAGCGCTGAACCTTTCTGCAAAGATATTGTGGGTGCAGCACCGCAGAGTGAGCTACACAGCAGGAGAAGAGTTGTCGATGAGTGCAAGTTGCACTTGGGCAGCTGCATTGGTGGAGCAGAAGAGACTCTTGGTTATTACCAGTTAACGTGCCCATTTTGTTTGAAGCCCTTTTTCTGCACGAACTGGAAAGGTAACAGCCGTAAAGAAGTTGTATTTCAGCAAGATGATGTTTTGCATCAGTGCCCAAAGTGCCTCCTGAAGTTCTCATTAACTGATAAAGGTCTTACAGCTCAAGTATTCTGTACCTCATCCAAACATTGCGACTAACATACCAGCTCTTCAGGAACCAAAAAGTCTTTCTAAGGTGAGTTGGTAGCCAGTGCAAAATTCTGGACTGAGATGTTAGTGGAGAACATGATGTTGCTTGTGAGCATCCAGATGAAATAATTTTTTTGTAACAGAGAAAAGCCTGTCTTGTTAGGAGACTGCCCATTTATCTTCAAATAAAGCTATCTTGGAATCTTGTAACATGAAGGTTCATGGTAAAATTCGGCATGGTGTGGGAAGTGGGTCGAATAGAAGACAGAAAATCAAACCGAAACAGCAATCTGCTGAAAGTAATTCACCAGCCCAATTAAGCAAAATCTGAAATGACGTCACAGATAGCGATGCAGTCTCTTGGGCCCTGTGGACTATAAATCAATGTTGCTATATCTAACATCAGTACACCTTGTTTCTGTGACAAATATATAATCCAGTGCTGGGATTAAAATGTACAGTTTTTGGTTAATATTGTGATGTATTGTACTTGCGCCAAGTAATCATAAACCTGCTATAGCTCCTTCTAGTGGTGCACAAAATAAAAATCACGCAACTGTTGATTTTACTGTACTTGTAGCTTATCTGTTAGCCTCCCATTGGTAGAGTACTTTTTGCAACTGTCATATCAGGGTATGTAAAAAGCAAGAGATTGTGAAGGAAGTTTCTTCATTTTTTTGATGTATTTCATTGATTTATTTCCTTTTTCTCCCTCCTACCTGGAAGGGCACACTTGTGCTGAGATACAAGAAAGTGGGCACTCGCAGCCTTCTGGCACCTGATCTAATCAGCCATTCTTTTGAGTGTGAGATTGGATGGTGACTGGCAGCAGGCTATTTGTCGTAGGGACATCATACCCCCAAGTTCTTGTTCTTGCCTAACATTTGATACGTGCATTTTGCAGCAGGGGGGTCACTGAATGGATTTCAAAAGTCTTTGTGCCACTGTATTGAAACTTTGAATTATTTAAATTGATTCATTTAGGAACTGCTGATTGAATGAAAGGTTCACCAGTGCATTAAAGGTACACCATATCAGTTTCTACAAGCAATAGGTTTTCTTTGATATCAGAATTGGAACAATTCTATTAATTCTCTAGATCTCAATTAGTGACATAATCCACAACCATCGATACACTATCTTTCTCATGCCCTCATGCAAACCAGTAGCTGGTACGTGTACCCTTCAACTGCCAGTGAAACGTAAAATCTTCAATGAATCAGTATTTTCCTGCCTATCTTAGTGACTCACTGCTTAGTTCGTTGTGCAGGACTTGTTGAAAAAAATCTAATCTCCCACCTGTCTTGCAACAAAATATGATTTTTATTGTGGTATTAGTTGTATCAATTGGAAAAGTGCTCTGGGGTATTATTGTAACGGTCTAAATCTTAGGAACAGGTTATTTGCCGATTCTGTCAATGGGGAAAATAGTTTATGACAACAGGGAAAAGAATGTCTGTTCCTTGTTAAAATCCATTTAATTGGGCAGACAGCAATCTTGGGAAATGGGATATTCCTCAATGTTCTAGTTTTGTGTTCAAGGAATCTTAACAAAAGTTTCCCCAGCCATCTGAAAATTATACTTTTCCGTACCCTGTCCTTGGAGAATTGTAATCCTGAATTTTAACAATAAGCAATAATCTTTTGATTGAATTCATCCAAGTTTGGCACTACCACAACAGTAGCTTGCATTTATATTACATTTTAAATGTAGAAAACATAGAAGCATAGAATGACTACTGCATAGAAGGCCATACTGCCCTTCCTGTCCATGTAGGCTCCCTGTCCATGTCGGCTCTATGCAAGAACAGCTCAGCTAGTGCCACGCCCTGTCTGTTCCCAATAGCCCGACAATTCTCTTCCAATAACTGCCTACTTCCCTTTTGAAAGCCACAATTGAATGTGGATTCAGGCACTGCATTTCAAATCCTAACCACTTGCTGGGTGGGTTTTTCTTTCCCACTCACATCCCTATGTGCTTCACAAAAGCAGACAGAAAACATGCTGAGCCAATAAGGGTTTACTAACAGTGACCAAATGCTTGGTTGAACATACAAATTCGGAGCAGGATTGGGTCATTCGGCCCCTCGAGCCTGCTCCGCCATTCAGTAAGATCAAAGCTGATCTGATTGTGGCTTCAACTCCACATTCCCACAGGGTTGCAATACTCCCACGGATGAGGTACGGAAATATGGCTTTCAAATGACAGGGAGAACTTTTGTTCAGGTTGTTGAAAAAGACAGATTAATGAAACATAAAATTATTACAGTAAGGATATCTCATTTCCCAATTTTCTAAGCAAATTTGAACAAGGAACACACACAAGGAACACGGTTGGCACTGTGCTTTCCCAGCGCCAGGGTCCCAGGTTCAATTCCTGGCTTGGGTCACTGTCTGTGCGGAGTCTGCATGTTCTCCCCGTGTCTGCGTGGGTTTCCTCCAGGTGTTCCAGTTTCCTCCCACAAGTCCCCAAGACGTGCTTGTTGGGTGAATTGGACATTCTAAATTCCACCCTCCGTGTACCCGAACAGGAGCTGGAATGTGGCGACTGGGGACTTTTCGAAGTAACTTCATTGCAGTGTTAAGTCGACTTGTGACAATAAAGAATTATTATTACATCCTTCTAAACTCCAGTGGATACAGGACCAAACTGTTCAACCTTTCCTCATAAGTTAACCTCACTACTCTTTCTCTCTTTCTCCCTCTCCCCCCCCCCCCCCCCCCCTTTTTATAAGGAGGGTGTGAAAGTGACAGGAGGAGGTGAAAGGATTGATGGGTTTAGGGGGGAATTTACAGGGTTGGGGATAGGCATTATGGAGGAATTTAAAGACAGTTTTAAAAGGCATCAGGGGACTGACAATTATTGCATATCAGCATGGATGGGTGAGCATGACAGAGTTGGATAGATTATGGGCTGCAGAAATTTAGACAAGCTGATGACTATGAAGGGTGGAAATTGGAAGGCTGGCCAAGAAGGCATTAGAGTAAATCAAGTCTGGGGATGACAAACTCGTGAGTGAGGGTTTCAGCAATAGATAGACTAAGTTGGATGATGTTACAGAGGTGGACATGGGTGGTCATTTTGTCGGAAAAGGCATACTTTAGGACACCTCGATTGTCAACCGTCTGCTTCAGCCTGAGACAGAGAATAGAATTGGAGGCAATGAAGCAGAGTTTGTAACGGGCTCCAAAGACAGTGGCTTTAAATTTCCCAGGAAGGGGTGAGTCATTGTAAATCAGAAAGTCATGTGACACACATGACCGTGGAGGGGCCAATAGGAGAGGTGAAGTTGATTGTCATCAGCGTGCATGTGAAAACTGACACCATGGCTTCAGATGAAGTTGTCAGGAGTAGCACATCAATAAAGTGTAGGATAAGGTCAACAATGGATCTTGGGGACTCCGGGCAGTAATAATTGAATAAATTAAAGTGGAAGCAAGCAAGGCCAAGTTCCATTTAGCTAATCAGCGAGAAGTGGTGTTGGAGGAGGATAGTATCACAGTTTGTCAAAAGCTGCAGAGAAGTCTTGTAGGATGAGGAGCTGTAGATAATGTTGTTTGATGTTGTTAGAGCTATTTTGGTCTCATCAGACAGTCAGAACCTGACTAGACAGTCAGGCAGGCAGTTATTCCAATCCTTTCTCAAAATAGCCGTGCTGAGCAGCAGATTACTGCCTATGCAGCTATCACTGGAAACTGCGAGAAACATACAAGAACTAGGTACCACACACGGGTAGAAGGGAAGTACAGATGGCACCCAACCAGCCTGTACTTGTAGAACTCTAAACATAATGCCCAATATTAAATTTGATTCCAAGATTAGCCAACACTTGCTCAACAATCCTGATTGTGCTAAGAATTACACGGAAAACCCAATTTGAGATGATCGGTCAGGCTCCTAGTGTGGCTCACTTAGCTAGAAGCTACATGTATTAACACAGAGGGCCCCATTCATTGTAGATGAAGGAGCATGTTCACGTTTTGCACATTTTTCAACTAAACAAAAGTTTGAGGGACAGCTGTTCCCTGGTTCATTCCGCATGGCAATGCCTTCACCAATTAGAGTCCACTTGCCAGCCAATCAGCACCCTCTTTTGATGCAGTTCTAAATTGTTTCCTTCACTATAGATATTCTTGTGAATTGTCCTCATGAGTGCAAGACAAAAAACTTTGACAGTATTTCTCTTTTTACCAACAATACTCAAGTTCTGTACTACTAAACATCTAAGAGGTATTATAGTCTGATATATTAGGGATATTTGAGATTTAAAATGAGATGGAAGTTGGGAACTTACACAACGAACAATCTGATTGGATATCTTTAATATGAAAATCTCAATGCTATAACCAGGAGTATGCTAAAGATCGGCAGGTTAAAGTAGGGACAGTTAACTATATCAGTGGATTTTTATTAATGAGGAACTCTAATCAAGCTTGATAAATTTAAGCACACGCTGATTCATAAGCAAATGACCACGCTCATTGTGATCTGGGATTTAGAAATACCGGGGAAAATGAAGCTGCTATATATATAATTTTAATAAGATTAAATTCAGATACACGAGAGAACAACTTAAGGAAATTGATTAGGGCAATGGGGTTGTTAGCAGTATATCTGAAAAGGATATCGGATATATGTTTAAAGGTTTAATGCTGAGCACACAGGATAAATAGAGACAAAGAATTAATAAAAGTAGACTGAGCGTGTGACCTCAAACCAAAGAGCAAATGCTGGAAAATCTCAGCAGGTCTGGCAGCATCTGTAGGGCGAGAAAAGAGCTAATGTTTCGAGTCCAGGTGACCCTTTGTCAAAACGTGACCTCAAATGGTTTAACGAAAGAATCAGCAGCAAATCCAGGGAAAAAGAACCTTTGCCAAAGTTCGCAGGCAGAAAAGTGAATGGTGCACTCGGGTGAATACAGGAAGTGAGAAAACATGTTCAGAGGACAGGAAAAGAAGAGGCCAGGATCCTCAAAGATGCTGATGGGGCTAAAGTGAAGAATGAGCACCAAATTAATATGCTAAATAATAATTTCTCCAACCAACAATGATAATGCTACCTGAATCAATGGCCTGAATCTTCCGATCGGTGGCAATGACGAGCGAATTTCCGCTGTGCTCGTACATTTAGTTCAGGTGGGGATGCTGGTGGTGATTGGGGAGTCAGTTGTGTAGTTACACAGGTGTGAGACAAAGGTTTAATCTGCCTAATATTTCCTTAGAAACTGTCCAGGTAAGCACCGCAGAACTGTATAAAGTCACTGACTCTTGTTTAAATTTCCCAGGCAATTTCCACATAGGTCCGCACATCAGGACTTATGCAAGGTCCCAACACGCGTCTTCAGCTGTACATCTGGTATCTGACGATCCAAAGACCGAAGATTTGGCCCGATTACTTTAATTATAAAGGAAGTGGACTAAGTCTCCAGAGAAGAATACCTGTCCCAGATTACTAAGAGAAATAGGGGAGGAGACTATATCTTGTTATTATGAGAGTCATTGAATACTGGGAAGGGTATAAGAGACTGAAAAGGCACGAACCGGGTTCACATTTCCAGAACTGACCCACACAATTACAAACCCATTAGTCTTGCATTCACCCCAGAAAAAGTAATGGGAAAGATTGTCAAACTGCCATTTACTTGTATGTTTAATCTACTGATGGTTGTTTGTTTGTACAGAATTTAAGTATCACTGAAAAAAGAGACATGTTGAAGCATTTCATCATGCACTAATCCGGATATTCTCAACAATACCAAATGTAAAAGGAACAACAATTTATACTTCATGAGCGGAGACTGCAGTTTGGATGGCAAGCGGACATCCATTGTCCCTTTTATTTTCTCTCCGTCTCAGCTTGCATAATTTTTACTCGCTTCCCTAAATGATCATACCCTTCCTTCTCTTCCCCCTCCCCTCCAAAATTTAACGGTAACAGCCATTTAAAGCTTCACTTTTAATTTAAACGTGGAGAGACCATGGAACATAAAACATCATTGAAAATAGCTGTTTAAAAAAACTTAAAATGGACAAAGTCAGCTGAAGATTTTTTTCAAGGGGTGGCGAAAATAAATGAGAGCGGGGCTCAGCCGATGAGCAGGCGAAGTGGGCTCTGGGAACAGCACACGAATATATTGAGTAATAGGAGGTTCAGGGATATGCCAAGTTAGGAGCAGAATAGGGCAATGACCAAACTGGGGAATGGGGGAATAAAGTGAGTCAATGGGAGGAAAAAAGTCATTGTTAAGAATCACAGCCAAATGGATTAAATAATTTAAATTAAAATTCAATATGATGTGCTTACAATTAACTCATCTGGCGTAAGAAATGAGAAAGATGAGTTGAAAGCACACAATGGTGGGCAGAGCTAGGAAACTTACTCCACACTGCCAGCAGAGGTGGGGGAGCATAAATGCACTAATAATTAAATGGAATGGTTATTTTAACAGACAATACAGTAATCCATTGAAAGAAATTATAAGCAGATGTTTGTATTGGGACAAAATCATGACCAAAGATCAGAACAGATGATGCAGAAAGTGAATGCACACATGTATAAAATCAGATACCTCTGATGAATTGTCAAACAAGCTGGAAGATATAAATATTTGACTCAATGAGGTTTCATATAAAATTTGTGCAATAGAGCAAGTCCTTGGCGAGGTTAAAATTCTCTCACAAATCATTATTTGATGCAGCCTGTGTGGGCTGTGTAAGACTTTCACTGATGGAAAGTTTAGATATACCACCTGTTCGTTAATCCCTTCTCGCCCAATTCTAGTTGACATTCTTGTATTCCTGGTGCATTTCTCACATAGAATCAGATAATCCCTTCTTGAAGCAATCCTTCTGAGTGTATTCTCAGTCTCTCGTGTAGACAGAATTCCCCCTTTATGCAGGGTGCTGAGATGAAATGGAAACAGAAATTCCATACTAACATAGTGGCTGAGTTTTAAGCAATATTTCAATCCAATTTGTGAGTGCTGACCTTCACACACAAACACACACACAAAAAAAAAGACTGGGGAGGGGGAGATAAAATGGTAGGTTTTGCAACCATGGAAAGATCACAGAGGAAAAGGTGTCAAGACTTGGGATAATCTTATGCTGCTTGTAACTGTTCAGTTTATTCAAGAGCTATTGTTTGTGGAAAAAAAATTCTGTTATCTTCAATTCTATTCATTGAAGTGTACTTAGAAATTCTGAAAAGCAAGTGAATACACTCATTTCCATCTGCATAGTTTGACCTGTGTGTTTTGTTATGTAAAGAGATCCCAAGGAAAACAGTTTTAAACTGAGATGTTAAATGCAGTATTTCAGTATTGCAGAGTACAAATGAGCCTGAAGGCTGTTGTATATAATCAAAGGAAGCATTTTAGGCTCAAGCCAGGTGGATTTATAAATGAAACCAGACATAAATAGATAATAAAACCAAGATGGTGCAACTACAGAGCTGTGTAAGAAAAAACACTGTAAAATGCCACTGAAATGTCAACTTTGCAAACTGTTTTTATAGAAAAGTATAGGCTGTGTTTTAATACTTACAGCAAAATTGGAAACATAGAATAATGGTAATGGATAAATTAAACTTGTTTATGTTAATGGAAAGTTAGAAATATTAGACTTCCAAAGCTGAGCCTTTTAGATTTTGAAGTGCAGCTATCTTGTTAATGGGTTAAGTGCTAAGATCCCTTTTAAACAAAAAAAAAGCTGAAGATGTTGTAAATTTGATGGATTCACATTTCTTACTACAGTAGTTTGGTTTTTTTAATGTAGAAATGTATTGAGCAATCATTCCCTAATGTAGCCATTTCTGCCTCTTGCTCAGTTTCCAGATCAGCTCAATTGACTGAGCCACACACAGCCTGGGAAATGAGATCAGGCTGCAGGTGGGCTGGAACACATAGCTGCAGTCAGTCTAAGACCCACCACATGCAAACTGGTGGTCCAAGTGGAGGTAGCGGTTTTTATAAATTTTTATTTGACAGATTATTGATAGTTGTAATCACAAAATGAGTACTTTCCACAACCAATAATGCCAATGGAAGATACACAGCTCCTTACGCAAGTTTTCATTGCTGGTTTACAATCTTCAGATAAACCCCTATCTATTCTACTGATTAATCCTTTACGTTGTAAACATAACATTATTACAACAAAACTCAATTGATATCCAGGTAAATTCTAGGGAGATTTTGTTTTATGCATTAAAAGCTGATGCATCCTTTTACCCAATCTTTTAAACATCTATTAGGAAAAATGCAATTATGTTGTCTTTTGATTAAACTTATGTAACTCAGATTATTTTTGTAATAAATGTTGTTTGCTGCGAGTCGATTAAGTACATTGGCAATACAATTCATTGGATTTGTTTTAAACTTCCTGTGCCTCAGGCTTTCTAAAGTAAATTTCTTGTATAGTTGGAAAAATAAATGTTTTTGATGAAATTACAGAATTTGGAAATGTGCTGATTTATGGACCATAATAATGCAATGCTACCAATGCCACATTTCCCCTCAATGCCTTGGAAATGATCTGAATGTTGAGTGTGCCTGTTTATTGCAGTGCTTGTAGCTTAAAAAATGACTTGTTCTCCGAATAGTCAGCTCATTAAGGGAATAAGGTTTTAGAAGAGCAAGCGAGCTACTCGAACACCACATTTACTGTTTAAACAAGTGCCTGATTTGACATAACTTTGTGAATGAGTTCCTGGCCTTTCAGATAACTGCAATTTAATTCCCTACTCCAATCCATTGAGTTCAGCGTCTGCTCATCTTGCAGTACCAAAACAGTCCTAGTGAAAGACAAGAATGACCTCCTTTGTGAGTGAGATCACGGTGAGTTATCCCTCCTTGTTCTCCTCGATCTCTGCACTGTATTTAACAGGATTGCCTGTGCCATCTTCCTTTAGCAACTCGTGCATATTTTTGCTACACAGGCCTCCCCTTGTGTGGTTCCAGTGCTACTATCAGATGAAATCACCAGTTCCATAAATGACTTCTCCTGCCTCCCAGAAATCATCAACTCTGGAGTCCCTCTCGGATCGATGCTCGTCTCCCTGCTGCACCTCATCTGTACCCTACCTCTCTGCAACATCATCTGTAGCATTGGTTGCCATTTGTATACTGTGATATTCAGCTCTCACACTTTTAAAATTGATTTTCTCAACCCAAAAGACACTTGCATAATGTGGACTGCCTGTCTGTGAGAATCATCTCTGGCCAATCCCTTAGATTCTCGCCACCTACACACACACACACCCATGCCTTATTTCAACCATATTTCCTGCTGTGTTTGTCCCTGGCAAAAATTTCCTCTAAGTCACTGACAATGGACTTAAAATTCCCAACTGCCTCACCTTAATACTTATGCAGCTGCTATTTTGTTCAACCAACCTATTAATTCCACCTTTTGAAGCGCACAGAATAATCACAGAAGGAGGCTATTCGGCTCATAGTGCTTTGAGCAATCCAATTAATTTCACATATGTACTTTTCCTCCATACCCTGCAAGTGTTTTCTTTTCAAGAATATATCCAATTCCATTTTGAAAGTTACTATAGAATATGGTTCCACCACCCCTTCTGGTGAAGAATTGCAGATTGTAGCAACTTGATGCAAAAGAATCTCTGCTGGCTCTTTTCCCGATCTACCTTATAACTGTCTTTGGTTATCAGCCCTCTGGCCAGTGGAAACAGTTTCTTCCCTTCTCTTTCTGCTCTACCAAAACCTCATATGAATTATTCCCAGTTTGTTTCAGCCTGTTCTTGCTCTTCTGGGACTGATTTCTTTCTAATTTCCTTCTCTTATCTGTCTCTTCACACCTACAACCATATCCATCTTTACTCTCCACTACTTTGGTATTTTCTAGTTTGGGAGATGGGAAATCTCCTTTTCACCACGGATGTATTTTTAAAAATTCTTTTGACGGGATGTGGAAGTTGTTGTCCAGGCCAGTGCTCTTATTGCCCATCCCTAATTGCCCTTGTGAGGATGGTGGTGAGCTGCCATCTTGAACTGCTGCAGTCCATATGGTGTAGGTACGTCCACAGCGCTGTTATGGTGAGGGTTCCAGGAATTTGACCCAGCGACTATGAAGGAATAGTGATTAGTTCCAAGTCAGGGTGGAGGGGACTTGCAGGTGGTGGTGTTCCCATGCATCTGTTGCCCTTGTCCTTCCAGATGGTAGAGATCACTCATCCAGACATAAGAATGTAAGACATAGTAGCAGGAGTAGGACATCCAGCTCATCGAGTCTCCTCCGCCATTCAATGAGATCATGTCTGATGGAGAGTATTCCATCACACTCCTGACTTGTAGATTATAACAGGCTTTGGGGAGTTGGGCGATGAGATACTCACCACAGAATTCCCAGCCTGCGACATGCTTTTGTAACCACAATGTTTATATGGCTGGTCCAGTTCAGTTTCTGGTCAGTGGTAACCTCCTGAATGTTGATATTGGGGGGATTCTGTGATGTTTGTGCTATTGAGTGTTAAGGGGAGAATGTTGGCATTCTCTCTTCATAGACTCCTCACAGTGCAGAAGGAGGCCCTTCGGGTCTGCACCGACCCGCCGAAAGAGCACCCTACCTGAGCCCAATCTCCCACCCTATCCCCGTAACTCCGCCTAGGGGCAATTTAAGCATCCACCTAACCTGCACATGTTTGGTCTGTGGGAGGAAACTGGTGCACCCAGAGGAAACCCATGCAGACACGGGGAGAATGGGTAAACTTAAGTCACCCGAGGTCTGAATCGAACCCGGGTCTCTGGCACTGTGAGGCAGCAGTGCTCACCACTGTGCCACTCATTGGAGATGGTCTTGCCTGGCATTTGCATGATACAAATGTTACTTGCTAGCCTAAGTCTGAATGTTCTCCATGTCTTGCTTCGTATGTGAATGGGCTGCTTAAGTATCTGAGGAGTATCAAATAGTACTGAACATTGTACAATTATCAGCGAACATCCCCACTTCTGGTTTAGCTCACAGGGCTAATCGCTGGCTTTTAAAGCAAACCAAGCAGGCCAGCAGCACGGTTTGATTCCAGTACCAGTCTCCCCGGACAGGTGCCAGAATGTGGCGACTAGGGGCTTTTCACTAACTTCATTGAAGCCTACTCGTGACAATAAGCGTTTTTCATTTTTCATTTCTGACCTTTATGGTCATTGATTAAGTAGCTGAGGATGGTTGGGCCTAGGACACTACCCCAAAGAAGTCCTGCTCTCCACTTCTTTCTTGAATTGAGGCCGACCCAGCCCCATCTGCTATCCCACTCCTCTGTTAATTCCAATAATAGTATGTGGTAAAGAAATAGGTCTGGAGCTTATCTTTTACCTTTAACAAGTTTAATCTTAGAACAGCTCAGCATAGTGACAGCCACCAGTTGTTCCAGCTGTGTCCATTTATACTCTTAGTAAAATGAACAACCAGTTAAACAAAATCAAATCTACTGAGAGACAATGTGTCCATTTATATTATTTTGTGTTCAGACAATTGAACTAAATTAAGCAAACATGTCCATTTATAGTTGAGCCAAATCATCACCTGTCTTTGACAATGTAATTGGCTGAACAATGTAATTGTCAAAAAGGATGTAATTGCTGATACATTGACACTCTGTCTGTTGAACTTGTTTTGATTGAATAACTTCTGCTTTGACTCAAGTCACTTTCTCCAAATAAAAAGTGTTTTTCTGGAAATCTGTGGGAGTCCTGGCTTTACCTGCCATTTTTCAGGGTTATGTGGAACATTTTGTTCCAGTCCTACTCAAATCCTGTCTCTTGACTCGTTCTCCAGTACATTGATGACTATCAGTGCCATTTTCTGCTCACATTCCATACTGGAAAACTTCATCAACTTTGCTTATAGTTTCAACCATGTTTTCACGGGGTCTAGCTCATGCTCTTATCTTCTTTGACCTTTTCTGTTCTTCATTCTTGGGGATAGACTGTCGACCAATATCTAATATAAGCCCATTGAATCCTACAGCTACTTTGACTATGTTTCCACTTCCAGTCTCTTCATGAAAGGATTCCATCCCATTCTCCAAGTTCCTCCACTTCCCTACCATCTGTGACGATGATGTCACCTTCCATTCCAGGCTTCCCTTTTCCTCAGCAGAGAATTCCCCTTTCGCAGTGTTTAAAGGGCCCTTGACATTGTCTGTTCCATTTCCCACA
Organism: Scyliorhinus canicula; assembly: GCF_902713615.1. Lineage (NCBI taxonomy): Eukaryota > Metazoa > Chordata > Chondrichthyes > Carcharhiniformes > Scyliorhinidae > Scyliorhinus > Scyliorhinus canicula. The sequence goes on along the minus strand of NC_052150.1, from coordinate 187,359,414 downwards.
CTTAAGCTCTCATTCCTGCTCCTCCTTAGATTGGGTGATCACTTTATGGAACACCTTCAGAAATCTACAAGTTTTTTCCAATCATAGAATTTACAGTGCAGAAGGAGGCCATTCGGCCCATCAAGTCTGCACCGGCTCTTGGAAAGAGCACCCTACCCAAGCCCACACCTCCACCCTATTCCCATAACCCAGTAACCCCACCCAACACCAAGGGCAATTTTGGCCACTAAGGGCAATTTAGCATGGCCAATCCACCTAACCTGCACATCTTTCGACTGTGGGAGGAAACCGGAGCACCCGGAGGAAACCCACGCACACATGGGGAGAACGTGCAGACTCCACACAGGAGAACTCCACTCCAAGCCGGGAATCGAACCTGGGACCCTGGAGCTGTGAAGCAATTGTGCTAACCACTATGCCACCGTGCTGCCCTAACCTTCTGGTCATTTTAATTTTCTACCCCATTCCATTCTGATCTTTTCGTCCTTGGCCTCCTTCATTGCTCCAATGCAGCTCAACATCAGAAACATAGAAAATAAGAGCAGGAGAAGGCCATTCAGTCCTTTGAGCCTGCTCCACCATTCATCTTGATTATGACCGATCATCCAACTCAATAGCCTGATCTCCCGCCTCCCCTCCCCCCACATTCTTTGAACTCCTCAAGTGCTATATCTAACTGCTTCTTGAAAACATACAATGTTTTGGCCTCAACTACTTTCTGGGTATCGAATTCCACATGGTGACCACTGTGTGGGTGAAGAAATGTCTCCTCATCTCCGTCTTAAATGATCTACCTTGTATCAGACCGTGACCCCTGGTTCTGGACACACCCACCATCAGGAACTTCCTTCTTGCATCCACCCTGGCTAGTCCTGTTAGAATTTTATAACTTGAGGAACACCACCTTTGGGCAGCACGGTAGCACAGTGGTTAGCATTGTGGCTTTACAATGCCAGGGTCCCAGGTTTGATTCCCGGCTTGGATCACTGTCTGTGTGGAGTTTGCACTTTCTCCCCGTGTCTGCGTGGGTTTCCTCCAGGTGCTCCGGTTTCCTCCCACAGTCCAAAGATATGCAGATTAGGTGGATTGGCCATCCTAAATTGCCAATAGTATCCAAAAAGGTTAGGAGGAGTTATTGGGTTACGGGGATAGGGTGGAAGTGAGGGCTTAAATGGGTCGGTGCAGACTTGATGGGCCGAATGGCCTCCTTCTGCACTGTATGTTCTATGTTCTACCTCACTTTTTGGTCAGGCAATTTACAACTTTCCAGACCCAACACTGAATTCAACAACATTTTAGATCATATCATTGGACAGCAGCTGGTGGTAATGATGACCTGTGTCTAAACCCATCTTTTGTTTCTTTACTTGTCCATTGGTGGCACTATGGTTAGCACTGTTTCCACACAGCGTCAGGGACCCGGGTTCAATTCCGACCTCTGGTGACTATGTGAAGTTTGCACATTCTGCTCATGTCTGCGTGGGTTTGCTCTGGGTGCTCCGGTTTCCTCCCACAGTCCAAAGATGTGCAGGTTAGGTGGATTGGCTAAATTTGCTAAATTGCCCCTAGGTGGCATTACGGAGATAGGGTGGGAGTTTGGGCCTAGATAGGGTGCTCTTTCAGTGGGTCTGTGCAGACTCGCAGGTCCAAATGGCCTCCTTCTGCACTGTAGGGATTCTACGATTGCCATTCCCTTTTGACTTGCACCATCATTGTTTTTTTTAAATAAATTTAGAGTACCCAGATTTTTTTCAATTAAGGGGCAATTTAGCGTGGCCAATCCACCTAACCTGCACATCTTTGGGTTGTGGGGGTGAGACCCACGCAGACATGGAGAGAATGTGCAAACTCTACACAGACAGTGACCCGAGGCCGAACCCGGGTTCTCAACACCATAGACAGCAGTGCTAACCACTGCTCCACAGTGCCGCCTGACTTGTGCCATCATTCCTTTGTTATTCAATCTCTCCTGCCTTCTATCCTATCACAAGCTTTCCCTTTTTTATTCTTTCCTCCCACCCACCCTTTCTCTGCTTTTGTACTTGCTTAAATCTCTAACATTTTACAGTTCTAATGAAAGATCGTTAACTCTGTTTCCCTCTCTACAGATGTTGCCTGACCTGCTGAGTATTTCCAGCATTTTCATGGGGGAATGGAGCAGAGCATGTCTGGCGTACAACTGGTTTCACCATCCATTGCCAATATGTGACTGAACCATATAAAGCACTGTTGAACTTCATTTTCCTCTGCCAAACGTGTCCACTACCTGAGGAATATCTTGGGCAGCAAAGATGATCCTGGATTGATTAATTTCTGTTCTCCTAATACTCCTAAAGCCCCTGTTCTCTGCTCTCCTCCTTCCCTCCAACAACAATTGCAAGGTGCTCATGGACCGCTCTGTAAAACTGTCACCATCAATTCTGTTTCCTCTGCTGCTTCCTCCTCTTCCTCTGACCTACTAATCTAATTCTCCCAGATATTTCACCATTACCACAGTGCTGATCCTGTGCCCTTCTCTACCCTAATCTCCTATGTCCCATCATTCCCTCCATGTTTATCTTCTCCGTGAGGTCCAGTCTCTGTGAGGTCCAGTTCCTAGACCTAGCCTAACTTCCCTTGGTCTACATTACAGCTGGCATTGCACACCCCCACCCCCTTTGCAAAATAGCTGCCTTTTCCACTTGCTCACAAGATCCACCCTTGACCTCTATCCATCCATCACATTTCTTGTCCAAAGCTCTCAATGTGTTGTTGCTTTCCTAATCTGTATCCAATTTCAATTCTTTGTTTGAATCACCCCAGGCAGGTTTCCAATCCTGCCTCAACACTAAATTGACCCTAATCAAAGTCACACATGGCATGTACAGTGACTACGGTACCTTTTCATTTCTCATCCACTCTGCAGCCGATGACCCAGGCTACCGCACCATCCACCATGGCCTCACCTGAATGGTGCAGCGCGATAGCAATGCCTGGTCTTTAATCCACTCTTTCCTGTCCAAGAGCCTCTCCAGCGTCTCTTCCTACCCTGTGCAATTATTTGGTTATTTGCCTCATCATTCGTTGTGGAATCTTGTTATGAACAAATTGGCTGCAGTTTTTGGCTACATAACATTGCGAATACATTTCAAAACAAATGAATTGCTTGTAAAGTACTTGGGAACGAAAGGCATCTTAATGTAAGTTGATTAATCGTTTTTTTTTTTCATCTCCTTGTCGCCTTGCCCATCTGTGGCTTTCCCTTTTGTACTTTAACTGTTGCATGAAGAGGGCAGCACGGTGGCGCAGTGGTTAGCACTGCTGCCTCACGCGCCGAGGTCCCAGGTTCGATCCCAGCACTGGGCCACTGTCCGTGTGGAGTTTGCACATTCTCCCCGTGTTTGCGTGGGTTTCGCCCCCACAACCCAAAGATGTGCTGGGTAGGTGGATTGACCTCGATAAATTTCCCCTTAATTGGGAAAAATGAATTGGGTACTCTAAATTTTTTTTTAAACTGTTGCATGAAGGTAGGTTGGAAAAATGTAAGAAGTACTGTGACTACCAAAGCAGTTTCCACGCACCATCTATTTCCATCGCAATATCATTTTGAAATAGTAAATCTCTTCATTCAGATACTGAGCAAAGACGAAATAAGTAAGGAATGTCACTGTACGGAATGTGACTCCAAGACGGCAGAAGTGGCCACGGTAGTGACAGCGGTTTTCTTTCGTGCACCACATTAACGAATGCCTCCTCGTCAAGTCTGCAAAATGAGGGATTAAGGATAGGGTTGAAATAATCTTAAATTAATCTGGAATCTTGATAAAGGTGGGTTTAGCACAGTGGGCTAAACAGCTGCCTGTAATGCAGAACAGGGCCAGCCGCACGGGTTAAATTCCTGTACCGGCCTCCCCGAACAGGTGCCGGAATGTGGCGACTAGGGGCTTTTCACAGTACCTTCATTGAAGCCTACTTGTGACAAGCGATTATTATTATTGTTAATGGTACTAAAGGGTAACAGAATTGACACACACGGGCAGCACGGTGGCGCAGTGGTTAGCATTGCTGCTTCACGCCGCTGAGGCCCCAGGTTCGATCCGGGCTCTGGGTCACCGTCCGTGTGGAGCTTGCACATTCTCCCCGTGTTTGCGTGGGTTTCGCCCCCACAACCCAAAACACGTGCAGGGTAGGTGGATTGGCTGCGCTAAATTGCCCCTTAATTGGAAAAAATTAGTTGGGTAAATTTATAAAGAAAAAGTAATTGACACACAAATCTAGAGGCAGCCAAACGTTTTGGTTCAACACTCTGCACCAGGGCAGTCATCAATTATCTCGTTTGGTTTCTCTCGAGTACAATGTGATGTGATTTTTCCTATTTTGTGAAATGGACCAAGGACCATGATGGCAGGATTAACCCAGTTCTCCCAGAAATAAAACAACCATTTGGAATTGTTTATGGTGGTGTTCTGTGTTATCTAGACTCAAGTCCAAGGGAATGTGTACTTTAAAAAAAACGTCTGGATTATCATTTGGGAGCAGAGAGCATCCACCAGGGAAATACTGTTAGCCCAGAAGGTGCTGACAGGAAGTCTGGAGTTTAGCCCCGATGCTACTGTTAGGATGTCTGGAGAGCTGATTGGAGAGTGTGCAGGAAATGAACAGACTGCAGCAGGAAACCATCATTGGGAAGCTGTGGATGCAGATAACTGAGGAATTAATTTGCTTATGAAAGGAATGAGGTTCTGGAGGTTGCAAGAAACATTGTTCCTGTTCTTGTTTGTGTGGAGTTAGATGTCCAATGCCCTCTGTTATGGTTTATGATTGATGTATCTTAGTGGGAGAAGGCATGTTCAAAATATGTGGCTGATTGGATTTGACAGGGTTTGAGTTTTTGCCTGGGTCAGCTTTCGTAACTGACCTACAGGCTTAAAGGGATTCACCCAACTGCATGTTTTGCTCTCTGTTAATTGCTCACATTGGAAAAGATGACAGCAAGTATCAACACTGCAGCGCTTACCAAGGAATGAAACTGAAGGAGCTCTATTAGAATATTCAAACTCCCCCTGTATTCCTCTTTGTGTAGACACAAGCCCCTCATCAGCCCAGGGTGGCTTTGTGGGGGAGGGTCTGTTTCCTCCTTTTCCAGCTGAAGCATCACAATGATGGGGTGGAAAACGCATGAGGATGGATACGCGATGTTAAAATATCAACCTGTTTTTATTTAAATAAAGCAGTGCTTTGTATGGAGCTGGAGTACTAATGACAGCTCTGGGTCAGCAATCTGGTAATGTGCTCCTTAACGGCAATTATAACTCTGGGATGCACGGGGTATTGTGCTGAAGGAAGAAGGGGGTTGACGAATAGACAATTTCAGCAGTGGATATGTACAGTGAGTTAAAACATATTTCAGCCAATTGCCAATCTCTGCACGTAGCCAGTCATTCCCTCAAGGAACAAAACATTCCCTCAAGGAATGCGGAAAGTAAAAATTTGTCTGTGGATCATCTTAAACTGTGGTTGCCACCTGAAACATGAATAAAGGATTTGCACTCTTTTTCATCTACAAACTTTAGAGAGAGAGAGAAACTTAAGCTGATTCATTTTGAAGAAATTGACTGAAGAATATTTTTAAAACTTAATTTTAAAATCATGAACATCTAGATAGTTCATAAAGCTTGTTGTGTATCCAAAGTGAAAAGAAATGTATCATAATGCTGTTATTCATGCAAATGTACCCAGCTTCATCTAATTAGAATATTACACTTGTATTGCTTCCTAAGATAATATAAAGTTTGGTGCTGTTTGTGCTTTCGCATTTTATTCAGATGTAAAGGTAATTTTGTGTGTTTATTTTGGAATTCCTGACAAAATGTTTCAATTTCAAATCAAAATTATGTCAATGAAGCTTTGTACAACAAAAAAATTACAGTCACCCTATACACTAGAACATTAATACCCAGAATTCCCATGGAACATCACATAATTTCCATGTGTCCTTATTAAATATTTCTAATATTGACTTCACAATTCTAGATAGCCTGAACAACAATGATGTGTAGTGAGGTGAGGTCATTTGATTTTATTCAGCAAATGTGCTTATATTTTGTGTCCTTTTTCTATTTTGTCACACCCCCTATTCTCAGATTTTTAAAAATTGGTTCTTGACATGAGTATTGCTGTCAACACCACAATCCTTGCTCATCCTGAATTGTCCGTGAGCAGATGGTGGTGTGTTGCCTTCTTGAACCACTGCAGTCCATGGGGTGTAGGCACACCCACCGTGCTGTTAGGAAGGGAGTTCCAGTATATTAACCCAGTGAGAGTGAAGAAGGGTGACATTCTGCTTTATCTTTTAAAGACATAGAAACACAAAACTAAACAGTCCGAGGTGTGGGTTGATGCTTCTGCTTGAAGATGTTTTACCTTTTTAAAAATAAATTTCGAGCACCCAATATTTTTTTCCAATTAATAGGCAATTTATCATAGATTATCGTAGAATTTACAGTGCAGAAGGAGGCCATTCGGCCCATCGAGTCTACACCGGCTCCTAGAAAGAGCACCCCACCCAAGGTCAACACCTCCACCCTATCCCCATAACCCAGTAACCCCACCCAACACTAAGGGCAATTTATCATGGCCAATCCACCTAACCTGCACATCTTTGGACTGTGGGAGGAAACCGGAGGAAACCCACACAGACACGGGGAGGATGTGCAGTCTCCACACAGACAGTGGCCCAAGCCAGAATCGAAATTGGGACCCTGGAGCTGTGAAGCAATTGTGCTATCCACAATGCTACCGTGTTGCCAATGGTGTGCACAATTAGTGTGGCCAATCCACCTCACCTGCACATCTTTGGGTTGTGGGGGTGAGACCCATACAGACACGAACCTGGGTCCTCAGCGCTGTAGGCAGCAGTGCTAACCACTGCGCCACCGTGCCACCCCGACAATGTCTTACCTTGACAAGAGTCAGTATATTGGCCAGGCATCAGTCAGGACATCGCCAACACGGTCCTCAATTGCCCAACGCGTCAAAGGTTCCAGCCGGCTCAGTCTAAAGAGGCTCTACAGCCGCATGAAATGGTGACCTCCCCATGGTCCAAAGTTGGTGTTGACCTGTTCCATGCCAAGGGCCGAGACTATGTCGTCCTAGTGGACTACCTTTCCAACTACCCCGAGGTGGTCAAACTGTCTGACCTCACGTCAGCAACGGTAATCAAGACATGCAAGGAGACTTGTGCCCGGCATGGCATCCCACTCACGGTGATGAGTGACAACGGCCCCTGCTTCTTCAGCCAGGAGTGGACAGATTTTGCCCGGCTGTACAATTTTCAGCACGTTACATCCAGCCCCCACTACCCCCAGTCGAATGGCAAGGCTGAAAAAGGGGTCCACATTGTTAAAAGATTGTTGTGTAAAGCTGCTGACTTGGGTTCTGATTTCAACCTGGCGCTGTTGGCCTACAGGGCGACTCCTTTGTCCACTGGGCTGCCCCCAGCGCAGCTCCTAATGAACCGCACACTGCGAACGACGGTGCCAGCTATCCCCATTCCGGACCTTGACAACTTCCCAGTCCTACAGAGGATGCAGCAGTCTCGGGCCCAATGCAAGTCGGCGTACGACGCCCATGCCACAGATCTCCCTGACCTGGTGCCTGCTGACCGAGTTTGTGTTCAGCTACCTGACGGTGGCTGGTCTGCCACAGCTGTGGTGGTCAAGCAAGTGGCCCCGAGATCGTTCCTCGTTCGCATGCCTGATGGCTCCTTTCTTCGGCGTAATAGGCAGGCATTGCGTCGACTTCCGTGCCCGCCACCTAACCGTGATGTCCTGCCTCGCACACTGGTTCCTCAGGACACGCCCTTCCACGAGGCCACCGATCTGCCAGTCATTCTACCGACCTCTACATTGGCGGCAGTTCCGCCCATTCAAGTGCAGGCGGCCCCTGACCCATCCTTGAGGCGGTCAACCAGAATTCGTCACCCGCCACAGAGACTGAATTTATAGACTGAATGTTGCATTTACCTTGTTATCTCATCATTTACACATCTGTACATATTGTTTTTTTCTCATGTGTTATCTGCCCTCTATCTACACTAGACACCTTCCCATGTAAATACGTTAGCATATTCTGTATATAGTCAGGCTCCTGTACACAAACTCTATTTATTGACCTGAACACATTTTCTTTTTAAAAAAAGGGGGGGAGATGTCATAATATACATCCAGGTACATGATGGTGTGCAGGCAGGCAGTGATTGACACACAGGATAACCAGTGAACACACAGAACACAGCAGCCAATCACCAGACAGGACACGACCACTATAAAGCCAGAGGGCACCAGTTTTCCCGCTCTCTCGGGATCCAGCCTCTGAGACAGTCAGAGCTTGTGAGCAGCAACTAGAACATACACCATGTGGTAGTAAGATAGTCTGGTCAGGTTAGCCTCAGGTCTCCGGTCAAGTCAGCATAGTGTCAATCCACAGTTAAAGTATTATAGTTAAGTGTTCAATAAAATTGAGTTGCATTTCTTCAAGTGTTGGAAGCCTGTCTCTCTCTCCACTGCAGTAAATGCAGTCCTCATAGACCCAGCTTACCCAACACATCAGTTAGCATGGAGATCAACCTCTCCACCCTGTGCCCTGGCATGGCGGGGGACCTGCTGGAATTCTTGATGCTTGAAAAGGTCAAATTTGAACTGAGGGGAAGGATGGAGGGGTTCTACAATTCATGGGCATTATTCATTACGCACTTTCAAGAATTGGATCACACCGAACATTGGGGGGGGGGGGGGGGGGGGAACGACTGTATGTGTTAATAGTGACTATGGGTGATTCCTGATTCCTTTTTGTCATTTGTTTACGTTAGCATGTGGGCTAATGTTTGGGAGGATGGGATCATGGGGGTTATAGATATGGGGATTGACATTACATTCGTTACTGATTATTGTTTATTGTTGGGTGTAAATTTGGGAGAAAATGTGAGAGGAGAAGAATAAATATTTTTTTTTTTTAAATAAAAATTTTGTCCACATTGACAGATTGTGTTGCAATACTTAGGGTTTTAAATTGCAGTACGAGTTCAAAATAATTTCTGAAATCCTTAAGTGTTCGGAAAAAAAAATCAACTTTGATTTCAGGAAGACTAATTTGTACTGACTACCTAATGTGTTTTTTTTCCCCTCAAGAAAAAGTACATATAGGAATTTTAGATTGGATAACTGGAATCCATGGGATGGTAAAGCAATAGAACTCTACTGATTCTTTACTGCCTCGCATGTATGTGTAGTTGTACTTCGAAGATTTTCAGTGGGAAAATAAAGCATAGATGTAATGATCTAAGGCATCTGGTGTAGTGTCTTTGTAGCCTAGAATATAATACTATAGACTAAAGGAACTTGGGTTGGCCACCATGATGTCCTACATGACTTCCTATATGGTGACTATTACCATCCAAGCTTCTTTATTTACAACAGAAAGGTGATTTCTGCAAGCAGGCCAAGTCATCATGTAACAAAAATATGGTTTCTTCTCCCAACCACTAATTGGCTGCCTTGTCCAGGTTCAATAACGTGCTTCTTGAAGGTAATATAGAATGCTCCTGGCAATCTCATGATGTTTCCAAATATGGAAAACACCATTGGTGGGATTCTCCCATTCGGCGGCAGAGCGACGGCGCGAACGGGCCGCTGGGAGTACAGATTCTGGCCCCTACAGGGAGCCAGCACGGCTCTGGAGCGGTTCATGCCGTTCCAGCCTCCCATCCCAGCGCGAACAGTGCGCCGCGGGATCCGCGCATGCGTAGTGGCCGGCGTCAACGAGGACATGTGCAGTGGTGCCAGTGCCAGCTCACGCATGCGCGGTGGCCTCACTCAAAGCGCCGGCCCCGATGCAACATGGCGTGGGAGTTCAGGGGCCGGCGCGTAAGAAAATAGACCTGGGGAGCGAGAGGCCGGCCTGCCGATTGGTGGGCCCCGATTGCAGGCCAGGCCCTATCGGAGGCACCCCCCACAGGCAGCCCCCCAACCCTGCGCGCAGAGTTCCCGCCGGCTGCGACCAGGCGTGGATGGCGCTGGCGGGACTCTGCCTTTTTAGAGTGGCCACTCGGCCCATCCGGGCCGGAGAATCAGCGGCCCAGCCGCGTAGAGCAGCCCACGACCGGCGCCACACCGAACGTGCCTGGCGCCGATACCCCACTCCGCGGAGAATCGCGTGTCGGGGCGGCATGGCGCAGTTGCGGGGATTCTCCAGCCCGGCGTGGGGCTAGGAGATTCCTGCCCCACATGTCAATGTCTCCATGCCTAAACTCTGCTTCGTCAGATTTATTTATTATTTAAATAAGGCACCGAATCAATGGGATGTGACAAGGTATTCAAATTGTTTAAAAACTAGAATCAGCTTGTGAGTGGTTAAAAATAATCTTCCTTCCAGCACTGGATAAACAATCTTTAATGTGATGTTGTTCGGCTTTGGTTCATTCGCTGAGTTTGAATCTCAAGTCCGAACTAATTACAAGAGAGAGCTCAACGGAGGACAAAGCTGTCAATCATCTATGATTAAAGAGGTAATGTTGCCAACTATTAATTATAATGTTAATGATCAGGTGCTCCAAAATCTTCATTTTTTTGAGGATCCATTAACGATTTGACAAAGCGCAAATTAATTAGCAACAGCAATAAAGTCCCCAGATCATGTCTGAATTCCAGATCAATCACCCTGCCTGTCCCACAGACTTCATTTCAAACTTTGGTGCGGGAAATCAGCTTCAATTTTAACTACAGCTGTTTGAAGGCTGTATGGGGGGATAAAAGCAAGAACAGCATCAACTAGCACTTGTGCGGTGTCTTTAACATCGCAAAACGTCTCGCACTTCACAGAGGTGTTGTCAAACAAACTTTGACGCCGAGCCATTTGAGGAGATATTGGGACAGATGACTCTAGTTTGGTCAAATCGGTTGGTTTTAAAGAGCGACTTAAAAGGTGAAAGAGGTGGGGCGTGATTCTCCGCAAATGCGGCGAATCGTAAAAGCTGCCGTGAAACTGGCCGTGTTTCACGGCAGCCTCCGCGCCCTTTCCCGGGACCCGAATCTCCCCCCCGGGCGGGGCAAGGAGCGGGGCGCCGTGAAGCACGGCATCGCGGACTTAGCGCCGCGCGTCACGCCGGCAGACGCACACGATGACATCAGCCGCGCATGCGCGGGTTGGACGGCTCCAACCCGTGCATGCGCGGGGCCGTCATCTCCCTCGACCGCCCCGCGGACTGATCCTGCGGGGCAGCGGAGGGAGAAAGAGTGCGTCCGTTATGTCCGGTACCACGGCTGTGCCAATTGGGGCCCTGGATGCCCAGAACGGGCATGTTGCGGCCGTTTTTACGACGGCAGCAAGCAGGTGTGTTTGCTGCCGTAAAAACGGCCGTAAAGGCCTGGGCATTCGACCCATCGACCTGGGGAGAACCGCTGTTCGCCGTAAAAAACGGCGAGCAGCGATTCGTGTCGTGGGGGGGGGGGGGAGAATAGCGGGAGGGCGTGAAAAATGTCGGGGACGCCCTCCCGCTATTCTCCGACCCGTCGTGGGCAGCGGAGAATCGCGCCCGTGGAGGGGTTTAGGGAGGGAATTCCAGTGCCAGTGGCCCAGACAGCTGTGGGCATGCCCCGCAGTGGTAGGGAAATTTAAATCCAGAAAGCACCAATTTGTTATTATCTGGAAAGCGCTGCCTGAAAAGATGGTGGATTCATGTTCAATAATAAATTTCAAAAGGGAATTGGATGTACATTTAAAAAGGAGACATTTGTAGGCAAATGATGAAAGGTCAAGGACAGTTAACATTGTTCCTTCAAAGAGCTAGCACAAACATAATGGGCTGAATGGCCTTTTATGATATAGGATTCTGTAATTTAGCTGTTCTATGCTGCATTTATGCTTTCAGCTGGCACAAGCGGCATTGGCAGAGATCTACTGGCTAGATATAGGCCCATCAGCTTGACATCAGTTTTAGGAAGGTTCTTAAAAGGAATTATGAGGGATATTCTGTATGACTACATTTAAACATGTGGTTAATAGAGACTCTAAGCACAGCTTCTGGAAAAGAAGACTTACCAACCTGGATGAATTTTTTGAGGAGCTTAATAAATTGATAGATGGAGGGAACCCTTCATTGTAGGTTGAAATTATATTTTTGGATTTTTAGAAAGCTTTTAGACGAGGCGCTACAAAGTAGGTAACTAAAAGTGAAATTTCTTTTTTTAAATTTAGAGTACCCAATTATTTATTTTTTCCAATTAAAGGGGCAATTTAGCATTGCCAGTCCACCTAATCTGCACAGCTTTGGGTTGTGGGGGTGAAACGCACGCAGACACAGGGAGAATGTGCAAACTCCACACGGACAGTGACCCAGGGACGGGATTCGAACCCAGGTCCTCAGCGCCGCCATCCCAGTGCTAAACACTGCACCATATGCCGCCCCTAAAAGTGAAATTGGAGAGTGGATCTTGTGTTGGGGAAACAAATGTTTGTGTTCTACAGACAAAAGATTGTCATTAACGTCAGTTGTTCTGTGTGCAGATCGGTTATTAGTTGAGACCTGCTGGCCTCAGTGTCGTACAGTATTAATGATCTGGATGAAATTGTTGGGGACTCTATCTGCACGTTTGTGAATGACATGAAGATCTGCAAGTGTCAGAACCATAGATGAGAAGAAAAAATTAGAATGTGATCTAGATGCAATGGAGAAATTGGACTGCATCTAGCAGATGACATTTAATGCAGATAAGGATAGTGTTATCTGATGCTCATGGGTCGGGCTAATGTCTATACTGGCCTGGGTTCTGACTTGAAGTCCGTTCAGTGGGCAAGAGAACACTGTTAACGTTTTTAAGGGTTCATAATCAGTAGCAAGAGACTGAACTGAAAGCAAATAAAGTTGGAAAATATATAGCTAGGGTTATATAGTTAAAACGAAGACCACGTCTAGAATTGGCTTTGATTTTGCTGGAATATGGTAATAATAATCTTTCTTATCACAAGTAGGCTTACGTTAACACTGCAAAGCCCCTAGTCGCCACATTCCGGTGCCTGTTCGGGTACACGGAGGGAGAATTCAGAATGTCCAAATTACCGAACAGCATGTCTTTCGGGACTTGTGGGAGGAAACGTGGAGAATGTGCAGACTCCGCACAGACAAAGACCCAAGCCGGGAATCAAACCTGGGGCCCCAAGTGCTGTGAAGCAACTGAGCTAACCACTGTGCTACCGTGGTAACTCTATTATGCTTGTATTTCATGTTTAAATTCTGTTTGTTTTCCCCCATCAAATAGCTGGAAGTGTGATCTGCTAACAGCAGATCAAGGGCAACAGGACATCTTGGTGAACAACAGGAAAAAAGTGTCTATTTCCTTAACAAGGATTTGAAGGATTAAGAAATGAACAGGAAGAATTGAGGAGAAGTGTGAATTAGAGTAAGTGAATTCAGTGTCAATTCTAGTACAGGAACAGAAATAGGGCGAAGAAAAGCTGAAAAAATTACATTTTTAAAAACTAAAATAATTCACTAATTAAGGAATGAGACTTCACATTTTAAATTGTTCACCTTCTGGGCAAGGGAGATTGACTGGCAGTTGTTAATAATTATCACATTGTTAAAAGAGTGTTTATGCTGTTAATTAAAGTTCCTGTGGCCAATTAATATTAGAATTGCCAGTTTCACAAAGCAGTTTGTGATGGCTCACAATTCATAGGACATAGTTTCCTCGCTACAACTCACTAGCTAATTTGGGCAATAATTATGCTGTGTGTTGTGCATTGCACTGAGAATGACTAGCACATGCTCAATTCAGGTAGCCATAATCGAACTAACTTTATTTACCATTACCATTTACCATTATTGAACTAACTTTATTTGCACTTCTCTTACGGAAGCATCGACTCTCACAAACCTCTACAGATGTGCCATAGAGAGCAGCCTATCTGGCTTCATCACAGCCTGGTATGGCAACTGTTCGGCCCAAGATCGCAAGAAACTGCAGTGTGGTGAACTCAACCCAACGCATCACACAAGCTTGCCACCCTCACGTTGATTCTTGTCTACACCTGCCTCAGGAAGGCAGACAGCATTATCAGAGACCCCTCCCATCCAGGCTCTGCCCTCTTAAAGATCCTGCCATCAGGTAGAAGATACAGAAGTCTGAAGACCCGCACATCCAAACATAGGCACAGCTTCTTCCCCACAGCTACTAGACTCCTCAACGACTCTCCCTCGGACTGATCTGTTCCCTGTAAGAACACTATTCACGATGCCCTATGCTGCTCTTGCTCATGTATTTGCCTAGTTTGGCCCCTTGTTCCGCACTGTAACCAATCACTATTTGTCAATGTACCATTTGTCAATGTACTCTGTCGATTATTCTTTTTTTGTTTACTATATACGTACTGTGTACGTTCCCTTGGCTGCAGGAAAACACTTTCACTGTACTTTGGTACATGTGACAATAAATCAAATCAAACCAACGGAGAGGTCTGAATAACAAAAATCTCAACTCTTGTGACATACTACATTCCCCACTAAAAATAACAACTAATACATTGCAATGTAAAATGATGCATGTACCTGATTTCCCAGTGTAACTGAATCAAATTAAACAGGTTGTGTTTCTTGTTTTTTTTTACTGTAATTGCAACCAAAACAAATATGACTGATGCTACCAGAGTAATTTAGATATTTTAAAAAAAGTTTTTCCATAACACCAGTCTGTGTCTAAGGAAAATATCATCATTTGACCAGAAGTAATGGAAAGGACAACTTTTATTTCTTTTTTCCTACATATTTTTTAATTAACCTATCTGGCTTCTTTCTCTTTCTGTCCGGGGTTTTCCTTCCTTTTCCATTAGCTTGACTCTGCTGTCTCAACATCTCTGACTGTGTCAAACCTGAACTTTGACTTTGATCACCAGCTCCACTTAATGGTTGGGATTGTGACATTGATGATTTCAAAATATAGGGACAGGAGTATGCCATTCAGCCCATGCAACCTGTTCCACCACTCAATACAATCATGGCTGATGTGACACTTCCATGTCTTTTACACACACTTTCCCCATAACTCTTTGCATTATTGTTCATCAGAAATCTATCAATCTACATTAAACATACTGAATGACTGAGCTTCCACAGCCCTCTGGAGTAGAGAACGCCAAAGATTCACAACCCTCTCTCTAAAGAGATTTCTCCTTATCGCGATCCTAAAGTGGTATCCCCCTTTTTTGAAATTGTGCCTCGTGGTTCTCCAACAAAGGGAAACAAATCTGGTGAACTTTCTTTGCACTCCCTCGATGGCAATAATATCCTTTCTGAGGTAAGAGGACCAAACTGCACACACTACTCTAGGTGCAGTCCAACCAAGCTCCAATGGAACTGAAGCAAGACCTCACTAGTCCTGTACTTAAAGAGGCTAACATTCCATTAGACTTCATGATAGCTTACTGCATCTGCATGTTAACCTTCAGTGAATTATGGACAAGGAAATTTCCCTTTGTAAATCTACACTCTCTGTCACCTGAATTGACCATGTTTGAATCACTGCTAGTCAAGTGAAAGGCCCACCCTTTGTATAAGTTTCTGTTTTCGCTGCAGTAAAAGAAAAAAATAGCTAAAATGCTGCGAAGAGAAGACCTGAATGGGGTCCCTCCTTCCTCCCCCCACTCTCTCTCTCTCTCTCTCTCTCTCCAGCCTATCTTGCAAACCTTTGAACCCTGTTTGACAACCATGATCATCCTGGGATGCCTGTGCTGCAGACAGTGATTGTCTCCAGAAGGACAGCCAAATCAATAGCTACATCTTTAAATTGTACCCACAAGGGCAATAATAATCATCTTTATTGTCACAAGTAGGTTTACATTAACACTGCAGTGAAGTTACTGTGAAAATCCCCTAGCCGCCACACTCCAGCACCTGTTCGGGTACACAGAGAGAGAATTCAGAACGTCCAATTCCCCTAACTATCATGTCTTTCAAGAATTGTAGGAGGAAACCCACACAGACCCAGGGAGAACATGCAGACTCCGCACAGACTGACCCAAGCAGGAATCGAACCTGGGACCCTGGTACTGTTAAGCAACAGTGCTAACCACTGTGCTACTGTACACATGACCACTGAGTTCATCCTGAAGTCACCAAACTATGGGCCACATACCCCTTCTATTTTTGTGTGTGAACTTCAAGGGTGTGTGCATGCGTGCATTCGAGGTTGGAGTGTATTTTTTAATTTTTAACTTAGACCAGTTAAATATAATAAAGACAACTTCATTCTTAAACTCAAGAAGATCTCTCTGGTTCTTTTAGGATCACAGCGCATAAAGAGCATATTCACTGAATTGCCAAGTATATCCTTTTCACAATAAAACCCTGTTGCAGCCAAATGAATGGCAAAAGAAGGGAGCCATTTACCCTTCCACATTTGATCGTAACACTGGCGTTTCATGACTCATCCACTTTGTCTTCCTCTTTTATTCTGCCATTGACATCAGGTTTATGCAAACTAAAACTTGTTTTCGGAGCATGTTTAAACACCAACTTGCAAGGTGAGCAAAATGTGGACTGTGGCATTAGTCCATTAAAAAAACATAAAATTGCCTAGACTGTGTCAAAGAGACGTGTGGAAATTACACCCTAGCTTGTCACCTAGCAACTGCTTCTGCAAAGACATCTTCACAATCTGTGCACTTCATTCTGCATAACCATTCAATACTCGGAAATATTTCAAGCTCTTCTCAGCTAAATTGTGGATCATTATCTGACTCCAACACACCTGGCAGCCCCAGCCCATAAATTACAAACCAACTTCTCAAAACCTTGATAGTTTTGACACTTGTGCTATTGAGCATAGACTCATCATTTATCTACTTGCTACAGCTGTTAGCCAAAACAAGATGTTCATTCCCTTCCATCTCTAAAACATCTACACTCACGCGTTCCCACAGTTTCCATGTATTTGATTGTGCAATGAAGAGCATGTTGGTTGGATCATCTCTCATTCAGAGACACATTCCACCAACCTTTCACCAATACTTCAATATCTCTAACTACCTCTTGTTGGGAACAGTGTACAATTTTTAAGTTTAATAAAAAGATTTGTGTGCGAGTGTAGTGACGGGAATTTTTCAGCTTTGAGAAGAGAAATACGACAAGGGTAATGGGAGACTGCCTTTTGGGAGCTGGTGTTTACTCTGCAGCTGAAGCAATAGTGATGTTGGAGTACAGTTTGGGGTGTAGACTCATAGATGTTTACAGCATGGAAGCAGGCCCTTCAACCCAACTTGTCCATGCCGCCTATTTATGCCACTAAGCTAGTCCCAATTGCCCGCATTTGGCCTATACCCATCTTACCCATAGAACTGTCTAAATGATTTTTAAAAGACAACATTCTACCCGCCTCTACTACTGCCTCTGGCAGCTCGTTCCAGATACTCACCACCCTCTGTGTGAAAGAATTGCCCCTCTGGACCCTTTTCTATTTCTCCCATATCACCTTAAACCTCTGCCCTCTAGTTTTAGACTCCCCTACCTTTGAAATGAAAATGAAAATCACTTATTGTCACGAGTAGGCTTTAATGAAGTTACTGTGAAAAGCCCCTAGTCGCCACATTCCGGCGCCTGTTCGGGGAGGCTGGTACGGGAATTGAACCGTGCTGCTAGCCTGCCTTGGTCTGCTTTAAAAGCCAGCGATTTAGCCCAGTGTGCTAAACCAGCCCCTTTGGGAAAAGATGTTTACTATCTACCTTGTATATGCCCCTCATTATTTTATAAACCTCTATAACTTCACCCCTAAGCCTCCTACGGTCCAGGGAAAATGTCCCAGTCTATCTAGTCTCTCCGTATAACTGAAACCATCAAGTCCCAGTAACATCCTAGTAAATCTTTTCTGTATTCTTTCTAGTTTAATAGTATCCTTTCTATAATAGGGTGACCAGAACTGTATACCGTATTCCAAGTGTAGCCTTACTAATGTCTTGTACAACTTCAACAAGACGTCCCAACTCCTGTATTCAATGTTCTGACCAATGAAACCAAGCATGTCGAATGCCATCTTCACCACCCTGTCCACTTGTGACTCCACTTTCAAGGAGCTATGAACCTGTACTCAGAGATCTCTTTGTTCTGTAACTCACCCAACACTGTATCATTAACTGAGTAGGTCCACCGGGCAGCACAGTGGCGCAAGTGGTTAGCACTGCAGCCTCACAGCGCCAAGGTCACAGGTTCGATCCCGGCTCTGGGTCACTGTCCATGTGGAGTTTGCACATTCTCCCCATGTTTGCTTGGGTTTTGCCCCCACAACCTGTATTCAATGGAGCTTGTTAATTAGTTAATTGCATTAGGCCAGTTTTCCGAGGCGAGAGTCACAGCATAAATAGGAGCTAGTTACAGTGCAGACTTTGTTTGCACTGGAGTGCTGAGCTTGTGGCATTTGAGTGCTACAGTGAGAGTTTGGTGACTGAGGGAGTTAGGTGAGGAGGGAGTAAGGTGCTCCTTACATTTCATTTCCTATATTTATCAAAGAGCGTGAAGGGAGCCAGAAGTTTAGAGTACAGCTGACTGGAAGCAGAGTCGGAGGTCCACTGGTCCACGGGGCAGCTAATTCTGTAAAGTAAGAGGGGATGGAGGCTAGGGCAGTTGCATGCTCCTCCTGTAGGATGTGGGTGGTGAGGGATACCACTGGTGTCCCCGCTGACTATACCTGCGGGAAGTGCACCCAACTCCAGCTCCTCAGAGACCGTGTTAAGGAACTGGAGCTGGAGCTGGATGAACTTCGGATCATCCGGGAGGCAGAGGGGGTTATCGAGAAGAGTTACAGGTAGGTAGTCACACCAAAGGTACTGGACAAGAGTAGCTGGGTTACAGTCAGGGGAAAGAAAACTAACAGGCAGACAGTGCAGGGATCCCTCATGGCCATTCCCCTTCAAAACAAGTATACCGTTTTGGATTCTGTTGGGGGGGATGACCTACCGGGGGAAGGCCCCAGCGGCCAGGTCTCTGGCACTGAGTCTGGCTCTGGGGCTCAGAAGGGAAGGGGGGAGCATAGAAAAGCAATAGTAATAGGAGATTCAATGGTTAGGGGAATAGATAGGAGATTCTGTGGTCGCGAGCGAGACCCCCGAAAGGTATGTTGCCTCCCGGATGCCAGGGCCAGGGATGTCTCGGATCGTGTCTTCAGGATCCTGAAGGGGGAGGGTGAGCAGCCAGAAGTCATGGTGCACATTGGTACCAACGACGTAGGTAGGAAAAAGGGTGTGGAGGTAATGAACAAGTTTAGGGAGTTAGGCTGGAAGTTAAAGGCCAGGACAGACAGAGTTGTCATCTCTGGTTTGTTGCCGGTGCCACGTGATAGCGAGGCTAGGAATAGGGAGAGAGTGCAGTTGAGCACGTGGCTGCAGGAATGGTGTAGGAGGGAGGGCTTCAGGTATTTGGATAATTGGAGCGCATTCTGGGGAAGGTGGGACCTGTACAAGCAGGACGGGTTGCATCTGAACCAGAGGGGCACCAATAGCCTGGGGGGGAGGTTTTCTAGTACTTTTTGGGAGGGTTTAAACTAATTTGGCAGGGGAATGGGAACCGGATCTGTAGTCCAGCAACTAAGGAAGCCGATATTCAGGACGCCAAAGCATGTAGTGATGCAGTGGGGAAGGTAACACTGACAAAGGAGAGTACTTGCAGGCAAGGAGGTGGGTTGAAGTGTGTATACTTTAATGCAAGAAGCATCAGGAATAAGGTGGGTGAACTAAAGGCATGGATCGGTACTTGGGACTACGATGTGGTGGCCATCACGGAAACTTGGATAGAAGAGGGGCAGAAATGGTTGTTGGAGGTCCCTGGTTATAGATGTTTCAACAAGATTAGGGAGGATGGTAAAAGAGGTGGGGGGTAGCATTGTTAATTAGAGATAGTATAACATCTGCAGAAAGGCAGTTCGAGGGGGATCTGCCTACTGAGGTAATATGGGTTGAAGTCAGAAATAGGAAAGGAGCAGTCACCTTGTTGGGAGTTTTCTATAGGCCCCCCAATAGCAGCAGAGATGTGGAGGAACAGATTGGGAAACAGATTTTGGAAAGGTGCAGAAGTCACAGGGTAGTAGTCATGGGTGACTTCAACTTCCCAAACATTGAGTGGAAACTCTTTAGATCAAATAGTTCGGATGGGGTAGTGTTTGTGCAGTGTGTCCAGGAAACTTTTCTAACACAGTATGTAGATTGTCCGACCAGAGGGGAGGCCATATTGGATTTAGTACTTGGTAATGAACCAGGGCAGGTGATAGATTTGTTAGTGGGGGAGCATTTTGGAGATAGTGACCACAATTCTGTGACTTTCACCTTAGTTATGGAGCGGGATAGGTGCGTGCAACAGGGCAAGGTTTATAATTGGGGGAAGGGTAAATACAATGCTGTCAGACAAGAATTGAAGTGCAGAAGTTGGGAACATAGGTTGTCAGGGAAGGACACAAGTGAAATGTGGAACTTGTTCAAGGAACAGGTACTGCATGTCTTTGATATGTATGTCCCTGTCAGGCAGGGAAGAGATGGTCGAGTGAGGGAACCATGGTTGACAAGAGAGGTTGAATGTCTTGTTAAGAGGAAGAAGGAGACTTGTGTAAGGCTGAAGAAACAAGGTTCAGGCAGGGCGCTGGAGGGATACAAGATAGCCAGGAGGGAACTGAAGAAAGGGATTAGGAGAGCTAAGAGAGGGCATGAAAAATCTTTGGCAGGTAGGATCAAGGAAAACCCCAAGGCCTTTTACACATATGTGAGAAATATGAGAATGACTAGAGCGAGGGTAGGTCCGATCAAGGACAGTAGCGGGAGATTGTGTATTGAGTCTGAAGAGATAGGAGAGGTCTTGAACAAGTATTTTTCTTCAGTATTTACAAACGAGGGGGGCCATATTGTTGGAGAGGACAGTGTGAAACAAACTGATAAGCTCAAGGAGATACTTGTCAGGAAGGAAGATGTGTTGCGTGTTTTGAAAAACTTGAGGATAGACAAGTCCCCCGGGCCTGACGGGATATATCCAAGGATTCTATGGGAAGCAAGAAATTAAATTGCAGAGCCGTTGGCAATTATCTTTTCGTCCTCGCTGTCAACAGGGGTGGTACCAGAGGATTGGAGAGTGGCGAATGTCGTGCCCCTGTTCAAAAAAGGGAATAGGGATAACCCTGGGAATTACAGGCCAGTTAGTCTTACTTCGGTGGTAGGCAAAGTAATGGAAAGGGTACTGAGGGATAGGATTTCTGAGCATCTGGAAAGGCACTGCTTGATTAGGGATAGTCAGCACGGATTTGTGAGGGGTAGGTCTTGCCTTACAAGTCTTATTGACTTCTTTGAGGAGGTGACCAAGCATGTGGATGAAGGTAAAGCAGTGGATGTAGTATACATGGATTTTAGTAAGGCATTTGATAAGGTTCCCCATGGTAGGCTTGTGCAGAAAGTAAAGAGGCATGGGATAGTGGGAAATTTGGCCAGTTGGATAACGAACTGGCTAACCGATAGAAGACAGAGAGTTGTGGTGGATGGCAAATATTCAGCCTGGAGCCCAGTTATCAGTGGTGTACCGCAGGGATCAGTTCTGGGTCCTCTGCTGTTTGTGATTTTCATTAACGACTTGGATGAGGGAGTTGAAGGGTGGGTTAGTACATTTGCAGATGATACGAAGATTGGTGGAGTTGTGGATAGTGAGGAGGACTGTTGTCGGCTTCAAAGAGACATAGATAGAATGCAGAGCTGGGCTGAGAAGTGGCAGATGGAGTTTAACCCTGACAAGTGTGAGGTTGTCCATTTTGGAAGGACAAATATGAATGCGGAAATATGAACGGTAGGGTTCTTGGCAATGTGGAGGAGCAGAGAGATCTTGGGGTCTATGTTCATAGATCATTGAAAGTTGCCACTCAAGTGGATAGAGCTGTGAAGAAGGCCTATGGTGTGCTAGCGTTCATTAGCAGAGGGATTGAATTTAAGAGCTGTGAGGTGATGATGCAGCCGTACAAAACCTTGGTCAGGCCACATTTGGAGTACCGTGTGCAGTTCTGGTCGCCTCATTTTAGGAAGGATGTGGAAGCTTTGAAAAAGGTGCAAAGGAGATTTACCAGGATGTTGCCTGGAATGGAGAGTAGGTCATACGAGGAAAGGTTGAGGGTGCTAGGCCTTTTCTCATTAGAACGGAGAAGGATGAGGGGCGACTTGATAGAGGTTTATAAGATGATTAGGGGAATAGATAGAGTAGACAGTCAGAGACTTTTTCCCCGGGTGGAACACACCATTACAAGGGGACATAAATTTAAGATAAATGGTGGAAGATATAGAGGGGATGTCAGAGGTAGGTTCTTTACCCAGAGAGTAGTGGGGGCATGGAATGCACTGCCTGTGGAAGTAGTTGAGTCGGAAACGTTAGGGACCTTCAAGCGGCTATTGGATAGGTACATGGATTAGGGTAGAATAATGGAGAGTAGGTTAACTTCTTAAGGGCAGCACGGTAGCATTGTGGATAGCACAATTGCTTCACAGCTCCAGGGTCCCAGGTTCGATTTCGACTTGGGTCACTGTCTGTGTGGAGTCTGCACATCCTCCCCGTGTGTGCGTGGGTTTCCTCCGGGTGCTCCGGTTTCCTCCCACAGTCCAAAGATGTGCAGGTTGGGTGGATTGGCCATGAAAAATTGTCCAAAATTCTATGATTAACCTAGGACAAAAGTTTGGCGCAACATCGTGGGCCGAAGGGCCTGTTCTGTGCTGTCTTTCTCTATCTAAACCCAAAAATGTGCAGGTTAAGGGGATTGACAAGCTACATTTCAGACACCTCACCTGTGGCTGTTGACAATTCAAATATCTTTGCCAGGGGACCCGCTATTTCCACCCTAGCCTCCCACAATGTCCTGGGATACATTCCATCAGGTCCTGGGGATTTCATGCTCTGCTTTAACATTTCCAACAACACCTTCTCTAATGTATACACACCTCAAGACATCACTATTTATTTGCTCAAGTTCCCTAACATCCATGCCTTTCTCAACAGTAAATACTGATGAGAAATATTCATTCAGGATCTCACCCACCTCTTGCGGATCCGTACATATGACCTTGTAGATCCTTAAGAGGGCCTAGAAGGAGGCCATTTGGCCCATCGAGTCTGCACCGACCCACTTAAGCCCTCATTTCCACCTATTCCCATAACCCAGTAACCCCTCCTCACCTTTTTTGGACACTAAGGGCAATTTAGTATGGCCAATTCACCTAACCTGCATGTCTTTGGACTGTGGGAGGAAACCGGAGCACCCGGAGGAAACCCACGCAGACACGGCGAGAACGTGCAGACTCCGGACAGACAGTGACCCAGCGAGGAATCAAACCTGGGACCCTGGTGCTGTGAAGTCACAGTGCTTGCCACGTGTTCTACCGTGCTGCCCTATAACTTATTGTTACAAGTAGGCTTCAATGAAGTTACTGTGAAAAGCCCCTAGTCACCACATTCCGGCGCCTGCTTGGGGAGGCCGGTAAGGGAATTGCTCCCGCGCTGCTGGCCTTGTTCTGCACTACAAGCCAGCTGTTTAGCCCACTGTGCTAAACCAGCCCCTGTTCTCTCCTATTCTCTCCTTAGAAGAAGCTCTTTGGATTTTCCTTTGCCTTATCTGCCAAAGCAATCTCATGTCCCCTTTTTGCCCTCCTGATTACTCTCTCAACTCTACTCCAACAACCTCTATACTCTTCAAGGGATTTACTTGATCCCAGCTGCCTATGCATGTCATATGCCTCCTCCTTTTAATGCGTCAATATCCTGAGGATTCCAGGGTTCCCTAGTACTCCCAGCCTCGCCTTCACTCTAAAAGCAATGTGCTTATCCTGAACCCTGGTTAACACACTTTTGAAAGCCTCCCACTTACCAGCCGTCCTTTTGTTGGCCAACAGACCACCCCCCCCATCAACTTTTGAAAATTTGTGTCTAACACCATCAAAATTGGTCTTGCCCCAATTTAGAATTTTAACTTTTGGGTCAGAACTATCATTCTCCATAGCTATCTTAAAACTAATGCAATTATGGTCACTGGTCCCAAAGTGATCCCTCACTAACGCTTCTGTGACCTGCCCTTCCTTATTTCCCAAGAGGAGGTCAGGTTTTACCCCCTCTCTATTCGGGCCATCCACATACTGAATGAGAAATTCCTCCTGAATACATTCAACAATTTCTCTCCATCCAAGTCCCTAATGCTACGGCTGTCCCAGTCAATGTTGGGAAAGTTAAAGTCCCTAACTATTACCACCCTATTTTTCTTGCAGCTATCTGTAATCTCCTTTCATATTTGCTCCTCAATTTCCCGCTGACTATTTGGGGCCTGTAGTACAATCCTATCAAAGTGATCTCTCCCTCCTTATTTTTCAGTTCTCCCATGCCCTGAGTTCATCTACCTTGCCCGTCAGGCCTCTTGCATTGAAATAAATGCAGTTTAGTCTAGACTTCCCTTGCTCTTTGCCCTGCTTTCTCAGACCATCTGTCCAGTCATGTTTTGTGCACTCTCGCTGTGTTCTATTTCTCTTAGCCTTCGAGTTGTTCACTGAGTTCTCCACAGTCTCTGTGCCCCTTTTTGATTTTGGTTTCTCCGCCATTCACTTTTCCCTTACTGTCTTTTGTTTCTAGAACATAGAACATACAGTGCAGAAGGAGGCCATTCGGCCCATCGAGTCTGCACTGACCCACTTAAGCCCTCACTTCTCCCCTATCCCCATAACCCAATAACCTTTCCTAACCTTTTTTGGTCACTAAGGGCAATTTATCATGGCCAATCCACCTAACCCGCACGTCTTTGGACTGTGGGAGGAAACTGGAGCACCCGGAGAAAACCCACGCAGACACGGGGAAAACGTGCAGACTCTGCTCAGACAGTGACCCAGCAGGGAATCGAACCTGCGACCCTGGCGCTGAAGCCACAGTGCTAATCACTTGTGCTACTGTGCTGCCCCCACTTTACTTCCCTTCGATTCCCTGCATTGGTTCCCATCCCCCTGCCACATTAGTTTAAACCCTCCCCAACAGCACTAGCAAACACTCCTCCTGGGCCATTGGTTCCAGTCCTGCCCAGATGCAGGCCCCACCTGCCCCAGAACCTGTCCCAGGAATTTGAATCCCTCTCACACCATCTCTCAAACCACATATTCATCTTATCTATCCTGACATTCCTACTCTGACTAGCAAATGGCACTGGTACCATTCCTGAGATTACTACCTTTGAGTCCTACTTTTTAGTTGAACGCCTGACTCCCTAAATTCAGCCTGTAGGAACTCAACATGTTTTAACCTATACGGCTGGTGCCTATACGCACCATGACGGCTGGTTGTTCACCCTCCCCCTCCAGAATGTTCTGCAGCCGTTCCGAGACATTCTTGACCCTTGCACCAGGGAGGCAACATACCATTCTGGAGTCTCATTTGTGTCCACAGAAACGCTTGTCTATTCCCCTTACAATTGAATCCCCTTTCACTATAGCTCTGCTACTCTTTTTCCTGCCCTCCTGTGAAGCAGAGCCAGCCACGCTGCCATGAACCTGGCTGCTGCCACCCTCCCTTTGTGAGCCATCTCCCTCAACAGTATCCAAAATGTGGAGATGCCGGCGTTGGACTGGGGTGAGCACAGTAAGAAGTCTTACAACACCAGGTTAAAGTCCAACAGGTTTGTTTCAAACACTAGCTTTCGGAGCACTGCTCCATTCACCTGAGGAAGGAGCAGTGCACCGAAAGCTAATGTTTGAAACAAACATGTTGGACTTTAACCTGGTGTTGTAAGACTTCCTACAAAATGGTATATCTGTTTTGGAGGGGCAGCACGGTAGTGCAGTGGTTAGCACTGGTGCCTCACAGCACTGAGGTCCCAGGATCGATCCTGGCTCTGGGTCACTGTCCGTGTGGAGTTTGCACATTCTCCCCGTGTTTGCATAGGTTTCGCCCTCACAACCCAAAGATGTGCAGGGTAGGTGGATTGGCCACGCTAAATTGCCCCTCAATTGGAAAAAAATTAATTGAGCACTCTAAATTTACAAAGAATAAATAATAAAATATCTGTTTTGGAGGGAGATGACCACAGGGGATCCCTGCACTGCCTTCCTACTCTTCCTCTGTCTGCTGGTCACCCATTCCCTATCTTCCTCAGTAATTTTAATCTGTGGTGTGACCAATTTACTCAACGTGCTATCCATGATTTCCTCAGCATCGCGGATGTTCCAAAGTGAATCCACCTGCACTCCAAAGCCGCCAAGTGGTCTGACAGGAGCTGCAGTTGGACACACTTCCTGCACATGATGAAGTCAGGAACACCTGAATTCCCACATCGCACAGGAAGAGCTTGACATGGGTCTGGGATCTCCTGCCATGACTTCACCCTTTTGTTAGCTTCACAATAGTGCCAAGAGTGAATGAGAGAAAATAAAATAGAAAATAAAAACTACATACCCAGTCACCAGCTAATCACTTACCTGCTGGCCCAGATATCCTTCTTTACCCTTGCTTGTCCTCTTCACAGTGCCTTTTTGTTTGATTTGAGGAGGAGGGAAGCACTAATGTAGTGTTTCGGGCTCATCCGCTCCTTGACACCAGTTCTTCAGCTACCCACAGTGCAGTTGAGGTGACTGAGTTGACTTCTCCCAGAATCCTCTTCTGCCGCCTCTGCTGGATGACGATCTTCCTTCTGTTCATCACTCAAGGAGTTCTTCGGGGCGAGATACGAGTTGAGTGAGAAGCATCAAGTGAATGTTCACGACTTCATCAGAAGAAAACCATTTGCACATGTGCCAGTCCCAAGAAAGGAGCCTTTGTGTCAAGCTAGTGATAACTCTTCACTGATTTATGTGTCTGTAAATATATTGCTGTGTGAAGAAATGTTGGGAAATTGAATCATCATCTTGTGTTTGTATTGAGATCTTTTTGTCTGCTGTAATCATAGAATCACTACAGTGCAGAAGGAGGCCATTCAGCCCATCGAGTCTGCAGAGGATATACCTCATTTTTCCTGTTTAATAAATATTTTTTCTTTGTGTTAGAAGTTTATCTGCAAATCGCTTCTTAGCCTTTTGGCTAAGATCAAGTGTCAGATCAAGTCCAAGATTTTTTTTTTTTTTTTATAAATTTAGAGTACCCAATTATTTTTTCCAATTAAGGGGCAATTTAGAGTGGCCAATTCACCTATCCTGCACATTTTTGGGTTGTGGGGGCGAAACCCACGCAGACACGGGGAGAATGTGCAAACTCCACACAGACAGTGACCCAGGGCCGGGATTCGAACCCGGGTCCTCAGCGCCGTAGGCAGCAATGCTAACCACTGTGCCACCGTGCTGCCCCAGATCAAGTCCAAGATGAGGTGTAATGCCTTTTCTTGTCAGCTTGGATCATGTATGTCTCCCTTGTGGAGACCATGAATTGGGTTCAATTTGAATTTGAATTGTTTTTTGGAGTAAGCAATGAGGTGGATTAAGGGTTTGCCCTGTCCACTCTGCGAATTGGCTTTGTAATGTAAAGATGGGATAAAAAAATATATATTTTTATCAGAACATTCCTGTGAATTTGTCCAGTAACTTGCCTCCACGGTTTTCAAAATAAAAGTTAAAATCTATCAAGCCAGGTTTCACTTGATCAGACTTGTCCAGTAATCATAACACTGAACAGTCAAAATTACTTTTTGCCACTGTTTAATCTTGTAAAATTTTGGGACAATTACAATTGTCAGATGGAGTGCTGATGTTAATGGGGCTGCTTAGTTCAGATTAGCTACAAATAATGCTGAATACAAGTATGTTGCCACAGTTTTCACATAGTGATGTCCCGGAGGACTGGAGAATAGCCAATGTTCCTTTGTTTAAGAAGGGTAACAAGGATAATCCAGGGAACTACAGGCCGGTGAGCCTTGCGTCAGTGGTAGGGAAATTACTGGAGAGAATTCTTCGAGACAGGAACTACTCCCATTTGGAAGCAAGTGGACATATTAGCGAGAGGCAGCACAGTTTTGTGAAGGGGAGGTTGTGTCTCACTAATTTGATTGAGTTTTTTTGAGGAGGTCACAAAGATGATTGATGCAGGTAGGGCAGTGGATATTGTTTACATGGACTTCAGTAAGGTCTTTGACAAGGTCCCTCATGGTAGACTGGTACGAAAGGTGAAGTCACACGGGATCAGAGGTGAGCTGGCAAGATGGATACAGAACTGGCTAGGTCATAGAAGGCAGAGAGTAGCAATGGAAGGGTGCTTTTCTGATTGGAAGGCTGTGAGTAGTGGTGTTCCGCAGGGATCAGTGCTGGGACCTTTGCTGTTCGTAGTATATATAAATGATTTGGAGGAAAATGTAACTGGTTACATTAGTAAGTTTGCGGATGACACAAAGGTTGGTGGAATTGCAGATAGCGATGAGGACTGTCAGAGGATACAGCAGGATTTAGATCGTTTGGAGACTTGGGCGGAGAGATGGCAGATGGAGTTTAATCCAGACAAATGTGAGATAATGCATTTTGGAAGGTCTAATGCAGGTAGGGAATATACAGTGAATGGTAGAAACCTCAAGAGCATTGACAGTCAGAGATCTAGGTGTACAGGTCCACAGGTCACTGAAAGGGGCAACACAGGTGGGGAAGGTAGTCAAGAAGGCATACGGCATGCTTGCCTTCATTGGCCGTGGCATTGAGTATAAAAATTGGCAAGTCATGTTGCAACTGTATAGAAACTTAGTTAGGCCACGCTTGGAATATAGTGTTCAATTCTGGTCGTCACACTACCAGAAGGATGTGGAGGCTTTAGAGAGGGTGCAGAAGAGATTTACCAGGATGTTGCCTGGTATAGAGGGCATTAGCTATGATGAAAGGTTGAATAAACCCGGTTTGTTCTCACTGGAACGGGAGGTTGAGGGGCGACCTGATAGAGGTCTACAAAATTATGAGGGGCATAGACAGAGTGGATAGTCAGAGACTTTTTCCCAGGGTAGAGGGGCCAATTACTAGGGGGCATAGATTTAAGGTGCGAGAGGCAAGGTTTAGAGGAGATGTATGAGGCAAGTTTTTTACAGAGTGTAGTGGGTGCCTGGAACTTGCTGCCGGAGGAGGTGGTGGAAGCAGGGACAATAGTGACGTTTAAGGGGCATCTTGACAAATACATGAATAGGATGGGAATAGAGGGATACGGATCCCAGAAGTTAGAAGATTTTAGTTTAGACAGGCAGCATGGTCGGCCCAGGCTTGGAGGGCCGAAGGGCCTGTTCCTGTGCTGTACCTTTCTTTGTTCTTTGTTATTAAGTTAATCACAATAAGCAGAAAAACATGAAACTTAACAAAGGAGAGATATATACTCAGTTTATTCTGGAATGCCGGTCTGCGATCCTCCATCTGACCGTTGTCTTCTGTTGATTGTAATCTACCTTCTTCCTGCTGATCTTCCTTAAGATGTGTGCCAAATGGTCCCAAGTCTCTTTCTTTTCGATCAAACCCATGCATGATCAGTGGCGTTCCTGAGCTCTGATTGTTTTGCGCACCGCATGATTGAACTCTTGAGTGGTTTCTTATTGATGAAGGTCTTCTTCTGCAGTCACTTTTTGTTATCTCCTGACCATTTCCCTAAGGTGCCAGCCACCTGTGGGATGTCCCTCTCATTACAGTTTTTCCCAGTTATTTCATTGACGTTTTCTGGTTCTGAGATAATGTGGCACCTCAAAGTATTGTTGGTATCGACTTGCTTGAGATGGGAGCATGTGGTGTCAATGGATTAATGATTACCTTCCCAAATCTCTAATGGGTCGATAAATGTCCTGTAGAATTTGCATTAAACCAGCTGCTTATCGGTATGTTGCTGGTGTACGATCTCGTAGGGACTACTAGTATTTGGAACAAAGCTAATTAAGAAGGTATGGTTCAATGATTACAAAAACTATCTTCAACCACCGAAGGCATAGAGAGCCCATCCCTGGCATTTCAATGTATACACCACATCCATGGCCGTAACCATTTTGTTCTTGCCGTGTTCAGTATAGGTCGGCGAGGCCCTGATGACAGTTTCTAGGAAAAATTTCAGGACCCACAAACCTCCTTGTAGATGAAATGAAATGAAAATCGCTTATTGTCACAAGTAGGCTTCAAATGAAGTTACTGCGAAAAGGCACTAGTTGCCACATTCCAGCGCCTGTTCGGGGAGGCTGGTACGGGAATTGAACCCGCGCTGCTGGCCTGCCTCGGTCTGCTTTAAAAGCCAGCTATTTAGCCCTGTGCTAAACCAGTCCCTGATGAGGTCGGAGAGGTGTTTGATGCCCCTGCAATGAGCCAGGTGCCCAGTAGCCAGTTTAGTGATACCTTGGATGTTGTCACAGAGCATTTTGCCGTGCCACCTGTGCCCAGACCCTTACCACCTTTCTACCCGACATGATCTGCACTGAAAGGAATGCCTCGACACTGAACGGTGAGCAGCACGGTAGCACAAGTGGATAGAACTGTGGCTTCACAGCGCCAGGGTCCCAGGTTCGATTCCCCGCTGGGTCACTGTCTGTGCGGAGTCTGCACGTTCTCTCTGTGTCTGCGTGGGTTTCCTCCGGGTGCTCCGGTTTCCTCCCACAGTCCAAAGATGTGCAGGTTAGGTGGATTGGCCATGATAAATTGCCCTTAGTGACCAAGAAAAGGTTTGGAGGGGTTATTGGTTTACGGGAATAGGGTGGAAGTGAGGGTTTAAGTGAGTCCGTGCAGACTCGATGGGCTGAATGGCCTCCTTCTGCACTGTATGTTTTACTTCACACCTAAAATCTAACAAAATATCTATAAAAATCCGTGCGTAAGGACAATCAGTGTTAAAGCTGAGGTAGCAAGATACACTTATAAAATGCAGCATGAAGCATTCAATTGATACATGCTCACAAGAAATAAAAGTAAAAAGAACTACCTGGCTAAAAAACCTGAAAACTAATAGAACAAAAGGTTACATAAATTTGTTACACGTTTTGAAAGAAAACAACTACTTTTCTTGAAGGTTAGAAGTTAAAACACAAGTATAGCTTTGCACAGCCTAGGGTCATGTGGTTTATTTTCACCTGTCAGATAAGAATACAGTCAAATGTAACATAATAGTGTACTCTATGGACCATAATTACAAAGAATATAACTTGATTGATTAAAATCCCTTGATCACCTAATCATTAAATGTGGCTAAACTGATGAACTATTAAACATTCTTGTAATTACTTTATTGTCTATCCATGAGTCCTTAATAAGCTGGTGCATACCTAAGCGGCAGGTGGCGGAGTTCCCGCGGCTGCCGCCAAGGGGGGGTACTGGATAGGGTGCTCTCGGGGACGTGGGTCGGTGAGGGGATGATCTCGGCAATTAATCAGTTGATGCAGGAAGAGGAGGAGGCCTCGGTAGAGGAGCTCAAAGCGAAGTGGGAGGAGGAACTAGGGGAAGAGATTGAGGATGGAACATGGTCGGACACCCTGGGGAGGGTGAACTTGTCCTCTTCTTGCGCACGGCTCAGCTTAATTCAGCTGAAGGTGCTGCATAGGGCGCACATGACTGGGGCCAGGATGAGCCGGTTCTTTGGAGATGAAGACAGGTGCGGGAGGTGTTCGGGAGGCCTGGTGAACCACACCCACATGTTCTGGGCTTGTCCGGCCTTGGAGTGGTTTTGGAAGGGGGTGGCGGGGACTTTGTCTGAAGTGGTCGGGTCTAGGGTCAGGCCGGGCTGGGGGCTCGCGATCTTTGGGGTAGCTTTGGAGCCGGGAGTGCAGGAGGCGAGAGAGGCCGGCATTCTGACCTTTGCGTCTCTAGTAGCCCGGCGCAGGATTCTGTTACAGTGGAGGGATACCCGGCCCCCGAGTTCGGAGGCCTGGGTCAACGACATGGCTGGGTTTATCAAGCTGGAGAAGGTTAAGTTTGCCCTGAGGGGATCGGTACAGGGGTTCTTTCGGCGGTGGCAGCCCTTTCTTGATTTCCTGGCGAAGGGGTAGAGGCTGGTCAGTCTCAGCAGCAACTTGGGTGGGGGAAGGGTACCTGGGGGGCGGGGGGTGTGTTCGGGGCTGGTTAAGGGGGTTTGTTTTTGCGACGGTGGGCTTGTTATTTTCTTCTTTCTTGTATTGTTATTATTTATTATTCTGTTTTTGGGGGGGGGGGGGAGTTCTTTTCTTGTTTCGGTGTAGAACCACACCTTGTCTACTTTAACTGTGGGGAGAAAATTTGTTGTTGAAAAACTTGAATAAAAATTATTTAAAAAATAAAATAAGCTGGTGCATACCTAAAATTCGATATGGAGATGACTCTTGGTTCTACAGCCTTTCTCAGGAATCTCAAAGATCACACTTTTTATAATATTGCTTACTGATCTCTGCTTCTGTCAGATTAATGACATTTTACCACTCCTGATTATCTCTGGTCCGTATGTGACAAACATTTATTCCAAACTTGACCAGACCACGGTCAACAGTTGCCCATAACCCTACACTCTTGTCTCTTTAAACCTTGGCAGGTTGTTGCCTAAAACTCCATAGGAGGACAGCTTAGATCATTCCAATGCGCGAAATACTCCTGTAATTTCCAATCATCGCACTCTCTAGATCAACTATTGTTGACATAATTGAGCACTTAATTGAGGACCACACCTCTGAGAGTTTCTTCACTAATTTTTCTAGGAGACACTGGCATGTCATTTGTGGATGTAAGGTAATTCACAGGTAAATTCAGTGGCTAGACATGTGTCAGTATTCATGAGAAACCTTGGGCAAAATTCTCTGTTTAGGAGACTAAGTGTTGATGCTGGGAGTGAATTGCATGTGGGTCGCATTCCCATTGGGGGCGCTGTTTGTGGACCAATTCAGGACATGCTAATGAGTCAGCAGTCTGCTGGCGCGAATTCTGAGCAATTCCTGGCCCAGTGGACGTTCCAAAAGCTGGGGTCAGAGTTAGTGCCAAAGATCCTGGCAGCTGGAGCTGTTTTTAAAAAAAATATTTTTATTCAACATTTTTAACATTTTTGCCCCCCCCCCACCACCAACTCCTTAGCAACAACCAAGGCTCCAAAGTGTAAAATGAAGAAACCCCATCTCTGGTGGAACCCATCATCAGTCCCTCTCAGAGCAAGTTTAACGTTTTGTAAGACCAAAAACTCCCAACAGGTCCCCCAGTCACACAAATCCACTGGGGGGAGAAGCTGACCCCCACCCCAACAGGTATCACCTGCAAGGGATCAACGATCGAAGGCCAAGACATTTGCCACCGCTCTCGTCTGCAACTCCGGCAGGTCCCCAAACATGGCCTCTAGGGATCCCAACCCCAGATCCACATTCAAAACCTCGGGCATGTTGGTGAACACTGACTCCCAATACCTCCCCAACTTCGGGCAGGACCAGAACATATGGACATGGTTGACTGGGCTGCTCCTACACCGCTCACACCTATCCTCCATGCCCTCAAACAACCGGCTTATCCTCGCCCTTGTTAGGGGCGCCTTATACACCACTTTTAGCTGAATCTACCACTGCCTCGGGGCATTGACCCTTCGCAGCACCTCGCACCATAATCCTACCTCCTGCACCATCCCCAACTATTCCTCCCACATAGCCTTGATCCCTCCGTCAACTCCTTCTCCTCCTGCATAATCCTATCACAAATCCCTGAGACAACCACATCCCCCCCCCCCCCCCCCCCCCCCCCCCCCAACATTACCTCCTCCAATGAGGAGTGCAGCACCACTGGGAAACTAAAAAGGTCTTTCCCACAAAATTCCGCACCTACATTTACATAAAGCCTTCATCGCGCTTCACCCCAACTCATTAGTACTTGCAAATCTCCTCTCCAGAAACAGATCCTTCATCTCTTTTACCCCTTTCTCCTCCCATCCCCGGAACCTTGCATCCATCACCCCGGCTCAAACCCGTGATTCCCCCCTAATGGCATCACCCTCGACCCTGACCTCAACTTGAAGTGCTGTCGGAATTGCCCCCAAATCCTCAGCATGGCTACCACTCCGGATTCCCAGAATACATCCCTGGGCTAGCGGCAGCAGCGCTATTGCCAGCACCCGCAACCCCGACCCCTTACAGGACCCCTCCTCCACCCGCGCCCACAAAGCCTCCGACTTCTTCTCCAGCCTCGCACTTCCTCTGCATTCGCTGCCCAATAATAGTGCAACAGATTCGAGCAAGCCAGGCCCCCGACTGCTACCCACTTTGGAGCACCACCTTCCTTATCCTCGCCACCTTCCCTGTCCACACAAACATCAAAGCCAGCATATACACCCCTCAAAATAATGCCTTTGGCAAAAAGACCGGCAGACACTGGAATAGGAACAAAAACCGTGGCAAAATATTCACCCTGACTGCCTGCACTCGGCCAGAGAACAACACTGGGAGACTATCCCACCTTCCCAGATCCTCCATTACCTTCCTTGCCAGGCTCGTGAAATTCAGCTTCTGGAGCCGTACCCAATCCTGGCAACCTGTACCCCCAAGTCCCTAAAGTGCATTGTCATCACCCTAAATGGCAACCCAAACCTGCCCCTCCACATGAAGGAGACATAACAAAACATTCACTCTTCCTGAGATTCAATTTATACCCTGAAAACGCCCCAAATTTCCTCGTAAGCCCAAGATGTTCCTCACCGAAGACGCCGGGTCAGTGATATACAGCAATAAATCATCTGCATACAGAGACACTCTATGCTCCAACCCCCCTCACTATCCTCCTCCATAAGCGCAAGCCCCTCAGCGCAATCGGCAAGGGCTCAATCACCAATGCAAACAAGAGGGGGTCATGGGGAACCGCGCCTCGTTCCCCAGAAGTACACCCAACTGTGTCTCATTCATCCACACACAGGCTGTTGAATCTTTATACAGCAATTTTACTCAAGTCACAAACGTAGACCTAATCCTAAATGTGAACCACACTGGGTAAACCACACCAAACCGCATGTTGCGTTTATACAACGCTGCCTTAGCCCATCCGAAGCCTGCTCGTCTCCTTGTCCATTCCGTCATCAAGTCCCATTCCACCTCACCCATCTCAGCACTCTCTCCTTCACCTGGAAATTATGGAAACAGACGATCACCGCCCTCGGTTTCAGTTTGAGTGACCTGTGGGCCCTGTCCAATGGTGCTGGGAGGGCTCCTCTCCCTCCCTATCAGCTTCCCTATCATAGCAGCAAAATATTCTGTAGGCCTCTGGCCCTCCACCACTTCGGACACACCCACAATTCTCCAGGTCTTCAACCTTGGCTCTCAGATCTCTGTTAATCTCTGCCGCACTCCACAGATCCTCATCCTCCGAGGTGAAATGGTCACTTTGCTGTTGCAAGGCCTCCTCCATCCTTTTCATTTTGTCCCCCTGTTCCCACATCGTCGTCAAAGTTCTCACCAACTCCTCTCTCATCGGGGCAAGCATCTCTCCCACCCATGCTTTAAGCAAGGCAATCAACCCCATCTGATGCTTTTCAAAATACTTCAAGAACAGCCATTCAAACTCACCAGTCATCACCTCCGTCATCTTCTCTACCATAATTGGCACGGCCCTACCCAACGGGCTCTCTCCTGCCATCATTCCTCCTGTTACACCCCTCGACACAGTCGGTGGAGGATTTTACTCACTGCTATCTTCCCCATATTCTTCTCACCTGCTTTTGCCATTCTATAAGTCACTAAGACACCCCACAACTCCTCACGAATAAATCTTCACCGAAAGCTGGGCTAAAAAGGTCATAAGAGACAGCTCTGACAAGAGCCATCAAACATGCCACTTCCTCCTACTTGGCAACCGGAAGTCCCCATGGAGCTGTTTTTAAGCGCTCCACTTGTCACACACTTACTGCAGTCACCAAGATGGCTCAGAGAAGACCTGCCCCCGAGGCTGAGTCCAAGGTGGACCCGCAGCTCTATGTCAGTGAGGAGAAGAGGGATGCCCTCTTCCCCAGCGTGGCCTGCAGGCTCAAACCTGCCCTCCTGAACAGTGCCTGGGAGGTGGTGGCAGAGGCAGTCAGCACTGTCAGTCTCACCAGGAGGAGACAGCTGGTGATCCGGAGAGGTGGGGGTCACTGGTCAGTCCTCTGTCCTGAGAGAAGTAGACAAACAGGGAGGGTTCCAAAGGTTGCAGTACAGATGTCCTCTGGTTAGGATGAGCTTTGCTGTTCACCTGCTTCCTCTGCAATGGGGCAGCACTTCTGAGGAGTGCCAACACCTGGTGGGCTCCTGATTGAGCTTGGCCCTTCATGATACAGCTGGTGTCCACGGACCTGACACCAAGTCACTACCCACTACGCTACTACCCCAGCCCGAGAAGCCACCCTCCAGCAAGCCCGAAAGTTTTCAACGGTTTTTCAGTTTTGTTTTAGCCTCGCACTCCCCCTCCACAGCCATGGTGCCCATTCCATGTTTGTAAATACTTGTCGTAATTCACACCCACATGACCTCTGCCTGAGAGGAGTGGAGCACTGAGGAGGCCCGAAGCACAGTGGGTCAAACAAGTTATTAAATGCATGCAAATGCCAGTTTTGCATGCCAGCCTGGGGCACAAACCTGGTTAGGGGGATCAGGGGTTATAGGGAGAAGGCAGGAGAATGGGGATGAGAAACATGTCAGCCATGATTGAATGGCGGAGCAGACTCGATGGGCCAAATGGCCTAACTCTGCTCCTATGTCTTATGGTCTTATCGCCACCAGAGAGGGACCTTCTAATTTACTAACTCTGCTAACTTAATTTTGTGCTGATGTCTAATTTTATCATTTGGCCCTCCTTGCTCAAGGACCACTTTGTGCTCTCTTAGTATTCCTCAATGTCTGACATACTCTTACAGATTTCTATTGTAAATGGCTTGGCCCAGTTTAGCTTTGCCGTCTTCAGCCAATTCCTTCCCATCAGGGAGACTTTGTCCCCTCCTGCTACTGTAAATGTAAATGTCGTCACAGTCCCAGAGGACCATAGGCTGCTCTGCTCTTTCAGGGCTGACTGGTGGTAATTTAACCTGAGGGTCACCATACCTCAGGCGAGGGGCAAGGTTGAGATGACGTGCTGTTAGGTGAATTGGGCATTCTAAATTCTCCATCAGTGTCCCCGAACAGGTGCCGGAATGTGGCGACTAGGGGATTATCAGTAACTTCAATGCAGTGTTAATGTAAGCCTACTTATGACAATAATAAAGATTATTATTTATCATTGTATTCTTCACCTAATTGAATACTGTTATTGGAGATAACTCGTGGTTTCCTCCCATAATAAGGCTATGGTTGTAACAATGATGAAAGTAAGTTGTGAATCTCTGACTTGTCTTTTTACTATGGGCCCTGGAATTTTATCTTCAGCCTCATTACTCTCATCTTCCTTGTGTTGTTTTTCTTGCTTCCTCATGGAGTCCAAAGACAGATCACTTTTGACTGGAAATGGGGACATTTAAATGGTTGGTGGCCACCAGGGTAACTAGAGCATCTGAATTTCTGACTGAGTCTCTGAACTTGACTGCTGTGCAGAATCCTGCTGAAATGCAGTACGCCTCCCCTGCTGGCTCAGAAAAATAAGCCCTTCGCAATCTGCAACTATCTCTGACATTTTCATGGCTGTGGTCCCATCGCAGGCTTCCTTCACATCAGTTTATTGCACTTACTCAAAAGCTTGGCATGGATTTAATTGTTCTTCAAGTGTCCTACAAACGTGCCTATAAGGTTCATTTTTAAATTTGCACTATTTCCACATTGACCATTGACGAGATAGTTTCTTTAATCCGAGAATGTAATATGCAACAGTTTCACTGGGCAACTGCTTCCTTTGAGGAACATATCCCTCAGTGCAGTCTCATTCTTAATCGTGCCATCATGAGTCCAGAATGTCATCACTTTCAGAATTGTGTATAGTGTTGGGGCCTTGTGGACAGCATTGGTTAGGCACCAACTCAAAAAGCATCGGGCTCCACCATGGTGAGGAAAACAACGTCTTTATCCTCATCTCCTGTTATTCACATTCAATAAATGTGTAATCTTCATTTTAATTACTCCAGTCCTCTTTGCTAGGGTTGAATTCCCTCATTATCCCCAGATATATTTTCAGTGTCATTAAAAAAAGAAGTACCTTGCTGACTCACTGTGTACCTGAACACTTTCTGCACGCTGAACAATCTTTCAAATCTTTCAAATCACTCAAACATCCCATAACCAAAGTTAGGAATTTTGAAAATGTGTCACAATCCTTAATTTCTCAAACTAAACGTGAAAAATAACTCTATCCCATCCTAATCTTTCTGTTGTGTATTGCAGTAACTAAGACTAATGCATGGTCAGTGGCAGGTAGACATTACTGAATTAACTTTATTTACACCTCCTGGTCCAAAAGGCCTCAATAACAAAAAGCTTAGCTCTTACAATATAATAATAATCTTTATTGCCACAAGTAGGCTTACATTAACACTGCAATGAGGTTATTGTGAAAAGCTCCTAGTCGCCAAATTCCTGCACCTGTTCGGGTACACTGAGGGAGAATTCAGAATTTCCAAATTACCTAACAAGCACGTCTTTCGGGACTTGTGGGCAGAGGAAACATGAGCACCCGGAGGAAACCCACGCAGACATGGGAAGAACGTGCAGACTCCGTATAGACAGCGACACAAGCTGGGAATCGAACCTGGGACCCTGGAGCTGTGAAGCAACAGCGATAACCACTGTGATACCATGCTGCCCGACCAATACACGACTGTGTGCTGTTCGGACATGTAAGTCGCGATTCTCCGACATCCCGGGCAAGTGTTGACGCCGGCGTCAAAAACGGCGCGAGCGACCCTGGCGTCGACGGGCCTCCAGGCCCCGTCATGCTCCCCATCCTCGGGGGCTAGAACGCTGCTCCGGAGCCGAACACCAGTCCAACATGGCCAGCGTGCCACGACCAGCGCGGGTCTGCGCGTGCGCACCACGGCCGGTGCGGATCCGCGTATGTGCGCCACAGCCGTCTCCGCACCGGCTCGCGGGCAACATGGCGGAGCTCTACAGGGTCCTGGCGCAGATGAACATAGCCCCCCCCCCCCCCCCCCAGAATTAGCGCGCCCGCCGATCGGTTGCCCCCAATCACGGGCCTGGCTATTGATTCTTAGTTTAATTATTGTGATAGATTTGGCAGGTCCAGAAGAACGTAATTCTCAGCAAGACTTGATTGAGCTATTTAAGATGGTGAGGGAGCGAGACTTGATACTTGTGGATAGACTATTTGAATTAAATAAGCTAGGGGTAACAAGGAGATGCACATAACATAACTTGCATTTATATAGCCCTTTTAATATAATGGCTAACTCAATCTCTTTAAAGGAAAAAATACTTTTGACTTTTAAATGAGTGACTTTGTTACATTGACATAGACATAGAATTTACAGCGCAGAAGGAGGCCATTCGGCCCATCGAGTCTGCACCAGCTCCCGGAAAGAGCACCCTACCCAGGGTTAACACCTCCATCCTATCCCCATAACCCAGCAACCCCACCCAACACTAAGGGCAATTTTGGACACTAAGGGGAATTTATCATGGCCAATCCACCTAACCTGCACATCTGAATGAAATGAAAATGAAAATCGCTTATTGTCACGAGTAGGCTTCAATGAAGTTACTGTGAAAAGCCCCTAGTCGCCACATTCCGGCGCCTGTCCGGGGAGGCTGGTACGGGAATCGAACCGTGCTGTTGGCCTGCTTGGTAAGCCAGCGATTTAGCTGAGTGAGCTAAACCAGCCCCTTACCAGTCCATCTTTGGACTGTGGGAGGAAACCGGAGCACCCGGAGGAAACCCACGCACACACGGGGAGGATGTGCAGACTCCGCACAGATAGTGACCCAAGCTGGAATCGAACCTGGGACCCTGGAGCTGTGAAGCGATTGTGCTATCCACAATGCTACCATGCTGAAAAGGAGGCAAGCACACTGGAAAAATTAGGGACCTCAGATTGTATCAGGAATGGCTTTGAAGTTGATGCTGCTGGGAATTTGGGAGATGGGGTGTATAAAGAATCCTTTAAGAAGTAGTTCTTAAAGGAGGGAAGGACCCGGAACATTGCGGGTCAAAAAGGCCAATTTCGCTTTTAAACGTGGATGCCAAATTGCAAGCTAAGATTCTGGTCACAAGAATTGAGGATTGCATCCCAGGGGTGATAGAGGAAGACCAGACTGGGTTTGTTAAAGGCAGACAACTCAATACCAATGTCCGGAGACTTTTGATGCCCTCAGAGGGAGGGGAGGCGAAGGTGGTAACAGCGATGGACGCAGAGAAAGCCTTTGACTGGGTGGAGTGGGAGTACCTGTGGGAAACGCTGGGGAGGTTCGGATTTGGTGAGGGCTTTATTAGCTGGGTGAAATTGTTGTACCAGGCGCCTGTAGCAAGTGTATGTACAAACCGGCTGAGGTCAGGGTACTTCGAGCTTCACCGGGGAACGAGGCAGGGGTGTCCCCTCTCCCCGTTACTATTTGCCCTAGCTATAGAACCGCTAGCTATGGCGCTGAGAGCCTCGAGAAACTGGTGGGGACTGGTGAGGTGGAACATCGGGTCTCGCTATACGCGGATGATTTGCTCCTGTACAGTTCGGACCCTGTGGAGGGGATGGGGGAGGTTCTGCGGATCCCGAGGGATTTTGGTAGTTTTTCTGGGTACAAACTGAACATGGGAATGAGCGAGTTAGTTGATATCCAGGCCAAGGGGCAGGAGGAGAGACTGAAAGAGCTGCCGCTCAGGATGGTATAGAAAAGTTTTTGTTACCTGGGTATACAGGTGGTCAGGAAATGGGATGCCCTGCACAGGCTCAACCTGACCCGGTTGGTGGAGCAAATGGAAGGGGACTTTAAAAGGTGGGACATGCTCCCAGGGAGGGTGCAGACCGTGAAAATGACTGTCCTCCCCAGATTATTGTTTGTCTTTCAGTGTCTCCCCATCTTCATCCCTAAGGCCTTTTTTAAGCGGGTGAGTAGGATCATTAGGGGCTTTGTGTGGGAGAAAAAGACCCCGCAAGTAAGGAGATCGCTGTTGGAGCGCAGTCGGTGGGGGGGGGGGGGGGGGGGGGGGGTGTTGGTGCTGGCAACTTTCGCAACTACTACTGGGCAGCTAATATAGCTGTGATTAGGAAGTGGCCGATGGGGTGTGGTGCGTGGGAGCAGCTGGAGGTTGTAAAGGTACTAGTCTGGGAGCTTTGATAACGGCTACTTTGCCGTTCCTGCCAACCCGTTACTCCACAAGTCCAGTGGTGATGGATACACTGCGGATCTGGGGACAGTGGAGGAGGTACAAGAAGGTGGAGGGAGCTTCGGTCTGGACCCCGATATGTAACAACCACAGGTTTGTCCTGGGCAGGATGGATGGTGGGTTCCAGAGCTGGCAGAGGGCAGACATCAGAAGGCTGGGAGATCTGTTCATAGACGGAAGCTTTCCCAGTTTGAAGGCGCTAGAGGATAAATTTAATCTGCCGCCAGGAAACGCCTTTAAATATCTGCAAGTACAAGCCTTCCTGAAAAAACAGGTAGTGGCCTTTACGATGCTGCCGTCACTGAGGATACAGGACAGGGTGGTCTCCGGCACCTGGGTGGGGGAGGGGAGGGTGTTGGATATCTACCAGGAACTACAGGAGGCGGAGGAAACCCCTGTGGAAGAGCTAGGTGAGGAGTGGGAAGCGGGTCTGTGGGCAGAGGTCCTGGGCAGGGTTAATTCCTCCTCATCATGTGCCAGGCTCAGTCTAACTCAATTTAAGGTGATCCACCGGGCACACATGACGGCAGCGAGAATGAGCAAGTTTTTGGGGTAGAAGACAGTTGTATGAGGTGCAAGGGCAGCCCTGCAAACCATGTCCACATGTTTTGGGCATGCCTGGAGCTTAGAGAGTTCTGGCAAGGTTTCGCGAGGGCAATGTCCAAGGTGCTTAACACACGGGTAGTGCCGAGTCCAGAGTTAGCGATCTTTGGAGTGTCAGAAGACCCGGGAGTTCAGGGGGCGAAAGAGGCCGACGTCTTGGCCTTTGCCTCCCTAGTAGCCCGGAGACGGATTTTATTAATGTGGAGGGACTCGAAGCCCCCGAGTGTAGAGACCTGGGTTAACGACATGGCTGGGTTTCTCAGCCTCGAGAAAATAAAGTTTGCCGTAAGAGGGTCTACGCTAGGGTTCTCTCGGAGGTGGCAGCCGTTCGTCGAGTGTCTCGGGGAAAATTAAAATGTCAGCAGCAGCAGCAATCCGTGGTGGGTGGAGTGAGTGCTTCATTGGGATGGTGTGGGAAGACTGGGTCGTGTGGGGTAATGTCTATTTAATTGTTATTGTATATTCTCTTTTTGCACTATGTTAATATTCACTCTATTTTTAAAATTATTGTTACTACTGCTTTATTATGAAAAATTCTGCAAAACATCAATAAAAATACTTTTTTAAAAAGTAGCTGAAGTGAGATTCTGAATTGGGATTTCTCAGTTACTCTGGTGGAGAAGGATACATCAATCTCTATCCACCATTTGAAAACACACTATACTGGCTGAGTAAAACATCCCAAGACACGTCACAGGAACATTTATACATAACGTTTGATTTGTTGCATGACTTAAACTTGGACTAAGGTAGACGTCAGGAAGTTTGGGATAATTTGCCAGCTTGTGTAGTGGGTGCAAAGCTGCTGCAAACATTTGAGAGTGATCTGGATGGGTTCCTGGAGGTGGCTGCCATTACTGTATATGAAAGGTTGTTGGAGGATAGACCCCACACCAATCTCCTGCAACCCAATTTTAAGTGTCTTCATGTGGCAGAGAGGGTTTTCTTGGAATTCTTCATTCCTGATTTGGTCCGTTATTTTTTCGAATGCTATTTTAATTTCCCTGGGATTACACGGCTGCTGATAGGTAGGGAGATTATAGGGTTACAATGCTTGATGGGTCAGCTGGTCTGTGCCATGTACATCTTTTTCCAATATGAACCGGTTTGTTTCGATGTCATCAAGTGGTGGGTTACATTGGGGAGAAATTGAGAACTGAACCAAGAGAGGACTGCTTAGTATTTGTGAGGGGTAATGTGGATGGTGGGATAGAAGGACTGTTGTTGGTGAAGCAGTGTCCAGCTGGCAATAGGTGTGGTAAATGATATTAATTAGTGGCCGTACGCAGTGCCAGCATATTCAAAGCTTCAGTCCAAATTAGTTTTAGGCAGTTACAATTTTATTTCAGGTGAATAAATTGAAGAGATGAAACTTTAACCCCTGCCCCTTGACCTCTCCCCCTTTCCTCCTTCCCTCAAAGAACCCGTCCTCCAAAAGTGTTTTCATAGAGTGAATGAATGGCCTGCTTCTAGGCTGTAACCATTCGGCCCAACATGTCTGTGCTAGCTCTTGGCAAGAGCAGCTCAGCTGCTCCCACTCCTCCACCTTTTCCCTGCATCCTTTCAAGGTTTTCTCTTCAGATAATGATCCAAACTTCTTTGGAAAGACACATTTGTATGTGCCTCCACCATACGGTCAGACAGTGCCTTCCAGATTGTTACAGCCCAAGCTGGTGTTACTACTGGACAAGTCAGATCCTAACTTTGACATTTTGTTTTGAAACATGGAGAGGAACTACTCAACAGAGTCAACTGATGAACTTTTAGAAAAGGAATACAACATTTATCAAACAAGAAAGATTAACTATATTACACTTCTCCTTCACCCACAACTATACCTTTACAGGTAGATAAGGATAACACAATTTATAACGTTTATTTTATAGTCTAATGTTCACAGTAATTACACAGTCCAGTAAACCCGTGGACAGACACAACACACTCTGAAACCAAATGACAGATGCCACCCCAAACACATGTTATGGATTTCTCATCAATTCCTCGCAGAAACATGTCACACTGTGAGCCAACCTGCCTCACAGAAGCTCTGCCTTTTCACTTGGCTATCTTCAACAAGTATCCATCTCCAGAGTTTTAACCTCTCCTTCCGATTTTCTACTCTCCTTAATTGCCACCTGCATTCCAGCTTTGCCTTCGATGCACATTCTCAGATACTTAGCCCTGCCAACAGAATAGGACAGTTATAGAAAAGAATAAGGATGGGACGGAAATAAAAGTTCATAACTGGGGAAAGGCAAATTTTACTCAGATAACATAGGATTTGGTCCAAGTGGACTGGGAGAACCTAGTGGTAGATAAAAGTGTCAGAGCAGCGGGAGATCTTCAAGGAGGAGATAGCAAGAGTACAGGGAAAATATGTTCTTGTAAAGACAAAGGGTGGGACCAGAGAACTTTGGATGTCAAGGGACATAAACGTCAGGGTTCAGACAAAAAGAGAAGCTTATGGCATCGTCACAGGGTCCTTAGAGGAGAATGAAAACTGCAGGGTGTGGGGGAAGGGGGTAACTTAAAAATGAGATAAGGAAAGCTAAGAGGGTGCATGAAACAGCTTTGGTGGGTAGAATAAAGGAAAACGCAAAGTTTAAATATATATATATATTGAGCCAAGGGAATAACTAGGGAAAGAGTCGGGCCAATTAGGGACC
Organism: Scyliorhinus canicula; assembly: GCF_902713615.1. Classification (NCBI taxonomy): domain Eukaryota; kingdom Metazoa; phylum Chordata; class Chondrichthyes; order Carcharhiniformes; family Scyliorhinidae; genus Scyliorhinus; species Scyliorhinus canicula. Next base: position 187,314,958 of record NC_052150.1, on the reverse strand, counting down.
ATATGGGTAATCTGTGTGTGGACCTGGAAGACGAGGGTACAATCGTCAATGAATACTTTTAGTCGGTTTTCTCAATTCCTTGGGGGCTGGTTTAGCACAGGCTAAAGAGCTGGCTTTTAAAGCAGACCAAGGCAGGCCAGCAACACGGTTCAATTCCCGTACCAGCCTCCCCAAACAGTAGCTGGAATGTGGCGACTAGGGGCTTTAACTATTTGAAGCCTACTTGTGATAAGAAGCGATTTTAATTTCATTCATTTCACGTGGATAAATCCGCAGCCCTGGATGAGATGTATCACAGGCTGTTGAGGGGGGCGGGGAAGGAAGGAGATATCAGGGGCACTGTTTGTAATTTCCAAATCCTCTCTGTCCACAGGTGAGGTGCCAGAAGACTGGAGGACTGCTAACAAGGCAGGAAGCAGAGGGTAATGAGTGAGGAATGTTTCTGTGGCTGGAAGTTTGTTTCCAGTGGGACTCCACAGGGTTCAGTGCTGGGACCCCTGAGTTTTGTAGTGCACATTGATGACTTGGACTTACAGTGAAGGGGGTATGATCAAGAAGCTTGCAGATGAAATGATAATTGGAGGTGATAAATAGTGAGGAGGGTAGCTGTAGGCTGCAGGCGGGTATCAATGGACTAGTCAGGTGGGCAGAGCAGTCCTCACGGTGCCGAGGTCCCTACCTCACGGTGCTGAGGTCCCAGGTTCGATCCCGGCCCTGGATCGCTGTCCGTGTTGAGTTTGCACATTCTCCTCGTGTTTGCGTGGGTTTCGCCCTCACAACCCAAAGATATGCAGGGTAGGTAGATTGGCCATGTTAAAATTGCCCCTTGGAAAAAAAATGTATTGGTACTCTAAATTTAAAAAAAAGGTGGGCAGAGCAGTGGCAAGTGAAATTCAACCCAGAAATGTTTGAGATGATGAACTTGGAGAGGGCTAACAATGTAAAGGATTACACTATGAATGGTAAGACCCTGGAGAGTGCTGAAGATGAGAGGGACCTTGGAGTGCATATCCACAGATCACTGAAGATGGCAGAGTAGGTAGATAAAGTGGTTAAGAATGTCAATGGGCCAATTGTCTTTATTAGCCGGGACATGAAAATGAAATGAAATGAAAATCGCTTATTGTCACGAGTAGGCTTCAATGAAGTTACTGTGAAAAGCCCCTAGTCGCCACATTCCGGCGCCTGTCCGGGGAGGCTGGTACAGGAATCGAACCGTGCTGCTGGCCTGCTTGGTCTGCTTTAAAAGCCAGCGATTTAGTTGAGTGAGCTAAACCAGCCCCAGACATAGAAAGAGCAGGGAGATCATACTGGAACTGTATAAAATTATGACTAGGCCACAGTTGTACTGCGTGCAACTCTGGTCACCATATTACGGGTACGATGTGATTGCACTGGAGCGGGTACAGAGGAGATTTACCAGGATGCTGCCTGGTCTAGAGGGTCTGAGCTATGAGGAAAGATTGGATAGGCTAGGACTGTTTTCCTAGCAGCAGCGAAGGTTGGGAAGGGACCTGCTAGAGGTGTATAAGATTATGAGGGACAGAGGGTGGGTAGGAAGGCATGTTTTCTATTATTAAAAGAGTCAATAACCAGGGGGCGTAGATTTAAGGTTAGTGGAGAGTTGAGGAGAAACTTTTTTTTACCCAGAGGGTGATGGGAGTCTGGATCTCACTCCCTGAAAGGTGGTTGCGTCAGAAACTCTCATAACATTTAAGAAGTATTTACATATCCACTTGCACTGCCATAACCTCACAGGTTAAACGCTGGAAAATTGGATGAATGTAGTTACCTTTGACTGGCGTGGACACAATGAGCCGCATAGCCTCCATTTAAAAAGTAAATAAATTTAGTGTACCCAGTTAATTCTTTCCAATTAAGGGCCAATTAGTGTGTCCAATCCACCTACCCTGCACATCTTTGGGTTGTGGGGGCGAAACCCACGCAAACACTGGGAGAATGTGCAAACTCCACACGGACAGTGACCCAGAGCCGGGATCAAACTTGGGACCTCGGCACTGTAAGGCAGCAGAGCTAAACACTGCGCCACCGTGCTGCCCTGCATAGCCTCCATTTGTCCTGTAAATGTCCATGAGAGTATAACACCATTGCCTCACAGGACCATATTAAAGCGTTTTAAAAATTCATTCACAGCGTGTCGGCGTCGCTGGCTGTGCCAGCATTTATTGCCCATCACTAGTTGCCTTTGAACTGAGTAGATTGCTAGACCAGTTGAGAGTCAAGAGTCATAGAAACATGGAAATTAGATGCAGGAGTAGACCATTTGGCCCTTCGAGCCTGCTCTGCCATTCAATATGATCATGGCTGATCTTCTCAATCAGTACCATACTCCAGCACTCTCTCCCGATACCTCTTGACGCATTTAGAGTCTAGAAATCTAACTATGTCCTTAAATATATTCAGTGGTTTGGACTCCACAACCTTCTGTGGTAGAGAATTCCACAGGTGCCTCTCTACCTTCATTGACTGGTGTACAAGGACGCCCAGATTCCTTTGTACGTCCACGATTCCCAAAATATCACCATTTAAATAATACTCTACCTTTCTGTTTTTCACACTGAGGTGTATAACTTCACATTTCGCCATGTTGTACTGCGTCTGCCATGTGTTTGCCCACTCACTTATCTGAACCACCTTGAAGCGTCATAACATCCTCCTCGCCACTTACCTTCTCATTAAGCTTCATCTCATCTGGGAAATATTGGGAATATTGCTGTTGGTTTCCTGATCCAAATCATTGATGTATGTTGTGAACAGCTGGAGTCCAAGCACTGGTCCCTGTGGGACCCACTAGTTACTGCCTGCCATTTCAAACAAGATCCATTTATTCCTACTCTCTGTTTCCTGTCTGCTAACTAATTCTCAATCCATGGCAATATATTACCTCCCAATCCCATGCACTTTAATTTTGCACACTAATGCAATTTTGAAGCACGTTACTGTCCTGTTCACAGTTTGCAATATGTCCAAGTTTCATGTCATCCGTAAATTCTGAAATTCTGACCTGCATACCCATGTATAGGGACAAGACTTTTGTTTCCGATTTGGAAGTGCAGAGTTAGGTATCTCCCAACTGGGCAGACTTGACTCCTGAAAGTGTGTGGGGGGGGGGGGGGGGGGGGGTGTTGCCTACCACCCCCAAAAGAGTTCCGAGGCAGCCATGTGCTGCCCACTGCTGAGATGAGCTGGTTAAAAGACCTGCTTCTGTGCTCTGAGTTTTGACCCAATAGTAAAAAAGAAAGCAGTAAATCCACAAACAGCCCTCAATTCTTCAGCTTGACACACTCCCCATGCCCTCTCCTTGCCACCATATGGTCCCTCATTCTCTCCATCTCCACTTATTGCCAACTCATGCCAACCAATGACTCACAATACCCCCACTCTTCCCCATAACCATTTATAGTGCTCTGCCAACATGGTTCCAACTCACGTCAACCAATGACCCATCCACTACCCTTTGTCCTTACTTCCTCCATGCCAACTCATCTGGCATCCACCATTGACAAACTTAAGGAGTAATAATAAGATGAAATAAACTTCACAATTTAAAAAAAAACACTGGAATTGATAAGATGGCCATATTTGGGGCAGCAGGGTAGCATGGTGGTTAGCATAAATGCTTCACAGCTCCAGGGTCCCAGGTTCGATTCCCGGCTGGGTCACTGTCTGTGTGGAGTCTGCACGTCCTCCCCCTGTGTGCGTGGGTTTCCTCCGGGTGCTCCGGTTTCCTCCCACAGTCCAAAGATGTGCGGGTTAGGTGGATTGGCCATGCTAAATTGCCCGTAGTGTCCTAATAAATGTAAGGTTAAGGGGGGGGGGGGGGGTTGTTGGGTTATGGGTATAGGGTGGATATGTGGGTTTGAGTAGGGCGATCATGGCTCGGCACAACATTGAGGGCCGAAGCGCCTGTTCTGTGCTGTACTGTTCTATTTAAGAACTCAGCAACCACCTTAAATGAATATGCCACCACCGCCACAGACTTCATCAGCAAATGTGTGGACCACTGCGTGCCAAAGAAAGCAGTATGTACGTTCCCCAACTGGAAACCATGGCTCATTCATGAGATTGACTCCCTACTGAAGGACAGGTCTGAGGCGTTCAAGTCAGACGACCCTGACCTATACAAGAAATCCAGGTACGACCTCCGCAAAGCCATCCGAGATCCCAAGAGAGAATATCAAACTAAACTAGAGTCACAGACTAGCGTTACAGACTCTCGGTGGTTGTGGAAAGGCCTAAATAACATAACGGGCTACAAAGCGAAGCCGAGCAGTATCTCCAGCAGCAGCGCACCCCTCTCCGGTGAACTCAATGCATTCTATGTTCGGTTCGAGCAGGAAATCATCGATCCGCTATCGAGTCCCCAACAGCCCATAACACCCAGACCCACCATCACAGCTTCCGAAGTCAGATCAGCTTTCCTGAAAGTGAACCCGCGGAAGGCGATGGGCCCGGATGGGATCCCTGGTCGTGCACTCAGAGCCTGCTTGGACCAGCTGGCAGAGGTTTTCACAGACATCTTTAACCTATCCCTACTCCGCTCCGAGGTCCCCACCTGCTTCAAGAAGACCACCATCATACCGGTGCCAAAGATGAACCAGGCAACGTGCCTCAATGATTGCCGTCCGGTGGCCCTGGCTTCAGTTGTAATGAAGTGCTTCGAGAGGCTGATAATGAAGCGGATCACCTCCATACTCCCAGAATGCCTTGATCCACTGCAATTCACATACCGTCGCAACAGGAGTCCACAGCAGACCATCTCCCTGGCGCAACACTTATCCCTAGAGCATCTCGACAACAAGGAATCCTACATCAGACTCCGATTTATTGACAACAGATCTGCCTTCAACACCATAATCCCAGCCAAGCTCATATCAAAGCTTCAAAACCTAGGACTTGGGTCCTCACTCTGCAATTGGATCCTCTAACCCACAGACCACAATTAGTAAGAATAAACAACAACATCTCCTCCACAATAGTCCTCAATACAGGGGCTCCGCAAGGCTGTGTACTTAGCCTGCTACTATACTCCCTGTACACACACGACTTCTTGGCAAAATGTGGTTCCAACTCCATCTACAAGTTTGCTGACGATACGACCATAGTGGGCCGGATCTCGAGTCAGAATACAGGAGGGAGACAGAGAACCTAGTGGAGTGGTGCAGCAACAACAATCTCTCCCTCAATGCCAGGAAAACTAAAGGGCTGGTCATTTACTTCAGAAAGCAAAGTACTGTACACACCCCTGTCAGCATCAACAGGGCCGAGGTGGAGATAGTTAGCAGTTTCAAATTCCTAGGGGTATACAACTCCAAAAATCTGTCCTGGTCCACCCACGCTGATGCTACCACCAAGAAAGCCCAACAGCACATATACTTCCTAAGGAATCTAAGGAAATTCGGCATGTCCACATGAACTCTTACCAACTTTTTCAGATGCACCATAGAAAGCATCCTATCGGGCTGCATAACAGCCTGTTATGGCAACTGCTCAGCCCAAGACCGCAAGAAACTTCAGAGAGTCCTTCTTCCATCGGGCAGGAGATATCAACGTCTGTGAATATGCACAAAAAGACTCAAAAACAGTTTCTTCCCTGCTGTTACCGGATTCCTAAATGACCCTCTTATGGGCTGATCGCATTAACACTACACCCTTGTATGCTTCACCTGGTGCCAGTGTTATGTAGCTACATTGTGTACCTTGTGTTGCCCTATTATGTATTTTCTTTTATTACCTTTTCTTTTCATGTACTGAATGATCTGTTGAGCTCCTTGTAGAAAAATACTTTTCACTGTACCTTGGTACATGTGACAATAAACACAAATCCAAATTCAAGAGCCCATTCAAAGCATTTAATTCCCTTCAAGTACTTAATCTCTTATAAAAACAAACATTCCCTTCAAGCACTTAATCCTTTACAAAAACAAACATCAGCATTCATAGCCCCATATCAAAGACAGTGAATCCCTTTACAACCTCTCAGAGCTGTCAATCAGACTAAATTTACAGTGCCCCCCCCCCCCCCCCCCCCCCGCTGCCTCCATTCTCATTGTGATAATAATAGGTTGAGGAAGTCTAGAAGCACTAATCCTATAATGGTAACTTCCAAGCTTATGTCAACAAACATCTGTTGAAATTGCATGCACTGATTTTTTTCAACTGCACACTGACTTTCTTTTCAATATTTAAAGGGCAGGGTATTTAAATTACAGTTCCGAAAACCTTATCTACTCTTTGCGTACATTCATGTCCACTCTTAAGAGTCCTAGAGGTGTACCTGACCTCTCCAAATGGGTACCTTTCCCCTCCAAATAACTCTGGCAAATTTAGACTTTGAATTTCAAAAGCCCACAAGTCATGTTTCAGAAATATGTGTGGCCATGATTGCTTCTGGTTTGAAGATAGCTGCACTTTTAAATGTGCAGTACCTCCATGAACTGTGGTAGTGTGAAATTCTGCCCAGTGATACCCAAGGAAGATTATGGGCAGTGCCTCCATAATTTCCATTGTTACTTCCCTCAGCATCCGCAGATGCATTTGATCTGATCCTCGTCACTTACCAACTTTAAGTACTGCCAGCCCTTCTAATATCTCCTATTTATCAATCTTTAGCTCCTTCAGTGTCTCAACTACCTCCTCTTTCACTATGGGTTTTGGCAACATCTTGACAAATCACCCATTTAGTACCTCAGCCATATCCTCTTACTCCATGCTAAAATCCCTTTTTGATTCCTAATCAGCCCCACTCCTCCTTTTATAACCTTTTTACTATTTATCTGCTTATAGAAGATTCTTGAATTCCATTTTATGTTAAAAAGTATCTTCTTACACATTCCCTTTGCTTCTCTTATTTATTTTCACTTCCCATCTGAACTTTCTATATTCAGCCTGGTTGTCATCTGCATCAACCTGGCATCTGTCACACACCCCTTTCTGTTTTATTTTGCTCTCTATATCTTTCATCACCCAGGGTACTGTAGCTTTGGCTGGCGCACCTTTTAACTTGTGGCATTGTGCTTTGATTGTACCCAAACTATCTTCATTCCCTTATAGTTTTACCTGCCAATCTTTGATTCCAATTTACCTGGGCCAGACCCATTCTCACCCCTGAAAATTGACACACTCTCCATTCATAATTTTACTCTGAGTCACTCCTTGTTCTTTTCAAAGGTCAATCGAAACCCCTATGTCCCTGAAATGTTCCCTGACTGATGCTTGATCCACTTGATTTGCGTCATTCCCCATAACTAGTTCCAGCAATGTCTTCCTCCTCAGAATATCTTTCCCCCTCTCTATCCTTTCATTATCCTAATGTAGGCTGGGATAATAATAGTATAAAGTGCCCAATTATAATGACTCTATAATTCTTGCACCTCTCTTTAATTTCCTTGCAAATATGACCCTCTGTACCTTTCCTGTTCGTCGATCAAATACACCCAGTGGTGCAATGGTACCTCTGGTATTTCTTAGCGCTCAGCAAATAGATTCAGTTGGTTATATTTTGTTGATTTATCTGCAAATATCTGTCAACAGCTCGGAATTAATTGGCTAGGAACCGATTATTATCTGTAAGTGTTCCGGGGGCCACATTTCATGGCTGTACAAAAGACTCGGGTGAAATATAACAGAACCACTTCCAGCCGCTCCTTTTTACCAGACAGCATGACAGCAAAATTAAACATATAATTTCTGGATCTTTCCAGGCTTTAAGTGTGATTTTTAATAACGCCTGAGAACCAAAAGACAGCAAGAACACATAGTACAGTCTTTAATCCCTCTTCGACATCCTTTGTGTCCAGAATTGTGATTTTCTTCTTAAGTAATACTGTCACCCCTCCTCCTTTTTGTCCTTCCAGATCTTTCTTGAACATCTTGTACCCAGGAATATTTAGTGCCCAGTCCCGCCCATTAGTGAGTCAGGTCTCCATTGTCATCAAAGCATCAAGGCAGCACGGTAGCATGGTGGTTAGCATAAATGCTTCACAGCTCCAGGGTCCCAGGTTCAGTTCCCGGCTGGGTCACTGTCTGTGCGGAGCCTGCACGTCCTCCCCCCGTGTGTGTGGATTTCCTCTGGGTGCTCCAGTTTCCTCCCACAGTCAAAAGATGTGCGGGTTAGGTGGATTGGCCATGCTAAATTGCCTGTAGTGTCTTAAAAAGTAAGGTTAAGGTAAAGGCATTTGCTAGACGGCAGGTGGAGGGATTCCCTGCGCTCCCCGCGAGGGGGGTGAGTGACAGGGTGCTCTCGGGGGTCAGGGTCGGGGAGGGGAAGATATCCGATATCTACAAGCTTATGCAGGAGGTGGAAGAGGCGTCAGTAGAGGAGCTGAAAACGAAGTGGGAGGAGGAACTGGGGGAACAGATCGAAGACGGGACATGGGCTGATGCCCTGGAGAGGGTAAATTCTTCCTCCTCGTGTGCGCGGCTTAGCCTCATCCAATTCAAGGTGCTGCATAGGGCCCACATGACTGGGACGAGGATGAGTAGGCTCTTTGGGGGTGAAGATAGGTGTGTCAGGTGCTCGCGGAGTCCAGCGAACCATGCCCATATGTTCTGGGCATGCCCGGCATTGGAGGAGTTCTGGAAGGGGGTGGCGAGGACGGTGTCAAGGGTGGTGGCATCCAGGGTCAAGCCAGGATGGGGACTCGCGATCTTTGGGGTTGGGGTAGAGCCGGGAGTGCAGGAGGCGAAAGAGGCCGGTGTGCTGGCCTTTGCGTCCCTAGTAGCCCGGCGAAGGATTTTGCTACAGTGGAAGGACACGAGGCCCCCAAGCGTGGAGACCTGGATCAATGACATGGCGGGCTTCATTAAGCTTGAGAAGGTTAAATTCGCCCTGAGAGGATCGGTGCAAGGGTTCTTTAAATGGTGGCAACCTTTCCTTGTCTTTCTGGCTCAACGATAGGGTACTGGGACAGTAGCAGCAGCAACCCGGGGGGGGGGGGGGGGGGGGGGGGGGGGGCGTTGATTATGTTTGCTTATTTTATTTAAATTTGATTTATTTAATTTTAATTTATGGTTAAGTTCTCTTGTTGGGGGGGGTGGGGGGGGAGTGGGATACAGGTGATGTTACGGTTTGGGGGGAATTGTGGGTGTTATGGGGCTGTTAGTTGCATATTACTGCTTGTTGCTATACTTGTTGTTATATTTTTATATTTTCTGTAAAAAATTCCAATAAAAATTATTTTAAAAAAAAGTAAGGTTAAGGGGTTGTTGGGTTACGGGTATAGGGTGGATACGTGGGTTTGAGTAGGGTGATCATTGCTCGGCACAACATCAAGGGCCGAAGGGCCTGTTCTGTGCTGTACTGTTCTATGTTCTATTTCCCTACATTGCTATTCAGCTCAGTTGGCTGGATGGCTGGTTTGTGATACTGAGTAAGACCAACATAAAACATAGAACAGTACAGCGTGGGTTCAATTCCCGTACCGGCTGAGGTTATTCGTGAAGGCCCCACTTTCTCAACCTTGCTCCTCGCCTGAGGTGTGGTGATCCTCAGGTTAAATCACCACCAGTCAGCTCTCTCCCTCAAAGGGGAAAGCAGCCTATGGGCATCTGGGACTATGGTGACTTCACTTTCACTTTGTGTGCCTGCAGCTCATTGACCTTATTTACTGTCCATTTGCTCACATGCGCTGTACACCTAATTTAGATCTGACTATATTCTCCCATACTCTGACCTCGCCTAATACTTTGAATTATTTCTTACTCTAGTGCTATCTGCCACTCCCAATTATTGTGCATATTGTTTTTCCTCTCTAGTGTGACCTCCTGGTTCTCATCAAGTTAGTTTAAACCCTCCCCAATGACAGGGTTATGGCCATAGAACATAGAACGATACAGCGCAGTACAGGCCCTTCGGCCCTCGATGTTGCACCGACATGGAAAAAATCTAAAGGCCATCTAACCTACACTATGCCCTTATCATCCATATGCTTATCCAATAAATTTTTAAATGCCCAGGGAAACTAAAACCACTGAGACTTAATGCAACTGTAAAGGGAATGTGATAAGTATAGGCATGTCTTCTAATTATTTAAAGGTAGTGATGAGCGCTTTGCTGTGCCGTATCATTTACTTGTGCACGGGTTATTTAAAGAAATGTTAAATACGTGGTGCATGCAGCAGCACCTGTTACTTTCAATTAGCACAGTAGATCTTTTTAATTGGGGTCTCGGTGCCTGGAATAGTATATTTTGCTGCAAGACACTGCTGTAGGTGCTTAAACAGCTGCTGGTAGCACCTTGCTCCTTAGTTTGTTCTTATTTAGTAATCCATCAAAATAATAAATGGATCGTGTCAAGAAGTGGTGATTTGGACCAGGTTTAAATTATTGCATTAGTTATTCCATGCCTCTCGCTCCGAATTATGACTAATGTGTAATCTTTTAGACCAGGTAGTTTTGTTCTTATTTTATATATACGATAACCTGCTTGTAAATTGAACAGGTTTTCAGCAGCGTGTGTTTCTCTGGGGAAAAGACCGATTCTGACTTCTTTAGTCAGAATCAATTAAATTCATCCATTTTTCTCCGCAGCATTTAGATGAACGCATTTTTCAAGCACAGTTCAAGCAGACAGTCGGGTCTCCTGAGTCATAAGCCTGTTGGGCCCTGGATACCCACTGTCAATTGTGAAAAATAATTCACTTTTGCACTTGCAAAGGGGGAATTTCAAACATAGTGAATTTAAGAGAAATGTATAAAGTGAAGTATTAAATACAGTTAACTCAGCAATTGAACTGGCTCTTCCCCCACCTCCCCGTCTCCCTGTGAGGTTTGCATATGAAGCCAAAATGGAAAGGTCCAGGAAACAACGTACTAACTGCTAGGAAAGATTTGTGGATGGTATGTGCATGGATATAGATACACATATAATCTCTCTCTCTTGCACACAATGTTCTTTTATGTGACCAGCACTGAGAGCAATTAAATTAAAATTGGAAAATCACCCAAATAGTGAAGGTGTTTCATTTTAAAGCACAGTATATTCAGCTGACAGTTCAATTACAGTGTGCTGCCAAACTTGGGGTTCACCATATTAAAGAATTTGAAAACGCGTCAAAATAAAAAGCAACTGCATTAGGTGAAACATTGCAAATACACTCTCATGTTTTATTAGAACAAAGAAAGGGCTACAGTAGATAAGAACTTAGTGCTCACAAATATTGCAGAAATGGCTCCTCAAAGGAGATGTGCACACGTTCTGTTCTTTCTCTCTCCTGAAAAATATAGAGGAAATTAATGGGCCATTTCTCTTTCGGTTGTAAGCCACTGATCCTATTGAACAAAACTGAAATGGGTACAGCTCAGGATGAAGAACTGTAATGTGGTTCATCCAAGACTGTTTCCCTCTAATCCTAATTTTTCCTGCTTAACTACAGTTGGGAAACCATTTAATAACTTAAACTCGGGGCAGCACAGTGGCGCAGTGGGTTAGCACTGCTGCCTCACGGTGCTGAGGACCCGGGTTCGATCCTGGTTCTGGGTCACTGTCCGTGTGGAGTTTGCACATTTGCCCCGTGTTTGTGTGGGTTTCCCCCACCACATCCCAAAGATGTGCAGTGTAGATCAACGAGGCGAAGGCTACAACATCTGCCTCAGCAGCCGTTTCCAACCCTGGCTGGTCCGACACCCCAAATATGGCCTCCCGGGGACCCAGGTCCAGTATCACATGCACCACCTTGGAAATTACCCTAAAAACCTCCTTCAAGTAATCCTCCAGCTTTGGACAGGGAAGTGGTTGATTCTTAAATGCTTTCAGGGATGGACAATAAATGCCGCCCCAGCCAGCGACGCCTACATCCTATGAATGAATGAAAAAAATGATTTGACCTTCAGGGGCAGTTAATAAAAGACTCTAGTTAAACTACTAAATGGTGAAAACATATTTCTCTTATAGCTTCAGTGCAGTAATTTCCTCTCAGCAGTATTTGTAACAAAATGATCAACTCATCCTTTTCAAATGAGTTCCAATGAGCATAATACTCAACAGAAATTTCTCCCGATGGGAGAGAAAATACTTTCCCATTTGAAAAACTCCAAATTTTGGGTATAGTGAATGGCAGAGGGCAGAAGAGAGGAGATGTTTTATGAGGTTTGGTACTTGAGGTTTTACAATGAAAAGTGCTGGGGTGGGTATATATCCCAGCATGCATTTGTACCTCATCAAGTGTCATTGGTGGCCCCTGTGAAGGTTTCTCTTTATTTAAGTGGGAAGTGGGACCATTAGTTTTTCCCATCCAACATTTTGTTTGAGGGGGTTGAAAATTAATACTAGTAAAAAGAGTCCATCATAAACCTTTATGTTTAATGTGCGCACGAGCATACGTTAGCGTCTCTTTCATTGGGTAAAGACTGAAAAACAAATTGTTGGTATCTGTGCATAATACACCTGTGCACAGCTTGGACATTTTAGGGTGGTTATTTATTATATTCAAAAGTTTGTCTGTGTAGGCAATGTTTCCCAGTGAGGGCAAGGTTAAACAGAGGGAGCTGGACATGAGGGTACACACCATGCTAACATGTCTGCCTTTCACCCCCTGCAGACATTGGACTTTGGAATCCAACCAGGAATGGTTACCTTCATCCTGACTACCGCAGCCCTGGGGGATGCAATGAGATTGTATGAGCAGGAGCTGCTCGAGGAGGGTCCTGCATCAGCAGAGCCTGCCCCAGAGGAACAGGAGCCAGCTAGTGAGGATGGCAAGACGATCGTCCAACAGGCCGAGGAGGAGGTGGGAAGGAGGTGCCGCATGAGGCCTCGTGTGTACAGGCACGCCAGCCATTCGAGGACCTGCTGGGCTGAGCATGCCGTCGAAGAGTCCTACTGAGCAGGGGCACTGTACGGCATATGGCACACCTGGATCTGCGGGGGCATGTGTGAGAACATCCGTTCCCGGCGGCTGTTAAGGTGATGGTCATCCTGAACTTCTGCGCCATGGGGTCCTTCCAGGTGGTGAGTGCGGACCTGTCAGGGATCTTGCACACCGCGGTGTACAGGTACATCCGTGCCATCACGGAGGCCCGATATGCCCAGGCGGCTCAATACAACCAGTTCACTGTGGAACGAACCCACCAGGATACCCGGGCAGGGGGTTCATCACCATCTTCAGGATGCCCCAGGTCAGGGGTGATCGATGGGATGTATGTCACCCTACGAGCAGTGGCCCATGGCTTGCCGGTCTTCACAAACCAAAGGTGCTTCCACTCTATGTGTGACCATGAGCTGCACACCATGCACATTTGCGCCCGATACCTGGATACCTGGGCAGTGTGCACGACGCCTTTATCCTGGCACACTCAAAGGTTCCCGACACCTTCAAGCGGGTTAGCTCCTGGGCGACAGGGGTTATCCATTACGGTTGTGGCTGATCATGCCTTCCCCGAGGCCACAGACTGACGCAGAGACCCGTCACAACGCGCCAATGCTGTAACCAGGGGCATGATCGAGCAGTGCATCGACGTCCTGAAGATGCGGTTCAGGTGCCTGGACTGCTCTGGATGGGACCTCCAGCATAGTGCTAGGAAGGTCTCCTTCAGCGTGGTCACCTAATATGTCCTCCACAACATTGTGCCACAGAGGGGGACATGCTGGAGGAGGGGGCTGAATGCCAGGCTTTGGCCGACGAGGAGGACGCGGAAGAGGGCCAGGAGGGGCAGGGCATGGGTCCCAGGCAGACCAAGGAGGCCGCAGAGCGTGTGCACCAGGGCCGCCACGCAGGGGATGCTCTAATCGCCTCCAGGTTCACCGACAAGACGACTTGCTCCGCAATAAGCTCTGATTGCTCCGTATCGTTCGACATCTGACTCCTGCCCATGGTAGCACATTCCACCATCCACATGGGTGATCCCTGTTGAGCTGACCGTTCCATCACACGGTCCCACTGAACCCTTGGGGTGGCGGAGGTGGGGCCGGGGTGCAGTGGATTTGGAGAGGGATGGGATGGGGCCGGGTACCGGGGCGGTGGCGGAGCTGGGGGCCCTGGCCCATGCCCACCTCCAAAGCTGCACACCTCATTTCCCCCTCACCCTTCTGCAGCCATCCCAGCCTCAATCCTCACATCCTACTGACCGAGCCCTGAGGCAGATTGAAATGTTTGTGCACAGGTATCTGTTGTGAAAAGGTGAACATTTTTGTACAAGTCTGAGCCCTCCCCTAACGCTATCCTATGTGCTAAACCCAGGCCAACTTAACTGATGTCTACCTTTCTGGCCATAAGTGCCCTAACGCTATGTCTAGATGGTTCCCCAGATGGTACATCAGGGGTGGAGGTGGCCTGCTGTAATTCCTGCCCTGTGACCTGGGTCCCCTTTGGCAGCAGTCCTGTGGATCGAGCGGGCCTGGATGGGTGGGCTCTGTGCCCACTGACCAGGTCTGTGCCCATCGCTCCGGCTGTCCCTATCCAGTCTTCTCTCTCTCACGGCGGTTGTGGGTCAGCTGCTTCCGGCGGTTGGGCGGGTGGGGGGGGGGGGGGGGGGGGGGAGAGGAGATTCAATGCACTGTGTGAGACCCTCAGACGTGGCAGCACAGAAGGTGGGCAGCAGGTAGCTGTGGTGGCCAGGGGACCTGATCATGGCGGCCGGTATGGGTGCTGGGATGTGGTGCAGCGTGGGGAGCGAGCACACTGCCGGTGGGTGGGGTTCAGTCACCCTCTGGGTGGGATGGGGGGGGGGGGGGGATGTCGGTGTTATGGGTGTTAGGGAGGAGGGGTTGGTGCCAAGGACACAGTGCTGCCTCCTCACCCTGGCTGCCCTCAGGAGGTCATGCAGCGTTTTCCGGCAGTGCTGTCCGGTCCGTGTGGTGGGGCCCACGGCGCTCACGACCTCTGCCACCTGCCCCCAGGATTATTAATGGATTATGAATTGATCCGCGACTGGCGCCAATTTAGTTGTCGTGGAAGTCCATCGATTCAGTCTCGGCCCCAACACTTAGTTTTAGAAAGGGAGAATCCTACTGTAGATCTTGTCAAAATATCCATTCATGTATATAATGAGATGCAGACAGGCAGTGATTGACACACAGGATGACCAATGAACACACAACACAGAACAACCAATCACCAGGCAGGACACCACCACTATAAAGCCCACAGGGCATTAAGACTCTCCCTGTCTCAGGACCCAGCTACTGAGACAGTCAGAGTGCACAAGTTAGTGAGCACTATTACCATGTGGTAGCTAGTAAGTCTGGTCAAGCCAGTAAGAGGTCACAAGTTGGATTAGTAGAGTGTCAACCCACAGCTGAACATGTACAACAGTCCGCTAGTTAAATAAAACAGTGTTGGATCATCTCCTGTGTCAGACGTCTGTTTCTAGCTTCCCTGCATCCAGTTGCAGTCAACGTCGAACCAACCTGCCGAACACATCATGGTACCAGAGTGCTATTAATCCTAAAGAACCTACCTCGAGTGAATCTGCAACAACCAGCAACAGCCGTCCAGCAAAATGGAAAACATCCAGCCTCCTCCGCAGTTCCGCATCTCCGGCAACCTCGCCGCCAATTGGAAAATCTTCAAGCAAAAGTTCCTCCTGTATATCGAGGCCTCCGACCTCAAGGCAGCATCGGATGCCAGGAAGATCGCGCTATTCCCATCGACTGCGGGGGATCACGCCATCCACATCTGCAACTTGCTTACGTTTGCCAATGGCGAAGACAAGACGAGGTTCAAGACAGTTCTGCTAAAATTCGACAGCCACTGCGGCATTGAGGTGAATGAGACCTTTGAACGGTATATCTTCCAACAGAGGCTTCAGGGTAAGGATGAACCTTATCAGTCCTTCTTGACCCACTCCGCATCCTAGCGCAGTCATGTAACTATGACTCGACGGCTGATTCCATGATCCGGGATCAGATTGTTTTCGGGGTCCACTCCGACTCCCTTCGGCAGCAGCTCCTTAAAATCAAACAGTTGACCCTCCCCGTCGCTATCGAGACGTGCGTTGTCCATGAGCATGCCAAGAATCGTTACTCCCACATCAGGGCGGCAGAAACTGCAAAGCTGGCCTCCCAGGAGGCAGAAAGGGTGCAGGCCATCGCAAAAATGCAAGGCCTGAGCATTGAGGAGAGTGGTCGTTTCGCGCGATTTTCCTGGCTCCCTACGCATGCGCGCCACGACCGGGTGGATGACGAGGCCGAAAACCCTAATTCGCAGGTGCATATGTCGGCCGACCGCACTGCGCATGCGCGATGGCACACGGAACGCGCTGACGTCAGCGTTGTGACGTGTCCGAATTGTGGCTCCGCCCATTTAAAGCAGCAATGTCCATCCAAAGGACGGCGATGTCTACAGTGTGGAAAGCCTGGGCATTACTCGGCCTTATGCAGGTCCGTTCCACCGATCGTCAGCCAGCGATCCCAGCTGCAGCGCAGACGTGTCCGCTGCGTACAACAAGGCATGCAGGATTCCGATCCTGACAGCCCAATGTACCCCGATGCTGACTGCCTCGAGTCTCCATATCGGGTGGGCATAATCACCACGCGCGAGCTGATCTCCACCGCACATGCAACCCGCCTTTCGATCCTCAATGTGGATCCCAACAATGAGTGGTGTGCTATCCTCACAGTCAACCAGGCTCGCATCCGATTTAAACTGGACACCGGCACGACTGCGAACCTCATATCACAGTCAGATCTCGACAGCTTCCAAGACCAACCTAGCATTCTTCCACCAATTTGCCTGTCCATGAGACTACTCCAATGGCAGCAATCCCGCCTGTCCACGGGAATACTCCAATGGCAGCGATCCCGCCTGTCCATGGGAATACTCCAATGGCAGCAATCCCGCCTGTCCACGGGAATACTCCAATGGCAGCCATCCCGCCTGTCCACGGGAATACTCCAATGGCAGCAATCCCGCCTGTCCATGAGAATACTCCAATGGCAGCAATCCCGCCTGTCCATGGGAATACTCCAATGGCAGCAATCCCGCCTGTCCACGGGAATACTCCAATGGCAGCAATCCCGCCTGTCCACGGGAATACTCCAATGGCAGCAATCCTGCCTGTCCACGGGAATACTCCAATGGCAGCAATCCCGCCTGTCCATGAGACTACTCCAATGGCAGCAATCCCGCCTGTCCATGGGAATACTCCAATGGCAGCAATCCCGCCTGTCCACGGGAATACTCCAATGGCAGCAATCCCGCCTGTCCATGGGAATACTCCAATGGCAGCAATCCCGCCTGTCCATGGGAATACTCCAATGGCAGCAATCCCGCCTGTCCATGAGACTACTCCAATGGCAGCAATCCCGCCTGTCCATGGGAATACTCCAATGGCAGCAATCCCGCCTGTCCACGGGAATACTCCAATGGCAGCAATCCCGCCTGTCCACGGGAGTACTCCAATGGCAGCAATCCCGCCTGTCCACGGGAATACTCCAATGGCAGCAATCCCGCCTGTCCACGGGAATACTCCAATGGCAGCAATCCCGCCTGTCCACGGGAATACTCCAATGGCAGCAATCCCGCCTGTCCTTGGGAATACTCCAATGGCAGCAATCCCGCCTGTCCATGGGAATACTCCAATGGCAGCAATCCCGCCTGTCCATGAGACTACTCCAATGGCAGCGATCCCGCCTGTCCATGGGAATACTCCAATGGCAGCGATCCCGCCTGTCCATGGGAATACTCCAATGGCAGCAATCCCGCCTGTCCACGGGAATACTCCAATGGCAGCAATCCCGCCTGTCCATGAGACTACTCCAATGGCAGCAATCCCGCCTGTCCACGGGAATACTCCAATGGCAGCAATCCCGCCTGTCCACGGGAATACTCCAATGGCAGCAATCCCGCCTGTCCATGGGACGCACCGCAATGGCAGCAATCCCGCCTGTCCATGAGACCCACCGCAATGGCAGCAATCCCGCCTGTCCACGGGAATACTCCAATGGCAGCGATCCCGCCTGTCCACGGGAATACTCCAATGGCAGCAATCCCGCCTGTCCATGAGACCACCGCAATGGCAGCAATCCCGCCTGTCCATGGGACCACCGCAATGGCAGCAATCCCACCTGTCCACGGGAATACTCCAATGGCAGCAATCCCGCCTGTCCACGGGAATACTCCAATGGCAGCGATCCCGCCTGTCCATGAGACCACTCCAATGGCAGCAATCCCGCCTGTCCACGGGAATACTCCAATGGCAGCAATCCCGCCTGTCCACGGGAATACTCCAATGGCAGCAATCCCGCCTGTCCATGAGACTACTCCAATGGCAGCAATCCCGCCTGTCCACGGGAATACTCCAATGGCAGCAATCCCGCCTGTCCACGGGAATACTCCAATGGCAGCAATCCCGCCTGTCCATGGGAATACTCCAATGGCAGCAATCCCGCCTGTCCATGGGAATACTCCAATGGCAGCAATCCCGCCTGTCCACGGGAATACTCCAATGGCAGCCATCCCGCCTGTCCACGGGAATACTCCAATGGCAGCAATCCCGCCTGTCCACGGGAATACTCCAATGGCAGCAATCCAGCCTGTCCACGGGAATACTCCAATGGCAGCAATCCCGCCTGTCCATGGGAATACTCCAATGGCAGCAATCCCGCCTGTCCATGAGACTACTCCAATGTCAGCCATCCCGCCTGTCCACGGGAATACTCCAATGGCAGCAATCCCGCCTGTCCACGGGAATACTCCAATGGCAGCAATCCCGCCTGTCCACGGGAATACTCCAATGGCAGCAATCCCGCCTGTCCATGAGACTATTCCAAAGGCAGCAATCCCGCCTGTCCACGGGAATACTCCAATGGCAGCAATCCCGCCTGTCCACGGGAATACTCCAATGGCAGCAATCCCGCCTGTCCACATTAATACTCCAATGGCAGCAATCCCGCCTGTCCACGGGAATACTCCAATGGCAGCAATCCTGCCTGTCCACAGGAATACTCCAATGGCAGCAATCCCGCCTGTCCACGGGAATACTCCAATGGCAGCAATCCCGCCTGTCCACGGGAATACTCCAATGGCAGCCATCCCGCCTGTCCACGGGAATACTCCAATGGCAGCGATCCCGCCTGTCCATGAGACTACTCCAATGGCAGCAATCCCGCCTGTCCACGGGAATACTCCAACGGCAGCAATCCCGCCTGTCCACGGGAATACTCCAATGGCAGCAATCCCGCCTGTCCACGGGAATACTCCAATGGCAGCCATCCCGCCTGTCCACGGGAATACTCCAATGGCAGCAATCCCGCCTGTCCATGGGAATACTCCAATGGCAGCAATCCCGCCTGTCCATGGGAATACTCCAATGGCAGCAATCCCGCCTGTCCACGGGAATACTCCAATGGCAGCAATCCCGCCTGTCCATGGGAATACTCCAATGGCAGCAATCCCGCCTGTCCACGGGAATACTCCAATGGCAGCCATCCCGCCTGTCCACGGGAATACTCCAATGGCAGCAATCCCGCCTGTCCACGGGAATACTCCAATGGCAGCAATCCCGCCTGTCCACGGGAATACTCCAATGGCAGCAATCCCGCCTGTCCATGGGAATACTCCAATGGCAGCAATCCCACCTGTCCACGGGAATACTCCAATGGCAGCAATCCTGCCTGTCCACGGGAATACTCCAATGGCAGCAATCCCGCCTGTCCATGGGAATACTCCAATGGCAGCAATCCCGCCTGTCCACGGGAATACTCCAATGGCAGCAATCCCGCCTGTCCATGGGAATACTCCAATGGCAGCAATCCCGCCTGTCCACGGGAATACTCCAATGGCAGCCATCCCGCCTGTCCATGGGAATACTCCAATGGCAGCAATCCCGCCTGTCCATGAGACTACTCCAATGGCAGCAATCCCGCCTGTCCATGGGAATACTCCAATGGCAGCAATCCCGCCTGTCCACGGGAATACTCCAATGGCAGCAATCCCGCCTGTCCATGAGACTACTCCAATGGCAGCGATCCCGCCTGTCCATGAGACCCACCGCAATGGCAGCAATCCCGCCTGTCCACGGGAATACTCCAATGGCAGCAATCCCGCCTGTCCATGGGAATACTCCAATGGCAGCCATCCCGCCTGTCCACGGGAATACTCCAATGGCAGCAATCCCGCCTGTCCACGGGAATACTCCAATGGCAGCAATTCCACCTGTCCACGGGAATACTCCAATGGCAGCAATCCCGCCTGTCCACGGGAATACTCCAATGGCAGCAATCCCGCCTGTCCATGAGACTACTCCAATGGCAGCAATCCCGCCTGTAAGTGGCGACATCTCCTGCTCCACCTCTGCAGCGAACGACAAGAATTTGTCGCCCGCCTTAAAGACACAGGGTGCGATTCTCCCAAAACGGGAGAAATCGTAAGGCTGGCGTCAAACCCGGGCGGGTTTGACGCCAGCGCGCCCCTTCCCGACCGGGAACCGATTCTGGTCCCCGGTCGGGGCTAGCAGCCCAACGCCGTAAGCTCCGGCATCACGGGCTTAACGAATTTCGTTAAGCCCGCTTGCCGGAGTTAGCGCCGACTGACGCGTCATATGACGTCAGCCGCGCATGCGCGGATTGGAAGACTCCAACCCGCGCATGCGCGGATGACGTCATCGCGTATTTGCGCGAAACCCGCGCATGCGCGGGCCGGGATGCCCCTCAGCCGCCCCGCGAATGGATACTGCGGGGCGGCGGAAGGAGAAATAGTGCGCGGGCATCAGGCCCGCTGCCCGCGATCAGTGCCCACCGATCGCGGGCCCATGGCACCCTTGGCACGGCCGTGGTACTGCCGTGCCAATCGGTGCCATGGTTATAAAAAGCGAGTTGTTCCCGCCGTTTTTACGAACGGCCAGACCAGGTGTGTTTGCCGTTCGTAAAAACAGCCGTAAAGGGCTGGGACTTCGGCCCATCTATCAGCTGTGAATCGCTGCCGGCCGTAAAAAAACGGCGGCAGCGATTCGTGTCGGGAGTTGGGTGGGGGGGGGGGGGGGAGAGAATAGCGGGAGGGCGGGAAAAATGTCGGGAAGGCCCTCCCGCTATTCTCCGACCCGTCGTGGGGGGCGGAGAATCGCGCCCTGAATCTATAGACTTAACTCTTGTAAATTTTGTTTAGTTTGCTCTGTATCTGCACGATAGACACCTTCCCATGTACATATGTTCATTAACTCACCATTTGTACATAGTCAGGCATGTATATACCTTCTCGTTCCAAAATGTATTTTTAAAAAGGGGAGATGTCATAATTTCCACTCATGTATACAATGAGATGCAGACAGGCAGTGATTGACACACAGGATAACCAATCAACACACAACACAGAACAACCAATCACCAGGCAGGACACAGGGCATTAAGACTCTCCCTCTCTCAGGACCCAGCTACTGAGACAGTCAGAGTGCACAAGCTGGTGAGCACTATCACCATGCGGTAGGTAGTAAGTCTGGTCAAGCCAGTAAGAGGTCATCAGTTAGGTTAGTAGAGTGTCAACCCACAGCTGAGCATGTACAACAGTCCGCTAGTTAAATAAAACAGTGTTGGATCATCTCCTGTGTCAGACGTCTGTTTCTAGCTTCACTGCATCCAGTTGCAGTCCACGTTGAACCAACGTGCCTAACACATCAGATCTTTCATTACCCATTTTTAAAAATGTGTCTTTGGGATGCAGCCGACCTTGACAAGGCTGTCATCATTGCCAATCTCAACAGATCTGAAGAAAATGGTGGTGGTCAGCTTTCTTTTTGAGTTGCTGCTATTCTTGCGTTGATGGTCCTTAATATTGACTCAGCAACGATGAAGGAATGAGGATAAATGGCCAAGTGAGGATGATGTGTAAGTTGAAGGAGAACGCGGATGTTAGTGTTCCCACCACATTGCTGCTCTTGTCCGTGCTGCTTCCTGGAATAACATGGTGCATGGTGCAGTGAGCAAATAAATTGCAAACAGGAAGGAAAATAAATACAATCAAATAAAAAATGTCTTGTGGGAAGTTTATTTATGTTTTGAATAACATTTAAACACCGTTCTGCTTCAAATACTTTGTGTTCCATGGAACATGAGCTTCAATCCACATTCTGGTGAGCATAAATAATTACTTGTACTGCAGCCCTCCTAATTAGATCTTGCAGCACAGATGTTAAATATTTGCATATTAAATTATTGCGCTGGTCAGAGGCATTTAGCAGAGCTCTGAAAGTTCAGAATTAAGCTGTGAATTACTCATTGTTAAAAGGTGAAATACATGCGCATGTACATTTTTTCCACCCAATGCTGCAGATATCTGCAGAGTTCTTGCATTACAATATGGAGGAGAGAAAAATCCCACCTGCTCCCAAAGTGCATGTGGTAGGGAATCAGGCCTATGACTTGTGTCTCACAGTGCTCTCAGTTCTGAGTTGGTAGCTTGGTCTGCCACATAAAACATTCATTAGCATCTGCATTACATTGTACCTAAATGCATTTGTGCGCAGTGTAGGATTTCCACTGCCCTGTAAAGCTTTTTGAATGATTGCCATCTTATATCCCCGGTTACCTGAGATCACCACTCATGTTACACGTGACACCAGTGAAAGCAGCGAGCTGCTGTTAAAATATTTAAGTGGACTCTTATCTGTACAAACAGGGGAAATTAGGATTGTAATTATACAGGGCTAAGTAGCAATACAGAACAATGTGCAGCACCAACCATGAAACAGGACTAAAGTAATGTGGGTAGGGATTAAAAGCTACGGGCAGCTTGAGTTGATGCAATGATACAATCTTACTCCATTTTCTCCAGGCCCTGTTCGTATTCCATTGCAAGTACTTTGATGATGAGGAGGAGGGGAGGACAGAGAGGAGGGACTTTGAATTACAGGTTTTGAACTGTCTGTGCTGCAGGGACAAAATGAGTCATCAAACTACATGTTTAGGTTCTATATTCAAGGACATGATTAATATAGTGTTAATGCGGTAGGAAATATGACTACTATACGCAAACATTAACACATGATATAAACCACTGCATTCGTGTGAAGCACTGTGTCATTATTTGCAAAATATACAGCATTTATTCGAAGCTGCTTAATTGTACCATGCCATTTTACCAAATGTAAACTTCCTCAAACTTAGTACCAAGTCCGTACTTATTTGTAAAGCTACAGTTTTGAATCGTGGATAAATGGTATTGATATTTTTCTTTTGGTAGGATTTTGACATTTAAAACAAAAATTTAGATTACCCAATTTTTTTTCCCCAATTAAGGGACAACTTAGCATGGCCAATCCACCTACCCTGCACTTCTCCTTGGGTTGTGGGGGCGAAACCCACGCAGACACGGGGAGAATATGAGGATTTTGATGTTGATGTCAAATGGAATTGTCCTGTTCAAAATACTGCTGAAAGAGGCACTGAAATCCTGATAATTCAGCAAACAAGTGTAAATAATTCACACTGCTCGGTGTAATGATTCAACGGGCCAGAGAAAGAGCATTCAATGCACAAAAAAAACAGAGAAAAGTTTATCACTGTGGCATTTTGTATTTATCTGTTTGATTGCAACAATCTTAATCAAACCTTGTAACATCAGGATAATTTATTTGGTTTTGTGTTACAGCATACAAAATATTGATTGCAGTCGCTGAATATTGTGTCGATCAGATAGCAGCTGGAACATCGACCTGTGGGTTTCAGAGATGATGAAGAGTGTGTTGTAATGGTTGGAAGCTGCTGCACTCAGAAATGCTTCTGTAATGAAAGGGCTATGGGTGGACTGAAATATTTGTATTTAACAGCAAAAGTGGAAAATGAAAACTTGCCGGAAGGGGACTTGACTAAGATCAGCACATTCTGGGCCCTTAGCAACTGATGTTATAACCATATTCCAAAGTTGGTGAGCAGACACTTTTTTCAAACTCCAAACTGTCAAGAAATATTTTCTTGGATTTAACTCCCAGTGAATCTCCTGTGCTTTCTGATGTCAGGATTTGCTTCCAAGTGATTGAAGATTACTGGGCTGCTGCTAATTGGCAGGATAAAGCCTGACAGCTTTTGGTAACATGGCTCTTTTATGCCCCGTCGCCATCCTTGTTTTGCTCTTTGGGGGCAGTTGAAATCGTCACAATGTTATGCGGCAACTTGAACTGTGGGAACAGCTGAATTAAATTGCTGCCCAAGGAGCAATATTATGACACATTTTGTGGGGTGGTAGTGAGCCATACAGATTACGAAGCCCCTGGGTTAATTCTCTGGTCTGTACTAGGAGTGGGGGTGTTAATCACAGCAAAGAATTTAAATCAACTTCAAAGGGTTATAAACAAAAATATTTAAACTTTGGATGAAGAACGGCAGCACGGTGGCGCAGTGGGTTAGCACTGCTGCCTCACGGCGCTGAGGTCCCAAGTTCGATCCCGGCTCTGGGTCACTGTCCGTGTGGAGTTTGCACATTCTCCCCGTGTCTGCGTGGGTTTCGCCCCCACAACCCAAAAATGTGCAGGGTAGGTGGATTGACCACGGTAAATTGCCCATTAATTGGAAAAAATAAATTGGGTAATCTAAATTTAATTTAAAAAAACTTTGGATGAAGAGGGAACGCCTGGCTATCACAGTCAATGTTGTATACAATCAACACGCAGCTCACTCCACTTGTCCTTGCTTTACGTGCATATTACTTCTCTCACGGCACAGTGGTTAGCACTGGGATTGCGGCGCTGAGGACCCGGGTTCGAATCCTGGCCCTGGGTCACTGTCTGTGTGGAGTTTGCACATTCTCTCCATGTCTGCGTGGGTTTCACCCCCACAACCCAAAGATGTGTAGGTTAGTTGGATTGGCCATGCTAAGTTGCCCCTTAATTGGAAAAAAATAATTGGGTACTCCTAAATTTATTTTTAAAAAGAGGTGACTTAATTGAGGCATACCCTTAGGGAAACAGCTACGTGGATGGAAATCAGCAGAATGTGGCAATACTGTGTGTGGGCAATGGTAAAATGTCTCGTGGGCCACATCCTGTAGCGCCGCATGTGGCGCCTGGGCTTCAGGTTTCCCACTGCTGAATTAAAGCCTCTCAGTTTCAACTGCCACTGGTGGTAAGGTTGGAGAAAATTCTTACTTCAGGCTCAAAGGGCCGAATGGCCTCCTGCTTCTATTTTCAATGTGAAAATCGCTTATTGTCACGAGTAGGCTTCAATGAAGTTACTGTGAAAAGCCCCTAGTCGCCACATTCCGGCGCCTGTCCGGGGAGGCTGGTACGGGAATCGAACCGTGCTGCTGGACTGCTTGGTCTGCTTTAAAAGCCAGCGATTTAGCCTTGTGAGCTAAACCAGCCCCTGGAAACAATGTATGTTTCTATGTAAAATAGACAGCAGACTTCAGACGAGGATGAAATGTTTGCTGTCGTTTTAATACCATCTGGGAATCAAAAGTTAAAGCAATTGTGAGCAGCCAAGACGAATAGATCCTTAAAGGGGTTGGTATGAACATAGAACATAGGACATACAGTGCAGAAGGAGGCCACTTGGCCCATATTGTCTGCACCGACCCACTTAAGCCCTCACTTCCACCCTATCCCCGTAACCCAATAACCCCTCCTAACCTTTTTGGACACTAAGGGCAATTAATCATGGCCAATCCACCTAACCTGCACGTTTTTGGACTGTGGGAGGAAACCGGAGCACCCGGAGGAAACCCACGCAGACACAGGGAGAACATGCAGACTCTGCACAGACAGTGACCCTGGGACCCTGGTGCTGTGAAGCCACAGTGCTATCCACTTGTGCTACCGTGAAATTGTGGACTGGATTCACTGTTAGAAGTGGAGCGGATGCTTTGTTTGAAAGTGTCATTTGTAAAACCTGCACTGGATTTCGGAATGCAAAACGACAAGGGAATGCATTATTAGGAGAAGAATTTAAAGGATGTTTTTGGGAGTGGAGTTTGGAAATTCTCGCGTGACAATCATCGGGGGGGTGATTCTGAGGAGAAAACCACAGACACCACCTTGGGTTCAGAGCCGAGTGAATGTATTTGACTTCAGTCATCTTGTGTGTTTAAAGGGACTTTTTGTGTTGCTCAGACCATTGTAGTTTAAAATGTACTTTGCAATCCATGTTAATTTTAAATCTGTGTGTAATTCTTAAGCTAAGGAAGGAGGAGTAAAGGAGCAATGTACCATAATCTAATTTTTCATGTTTAATACATGTTTTTTCTTGTTGTTAGAAGTAATTAGCAGTGCTGCGTCTTTGATCTGCATGGCCAATCCATCTATCCAGCCCATCTTTGGGTTGTGGGGGTGAGACCCATGCAGACACGGGGAGAAAGTGCAGACCCCACATGGACAATGACCAGGTGTCGGGATCAAACCAGGGTCCTCGGTGCCATGAGGCAGCAGTGCTAACCACTGCGCCACCCTGCCGCCCTCCCCCACATTTTATATTTAAAAAGTAAACGTTATGGGGCGGGATTCTCCTTTTCTAAGACTAAGTGTTGATGCAAGGGCAGAATCCGTGGACAATTATGACAGAAAAACTGGCACTTAACCTGGGACCGATTCTGCTACTATTAAGGGGTTAGCACCAGCACTATTGGAACACAAGCGAATCCAATGAAAAACGGTGAGGGATTCGCCGGGTCCGTGATTGACACTCGGGAGACTGACAAGCTGCAGCCGCATATACGCATTACAATCACCACACACTCATCGCAGCCAACAAGATGGCACTGGCTGTGCTGGAGCGCGCCCATACAGCTGATGAGTTGCTGGGGCCAGAGAACATCCAGGGGGGTGGCCTGGGGGGATCCCCATATGGCCCGTGGCCCTAAGTTCATAGTGGGCAGTCAGCGGTTTGCGCAGCTGCAAGGCTGCCATGCCGGCTGCGGCAATGGTGTCCCATGTCTGTCCATCCTGACCCCACAGCCCACCTCCTGGCAACCCTCAGCTGCTCCCCACAGCCCTGGCAGAAGCCCCCCAGTGAGCGGCACAACTGTCAGCAAGCTATGGCGATGTTGGACACTTTCCGTACCCCCTCTCTCTCCCTCAGCAGCCACGACTCCGGTTTCCCGATCTTTAAAAGCACATGTGAACCGTGCCACCGGGACCATAGACCATTGGAGGCGGAGAATCTCGGAGGCCCTGGAGAATGCCAGTTCAGGCTCGCTAACGATATGCCAACGTCATTTACTGTACATGCATTCCAGGCCGCATTAACGCCGCTGTCGAGGTGACCGAGATTTGCGATTTGGCGTCAAATCAGTGCCCGCCGTAATGTCGCCGTTGGAACCTATTCTCCGCCCATTCGCATTTCCTTATTTTGCCGTCAGTCAACGGAGAATCCCGCCCAATGTCTTTTGGGCCAAGTTTTCATTCTGGGACCTTAACGTCCAGTTCTAACATCAACTGGGATTGTAACAATATGAAGTTACCACTTAGACAAGATATAAGCAGGCTGTCACCACCAGTGGAACTGTATCCCAGCATGAGATATAACCTTTATAAGACATTAACAAAAGCCTGCTAATTTTTAATTGTTTATCCCTTTTCTTTTCACTTCATTTACCTTGTCGCGGTACAACTACCTCTCATCATTTTCTTGCTTCCCTTTTATGTCACTTAATTCCTGCCAGCACTGCTTTGTTTTTCTAAATGCACTTTGGCAGGGGCTGTCTAAAAAAACAAATTTGCTGTCAGCGTTGGATATAATAATTAGAGACCTGTGTTCTTGGGGAGCTAAATATTAGCTTCTGAAGTGCACTGCAAAAGAGGCAGTGAAAAATTCATTCCAGGACTGGGAGCCAAGTCTATTTTGTGACTTTGCATCCTGACTGATGCAAAAACAAAGAGATGCTGAGGAAAAAGTGAAAACCTAGGCGTGTTTTCAAATACTGAAATGAAAACATTGTTGAAAATATCCAGCAGGTCAGTAAGCACCTGGAAGCAAATGATAGGTTAAATTGTGTATTAATTTGTTGAATTCACAAACCTAAAACAATAACCCATTTTTCTTTTGGAATTACTGACTGATTTGACTGCATGACTACTTTCGTGCTCATGTTGGAAAAAGTACTTTGTTATTTTCTCCAAAGATTGCCATATGAACAAAAGAAATGGTCCCTTTAAGAGATTTTATTTATCAATAGCTTGGCTCAGTCAACAACACATTCCTCTGAGGCACAGAATTTTAGGTGGCACGGTAGCACAGTGGTCAGCACTGTTGCTTCACAGCGCCAGGGACCCGGGTTCGAATCCCGGCTTGGGTCACTGTCTATGCGGAGACTGCACATTCTCCCCATGTCTGCATGGGTTTCCTCCGGATGTTCCGGTTTCCTCCCACAAATTCTGAAAGACGTGCTTGTTAGGTGAATTGGGCATTCTGAATTACCCCCGTGTACCCGAACAAGCGTCGGAGTGTGCCGACTCGGGGATTTTCGCAGTAACTTCATTGCAGTGTTAATGTAAGCCTACTTGTGACACTATTAAAGATTATTATTACTTTCCCCCAAAATGGCAAAGTGCCAGGTTCCAACTAAAAATCGGTGTGTTTCTCCCTTGAAAGAGGGAGGGAGAGAGAGAGAGAGGGGGAGAAAGAGGGAGGGACGGAGAGAGAGGGAGAGAGAGAGAAAGAGAGAGAGAGACAGCTCTCTTTAAAACAAAGAAACAAAATACAGAGCAACCACAAGAAACTCAACAAACAAGTGACACCAGCACTCAAGCCAGCATATGCTCCCCTCCCCCACCCTCCCACGGTTCCATGTTGGTGAAGAGGTGGCCACCTGCAGCTCAGTTCACTGGAAAGAGATAGGCAGCATGCGGTGAGGAGAGAGAGAGAAAACCCCTCCCCCAGCACCGGGAAGGACCCCTCAACTCCCAGCATAGACGCAGGAGGGCCACAACTGGCGAGCACCAGCTGCTAGGCCCAAAATAACAATACACAACAAAAATACAATAATAACCATACAATCCCCCAACAATAAAACAAAACTAACATCAGTAAGCAGTACACATAGTCAATTAAGCCACCATCCTACTGTTCTCACAGTTCCGGCATCCGGTCTCCAGACACCCAGCCAGTCCAAAACTGCAAAATTTAGTCTGTTCTCCTCCACTTTCAGCCCAGCAGCAGGCCAACTAAAATCCGCTCCTCGCTCCACTCCCAGCCTGTAAGCAGAAAGGCAGCCAGTAACAAGTACGAGTCCCAGCCGTGGCAACTGCAGGCAGGTAACTCCATCCTCTCTTTCCCCTGCAAGCAACCTCTCCTCCATCCGATTGGTTGTAGCACCATTCACCCTTGCCATTGACCAGACTTCAAAGTCTAGAAAAGGCAGCGACAATAATGAATAACACACCAGGTCAGGGAGCAGGGTTACAGCTAGAAGCAGCAGGAGCTCAGAGACAAATTCTTTCCCAACACCTCAGAGTGTGAGCTACGCAGGTGGTGTGTGAGCTCCCCCAATGAGAGGGGCAGGGAAATCATTAGCAGCTATACCTGTATACATAGAGCTGGCCAGTGTGGTACCAGCTAGTGAAGGAAGCAGTTGCGAACTACTGCTGCTGTGTACATATTGTTGTAAATAAAGTTACCTTCTGTTTGAATCTACAAACTCATGCTCGATTCTTTGTGACCCTTACAAATGGCCCCACTCCAGCACTGTCCTCTGGCAGTACCAACCTGGCTGTCCACTCTGGCGGTGCAAGCAGTGAGCTGCCATGTCTCTCATCACCATGCCTTTGGTGTGCTCATCACGACTGCTTTGCGTTTTTGGAATCAGGCTGGTGGGGAAGAAGATCTAACCAGCCTGGAAGCAAGAGAGGGCATAAACCTGATTACATTGCCAACAGGGGGGAGGGCAAGTTCTCAAACTGACATCGTGCCACTGCAAATCCCATTAAGGCCCTCCCATGAGAGTTAGCGGCCATAATGGGATTTGCAGTGGCACGATGTCAGTTTGAGAACTTGGTCATGATGGTCAGGAAGCAAAGTACTGTACACACCCCTGTCAGCATCAACGGAGCCGAGGTAGAGATGGTGAGCAGTTTCAAATTCCTAGGGGTGCACATCACCAAAAATCTATCCTGGTCCACTCATGTCGACGCTATCACCAATAAAGCACAACAGCGCCTATACTTCCTCAGGAAACTAAGGAAATTCGGCATGTCCACATTAACCCTTACCAACTTTTACAGATGCACTATAGAGAGCATCCTATCGGGCTGCATCACAGCCTGGTATGGCAACTGCTCGGCCCAGGACCGCAAGGAACTTCAGAGAGTCGTGAATACCGCCCAGTCCATCACACGAACCTGCCTCCCATCCATTGATTCCATCTACACCTCCCGCTGCCGGGGGAAAGCAGGCAGCATAATCAAGGATCCCTCCCACCCGGCTTACTCACTTTTCCAACTTCTTCCATCGGGCAGGAGATTCAGAAGTCTGAGAACACGGACGAACAGACTCAAAAACAGCTTCTTCCCCACTGTCACCAGACTCCTAAATGACCCTCTTATGGACTGACCTCATTAACACTACACCCTATATGCTTCATCCGATGCCAATGCTTATGTAGTTACATTGTATATATTGTGTTGCCCTATTATGTATTCTCATGTATTTTCTTGAATTCTGTTTAATTCCCTTTTCTTCCCATGTACTGAATGATCTGTTGAGCTGCTTGCAGAAAAATACTTTTCACTGTACCTCGGTACACGTGACATAAACAAATCCAATCCAATCCAATCCAATAATGGGATCTGTGCCAGCGGCAAATGTGCCCTGGACATCGCGCTCTGTATGTTTATGCCTTACTGCACATAATCTGGACTGACATTTCAGTTCAGTCAAATGGGAATGCAGAGTTGTCAGAGATGCGGTCTTTAAGTGGGATGTTAAACCGATGTCTACCCAGTAGCTGGGCTGGCTGTTTAAAATCCGAGACACTATTTAAAACCGTAACCAGCATTACTCTTTCAACCAGCACCACTAAAACACACAGAAACTGGTTATTCATTTTACTTCTATTTGAGAGATCTAGGCGTGCGCAAATAGCTGCTCCATTTCCTCACATAACAGTAGTCACTGCGCAATGCAGTGCATTCGACATGCAGCTTTTAAGGATCTTTCTCAGAATCATGATAACGCTGTGTAAATGCATGTTATTTACTTCTTTGTGTGGACCACAATACATGACTTCCCTCTGTGCTTGATCGAAGCGTGAATGATAAAGGTCTTCAGTTATAAACCACTGGCCTGTGAAAGTGATAAAAGACTAAATATAGTTGATGAAACGTCTGTGTTTTTTTCCGAACATGTGGAAGAATATTTCTCCTGAGGCTGGCAGCACAGCTGTCGGGATTATTTTTTGTTAGTTGGAGGTCTGATGTACATAAGAGCAATAGTTTCCAATTGGAGTCAACTACAAATCCACACAGTGAATACTTGGCCCTCTGTATATCTGCACTTAATTCAGAGAACCTTGCTGCAGGCAGGCAATGGCCATGCCTTTCTGACCACCAAGTACGTTCAGGTCTTGCTGGAGTTCCGATGTTTAAAGCAGTGCTTATCGGCACAGACCATTAGTGAACCTGCAGGTAGAGCCAGCCTCGTCATTGATTCTCGGTTAGGGAGCCATGAGGGAGGAATGAGGTGCAGGCCCTGAAAAGACTCTTAAACAAGTAACCGTGGAGGATTGAGAGCTGTCAGCCAACCAAATGGTTCCCTGATTCCATCCGCAAATGTTTCTGACTCTGAGTTAGGGTAACCATGGTACTTACCCAGGTAGATACCCAGGAAAGGTTAGACAGTTTAAAGCCTGGTCTACCACCCTAACCCCTTCCAGGCTACCTGACAGCCCACTCAGACCTGGCACAACGACCCCCAACCATCCAACTAACTCCTGACCTGACTAGCACTCCGGACGGCCTGACTACCCCTGACTCAACCCGACTACCCGCAAACTACCCGAGTACCCCGCTGACCTAACCTGACTTCTTCCCAAACATCCAACTGCCCCCAACTCAACACAATATCCCACTTGATCAGGCCTATCCTGTCCCCGTGACCCAACCAGACCTTAGCTGACTAACATCTCAACCTGACTTGAATACTCAACTGACCCCAATACCACTGACCACCCGATACTCCCTGATTCAACTACCCTCGACCACCCAACTCCCTCACTGACCCATCTGCTCACTCCAACCCAACTACCCTCGACCACCCAACACCCTCACCGACCCATCTGCTCACTCCAACCCAACTACCCTCGACCACCCAACACCCTCACTGACCCATCTGCTCACTCCAACCCAACTACCCTCAACCACCCAACACCCTCACTGACCCATCTGCTCACTCCAACCCAACTACCCTCAACCACCCAACACCCTCACCGACCCATCTGCTCACTCCAACCCAACTACCCTCAACCACCCAACTCCCTCACCGACCCATCTGCTCACTCCAACCCAACTACCCTCGACCACCCAAATCCCTCACTGACCCATCTGCTCACTCCAACCCAACTACCCTCGACCACCCAACTCCCTCACTGACCCATCTGCTCACTCCAACCCAACTACCCTCGACCACCCAACTCCCTCACTGACCCATCTGCTCACTCCAACCCAACTACCCTCGACCACCCAACTCCCTCACTGACCCATCTGCTCACTCCAACCCAACTACCCTCGACCACCCAACACCCTCACTGACCCATCTGCTCACTCCAACCCAACTACCCTCAACCACCCAACACCCTCACTGACCCATCTGCTCACTCCAACCCAACTACCCACGACCACCCAACTCCCTCACCGACCCATCTGCTCACTCCAACCCAACTACCCTCAACCACCCAACACCCTCACTGACCCATCTGCTCACTCCAACCCAACTACCCTCAACCACCCAACTCCCTCACCGACCCATCTGCTCACTCCAACCCAACTACCCTCGACCACCCAACTCCCCCACCGACCCATCTGCTCGCTCCAACCCAACTACCCTCGACCACCCAACTCCCTCACCGACCCATCTGCTCACTCCAACCCAACTACCCTCGACCACCCAACTCCCTCACCGACCCATCTGCTCACTCCAACCCAACTACCCTCGACCACCCAACTCCCTCACTGACCCATCTGCTCACTCCAACCCAACTACCCTCGACCACCCAACTCCCTCACTGACCCATCTGCTCACTCCAACCCAACTACCCTCGACCACCCAACTCCCTCACTGACCCATCTGCTCACTCCAACCCAACTACCCTCGACCACCCAACTCCCTCACTGACCCATCTGCTCACTCCAACCCAACTACCCTCGACCACCCAACTCCCTCACCGACCCATCTGCTCACTCCAACCCAACTACCCTCGACCACCCAACACCCTCACTGACCCATCTGCTCACTCCAACCCAACTACCCTCAACCACCCAACACCCTCACTGACCCATCTGCTCACTCCAACCCAACTACCCTCGACCACCCAACTCCCCCACCGACCCATCTGCTCGCTCCAACCCAACTACCCTCGACCACCCAACTCCCTCACCGACCCATCTGCTCACTCCAACCCAACTACCCTCGACCACCCAACTCCCTCACCGACCCATCTGCTCACTCCAACCCAACTACCCTCGACCACCCAACTCCCTCACTGACCCATCTGCTCACTCCAACCCAACTACCCTCGACCACCCAACTCCCTCACTGACCCATCTGCTCACTCCAACCCAACTACCCTCGACCACCCAACTCCCTCACTGACCCATCTGCTCACTCCAACCCAACTACCCTCGACCACCCAACTCCCTCACTGACCCATCTGCTCACTCCAACCCAACTACCCTCGACCACCCAACTCCCTCACCGACCCATCTGCTCACTCCAACCCAACTACCCTCGACCACCCAAATCCCTCACTGACCCATCTGCTCACTCCAACCCAACTACCCTCGACCACCCAACTCCCTCACTGACCCATCTGCTCACTCCAACCCAACTACCCTCGACCACCCAACTCCCTCATCGACCCATCTGCTCACTCAAACCCAACTACCCTCGACCACCCAAATCCCTCACTGACCCATCTGCTCACTCCAACCCAACTAGCCCCAGACCACCCGAGTGCAACCCTGACTCAACACGACCCGACTACATACTGACTACCCAACTACCCTTCTGACTGAACCTGATTGCCCCCCCAACCCCCACAACCCTACTGACCACCTCCAACCCAACCTAACATCAACCCACTGGACCCAACTACCCCCCAACGCACCTACCTCGACCACCCATTACCCGCTTCATCTACATACCCACCTCACCCATGTATCCACCTATCCAAGTAAGATAAAGCATAGAACATAGAACATTACAGCGCAGTACAGGCCCTTCGGCCCTTGATGTTGTGCCAACCTGTGAAACCACTCTAAAGCCCATCTACACTATTCCCTTATCATCCATATGCCTATCCAATGACCATTTGAATGCGTTTAGTGTTGGCAAGTCCACTACTGTTGCAGGCAGGGCATTCCACGCCCTTACTACTCTCTGAGTAAAGAACGTACCTCTGATATCTGTCCTATATCTATCTCCCCTCAATTTAAAGCTATGTCCCCTCGTGCTAGACATCACCATCCGAGGAAAAACGCTCTCACTGTCCACCTTATCTAATCCTCTGATCATCTTGTATGCCTCAATTAAGTCACCTCTTTTAAAAAATAAATTTAGGAGTACCCAATTCATTTTTTCCAATTAAGGGGCAATTTAGTGTAGCCAATCCACCTAACCTGCACATCTTTGGGTTGTGGGGGCGAAACCCACGCAAACATGGGGAGAATGTGCAAACTCCACAAGGACAGTGACCCAGAGCCGGGATCGAACCTGGGACCTCGGCGCCGTGAGGCTGCAGGGCTAACCCATTGCGCCACCGTGCTGCCCAATTAAGTCACCTCTTAACCTTCTTCTCTCAAGAGCCTCAAGTCCCTCAGCCTTCCCTCATAAGATCTTCCCTCCATACCAGGCAACATCCTGGTAAATCTCCTCTGCACCCTTTCCAATGCTTCCACATCCTTCCTATAATGCGGCAACCAGAATTGCATGCAATACTCCAAATGCGGCCGCACCAGAGCTTGTACAGCTGCAACATGACCTCATGGCTCCGAAACTCAATCCCTCTACCAATAAAAGCTAACACACTGTACACCTTCTTAACAACCCTCTCAACCTGGGTGGCAACTTTCAGGGATCTATGTACATGGACACCGAGATCTCTCTGCTCATCCACACTACCAAGAATCTTACCATTAGCCCAGTACTCTGCATTCCTGTTATTCCTTCCAAAATGAATCACCTCACACTTTTCTGCATTAAACTCCATTTGCCACCTCTCAGCCCAGCTCTGCAGCTTATCGATGTCCCTCTGTAACTTGTAACATCCTTCCGCACTGTCCACAACTCCACCAACTTTAGTGTCATCTGCAAATTTACTCACCCATCCTTCCACACCCTCCTCCAGGTCATTTATAAAAATGACAAACAGCAGTGGCCCCAAAACAGATCCTTGTGTTACACCACTAGTAACTGGACTCCAGGCTGAACATTTCCCATCGACCACCACCCTTTGTCTTCTTCCAGCTAGCCAATTTCTGATCCAAACTGCTAAATCATCCTGAATCCCATGCCTCCGTATTTTCTGCAATAGCCTACCGTGGGGAACCTTATCAAATGCTTTACTGAAATCCATATACACCACATCAACTGCTTTACCCTTGTCTACCTGTTTAGTCACCTTCTCAAAGAACTGAATAAGGTTTGTGAGGCACGACCTACCCTTCACAAAACCGTGTTGACTATCTCTGATCAAATTATTCCTTTCCAGATGATTAATCCCATCTCTTATAAACCTTTCCAAGACTTTGCCCACAACAGAAGTAAGGCTCACTGGTCTATAGTTACCGGGGTTGTCTCTACTCCCCTTCTTGAACAAGGGGACAACATTTGCTATCCTCCAGTCTTCTGGCACTATTCCTGTAGACAAAGATGACTTAAAGATCAAAGCCAAAGGCTCAGCAATCTCCTCCCTAGCGTCCCAGAGAATCCTAGGATAAATCCCATCCGGCCCAGGGGACTTATCTATTTTCACACTTTCCAGAATTGCTAACACCTCCTCCTTATGAACCTCAAGCCTTCTAGTCTAGTAGCCTGTATCTCAGTATTCTCCTCGACAACACTGACCAGGGTTCTCCCCTACATGGCGGGGCGGGGGTCCCGGTGTGTTGGAGTGGCACCTTTAGGGGCCAAGCCCTCACATTGAGGGGCTAGGCCAACGCCAGAGTGGTTCCCGCTCCACCGGCTGGCGTGAATGGCCTTTCGCACCATGCCAGCCGGGGCCGAAAGGACTTCGCCGGCCGGCGTATGTCGGCGCATGCACGGTGCGTCAGCGGCTGCTCACGACATACGCAGGCATGCGCAGGGGAGGGGGTCTCTTCCGCCTCCACCATGGTGAAGACCATGGCAAAGGCGGAAGTAAAAGAGTACCCCCACGGCACAGGCCTGCCGGCCAATGGGTGGGCCCCGATCGCGGGCCAGGCTACCATGGGAGCACCCCTCGGGGTCAGGATCGGCCCGCGTCCCTCCCCAGGACCCTGGCGCCTGCCCGCGCCACCAATCCCGCCGATAAGGTAGGTGGTTTAAGCCACGCCGGCAGGAGAGGCTTGTCAGCAGCGGGACTTCAGCCCATCACGGGCTGGAGAATCGCCGCAGGGGGCCCGCCGACCGGCGCGGCGCGATTCCCGTCCCGCTGAATCTCGGGGGGCGGTGAATTCAGAACACGGCGGGGGCAGGATTGACGCCGGCCCCAGGCGATTCTCCGACCCGGCGGGGTGTCAGAGAATCCCGCCCATTGTCTTT
The DNA here is from genome assembly GCF_902713615.1 of Scyliorhinus canicula. Lineage (NCBI taxonomy): Eukaryota > Metazoa > Chordata > Chondrichthyes > Carcharhiniformes > Scyliorhinidae > Scyliorhinus > Scyliorhinus canicula. The sequence continues at coordinate 187,278,128 of NC_052150.1, read as the reverse complement.
TTCCTGTGTGAATACTGACGAAAAATATTAATTTAGCACCTCCTATCTCCTCGGACTCCACGCACAACTTCCCACAACTGTCCTTGACTGGCCCTACTCTTACCCTAGTCATTCTTTTATTCCTGACATATCTATAGAAAACTTTAGGGTTTTCCTTGACCCTACCTGCCAAAGACTTCTCATGTCCCCTCCTTGCTCGTCTTAGCTCTCTCTTTAGGTCCTTCCTAGCTAACTTGTAACTCTCGAGCGCCCTAACTGAACCTTCACGTCTCATCTTTACATAAGCCTCCTTCTTCCTCTTGACAGGTGTTTCAACAACTTTAGTAAACCACGGTTCCCTCACTCAACCACTTCCTCCCTGCCTGACAGGTACATACTTATCAAGGACACGCAGTAGCTGTTCCTTGAACAAGCTCCACTTTTCAATTGTGCCCATCCCCTGCAGTTTCCCTCCCCATCTGATGCATCCTAAGTCTTGCCTCATCGCATCATACTTGCATTTCCCCCAGATATAACTCTTGCCCTGCGGTATATACCTATCCCTTTCCATTACTAAAGTAAACATAATCGAATTGTGCTCACTATCACCAAAGTGCTCACCTACCTCCAAATCTAGCACCTGTCCTGTTTCATTACCCAGTACCAAATCCAATATGGCCTCGCCTCTCGTTGGCCTATTTACATACTGTGTCAGGAAACCCTCCTGCACACATTGGACAAAAACGGACCCATCTAAAGTACTCGAACTATAGCGTTTCTAGTCAATATTTGGAAAGTTATTACCCTTCAGACAGAGGATAGAGGTAGGTCAGAATGTTGGTGAAAAAGTGTTTACTGGTGGTCATATACATTGTTGTGATCTGACCCCTAACTCTCACCTATATGCTGCACTCGTGCCAACTTAACTGGTGTCTAACTTTCTAATTTTCCGTTCTCTAACAATCCTTCTGGGTGTTACCCCAGGTAGCACATCAGATGTGGAGGTGCCTTGCTTTGTCTCTCGCCCTGTCTCTTGACCTGAGATGTCTTCAGCAGCCATCCTCTGGAGAACCTGGGCATGGATGGGCCAGGCAGGCCTTCAGGTGGTCATATGCCACCCCATTCTGCCAGCTTCCCATCAGATGCGCCAGCGTCAGGTGGGATTATTCAGGTACGCTGGCATGGGCCTCTTCACTTCCTCCTCTCTCGGGGTGCTCGATGGAGTGGAGGTGAAGCCGGAATGAATTCTGGAGCCTCCATCGTCACCTTGGTGCTGCCAGTCCTGTTGGCCCACTCTCACACAATTAAAATCATAGAGTTTTCAATGTAGGAAATATCAGCTCTCGTCTGAGCCAGGGTCTCAATGCCCTCAACCATGGAGTACTGAGACTAGGACATATCCCTCCACGAGTAAGACATGTCCCTCACTGCCTCCGCCATGTCTCTCTGGCACTGTGCCATGTACCTCTGCACCTCTGACATGACCCTCTGAAACTGTTCCAGCACAAACTGGAGGACCAGCACCTCGTCTTCCGATTAGGCATGTTATAGCCTTCCGGATGTAACATTAAGTTCAACAACTTCAGACAGTGAACTCCCTCCTCCACCTTCACCCCATTTTTATTTCTATCAATTTATTTTCATTCTTCCGTTGATCGTTTCTTCCCTCACCATTGTTCCATTTGTTCCCTGTTCCTAGTTGCCCTTTTACACATTGTTCACCTTTGTTCTGCTACTCACACATTTTAATCTCTTTATGTGCCACTATCAGCCCTTCTTAGCCTTAATCCACCCCCATTTACATTCCTTGTGGGGTTTTTTTCCACAACTTTGCCAATCTCCACCTATCATTGGCCTCCTATCCGCTCCACACTCTCCCCACAACAGTTTAAATCTGACCCTATTTCCAGTCCTCTTTAACAAAGAGTCATCCAGACTTGAAACATCAGCTCCCTTCTCTCTCCACAGATGCTGTCAGACCTGTTGAGATTGCCCAGTATTTTCTGTTTTGGTTTCAGATTCCAGCATCCGCAGTGATTTTCTTTTATCGCAGTGGAGGCTGGAAACTTCACAACCTTTAAAAGCCACTTGGATGAGCATTTGAAGCACCATCACATTCAAGGATAAATAACAAGTGTTGGTAAGTGGGATTAGTGCAGGATTAGGGGTAGTTATTGTTGGTGCAGACCCAATGGTCCGACGGGCCTGTTCTGCGCAGTACGACTCTACGCCTCTATGGGTGATAGTCTCTGTGATGGTGGATGGTACAGGTGACAACAGTGACGAGAAGTCCGTGTCTTCCCTGGACTATTGTTTCGGGGTGTGCTGGGGATGTGACTGGGGGACAGCGACCCCGGACGTCCCAGCCTCGTCTGTTGGAGATCCTGCAGGACCAAAGACATGGTGAGATCTTGGATGGGCTGGCCTGAGGGAAAGGGGTGTCTCACTTGCTATAGGGTCATCAGCTTTGCATTGGGAACTCGCTTGGTTAGCGCATGCTGACCTCCGCTTCCGAGACTGCTTTCATCTACATGACCCGCTAGCTCCATCATCCTCTGTTCCGCAGGGGTCTGTACTCGCAGATCTGGGATTACCCCACCGGCTTTCTGCCATTCCCGTTGATTACGGGCTACCTTGTTCTATGAGGACACATAAAGGACATGGTGAAACACAGGAAGGCAGGTTCTATGGGGGACTCTGTAGCTGGTGCCATGTGTGCGCACCAAGGAGGACAATACAGGTGTTGGGGTTTGGTGGGTGGTGGATGTAACGGAGATGCAGGCAGGTGGGTTTTGGTTGACCTCTCGAGGAGTGAGGGACAGAATGGTGCCAGGAACACAGAGGTGGTAACTCACCCGAGTCTTTTTTCAGCACTGGGTCTCAGTCCTCCTGGTGAGGCTGGCAGCACTGACCGCATCTGCCACCCAGGACCTGTTGACAAAAAGCAGGTTTGGGTCTCCTGCCCATCCTGGTGGAAAGGGTATTCCCCCTCTCCTCCACTGCATCCAACATTCTCTAAAGCTCACTCCCCATGAATCTTGGCTCTGCACTTCATGGAGCGATCTTCCTGGCTGGAATGAGAGTATGTGGGGAGTGGAGTGCAAATTAGACGCCAGCGGGAATGGGAGTCGCTTTAGATTCATGTGGGCAGAGTGCTGGTCCATATCCATATCCTGACACACTTCCAGAATAGTGCCCCCAGTGGGAACGTCAAGCGCAAGCAATTAAGTCCCAGACGCACTTAAGTCACCCAAAGGAAAATCTGGGCCATGAAAACGTCATTCAACCCAGTCCCCAACCCTCCCATTATATCCCTCAGCCACTTTTTGAGCATTTGCATTATTTTCCTGTACTACCTGGCCAGCAGATCATTACAACCATTGGTCAGTCTTTGAGTAAAGTCATTCTTTCGGTTTTCTTTTTAAAACTTACTTTTCCATTCATTTAAAAGCCTTGCTCCAAAGTGACCTGACCTACATGCCATTTAATAAGCTCGACACCGCAATGAGATCCAATTAAGCACCTCTTTCCTGGAGCTTGTGCTTCTGTAATGGTTCTTCGTAACTCGAAAGCTCATCGTTTTACACGTGGGATTGGTCTCTTTGAATAGAGAAAGTATATTTTGTTAATCGTATCTCTTCTAGCTTAGTATAAAACGGCAACGAGACTTGACAGCATCTTTTATTTTTGCTCTGGAAATACTATAGGATTCCTCAAAGGGATCACCTTCACAAGTATAACCTCCCTGTGCAGAAGCACAGCATTTAAACAAAGACTGTATAATCCTGCTAATGGCATCATGCAATTCAAAGGGAACAATGATGCTTTTGCCTCTTATTACATTAAGATTATCATATTCGGTTAATACCAAGACAAGAAAACAAAAGAGCAGGAGTGCCAATGAAGAATGGGATTCAAATCAACCCCGTAATCAGGAGCTTTGTGTTGTAGCAGTGTCAGATTCTTTTGGCTGTGTTCTGCGATTGGATACAATATGTACAATATGTACAGAAAGCAACCCAGCTTCAACTTTCTCAGGATAGATATTTTTCTTTTGCTTGGGGAAAATGAACCACTTACCAGAAATAAAATAGTCTTTCGTTCTTTAGATGACTTTGGAGGCCTGAACTAGCCAAAGAGCTGAACCATGAAGATTCTCCTGACTCACCCATGTGAGCAACATTTCTTCTGGGGTCTTCTGCTCCAGGCTGTCAGGGTAATATTTAGGCAGCGCGGCAATCCCTGGGGAACTCCGTCAGAGAGAGAGGACAATGCGGTGACACAGTGGTTAGCACTGCTGCCTCACAGTGCCAGGGACCCGGGTTCAATTCCAGCCTCGGGTCTGTGCGGAGTCTGCACGTTCTCCCCGTGTCTGGGTGGGTTTTCTCCGGGTGCTCCGGTTTCCTCTCGCAGTCCAAAGATGTGGAGTTTAGGTGGATTGGCCATGCTAAATTGCCCCTTAGTGTACAAAAAGGTTAGGTGGGGTTACTGGATTATGGGGATAGTTTGGAGATGTGGGCTTAGGTAGGGTACTCTTTCCTAGGGTTGGTGCAGATTCGATGGCCCGAATGGCCTCCTTCTGCACATTGTGACATAATTAATGTTGAATTAATTCTTTAAGATAGCATAATCTCCCTGTTCTTATATTCTATGCCTCAGTTAATGAAGGAAAGGATTCCATATGCCTAATTAACCACCTTATCAACCCATCCTGCTACCTTCAGGGATCCACGGATATTCCAAGGTCTTTCACTTCTTCTACACCTCTCTGTAACCTCCCATTTATTAGGTATTGCTTTGCCTTTTTTTGACCTCCCCAAACACATCACCTCACACTTCCCTTGGCTGAATTACATTTGCCACTCTTCTGCCCACCTGATCAGTCTATTGATATCATCGTGCAGTCCATCTCGCGACCAACTGCATAGCCTGCTTTTGTGTGGTCTTAAAACTTCTTGATCATTCCCCCTACATTTAAATACAAGTGGTTAATTTATACTGCGAAAATCAGGGGCCTAGTATTCCACACTGCGGAAACTCACTGAAACCGTCTTCTAGTCACAAAAACACACATCAACAATTTTGCTTCCTGTCACTGAGTCAGTTTTGTTCCTAATGTGGTCCATTCCCCTGGATCCCATGGACTTTAATTTTTTTAAATCAGTCTGCCATGTGAGACCTTGTCAAAACCCTTGCTAAAATCCATGTAGGCCACATCAACTGCACTACCCTCATCAATCTTCCTTGTCATTCCTCAAAAAATTCAATCAAGTCAGTCAGAAACGACCTTCCATGAACAAATCCATACCGACTGTCCTTGATTAATCCATGCCTTTCTAAGTGACAGTTTATCCTGTGTCTCAGATTTAATTCCAATAATTTGCTCCTACTGGGGTCAGTGAACGGTCTGTGATAATTCAGTCTAGTTCCCTTTTTAAATGAAGATACAATATTAGCAGACCTCCAATCCTCTGGTACGACACCTGCACGTATCCACCCTCTGTTTCTTCCTCCCTGGCTTGTTTTAACAGCCTGGGGTACATTAAATCCTGCCCTGGTGTTTTATCCACTTTCAAGCATAACAATACTCTGAATACCTCCTCTCTCCCTATGTTTATCACATCTAATACTGCACATTCCTCCTCCTTGATGTTTGCATCATCCACTCTTTTGTGAAGACATTCATTCAGAACAATATCCACATCCACTGCCCCACACATAGGTTACCATTTTGTTCTTTTACATGCACTTCTCTTTTCTTCGTTATCCTCTTACTCTTAATGTATTGATAAAACATCTTTGGGTTCGTCTTGATTTTGCATGTCAATATTCTTTCATACCCTATCGATTTTCCTTTTTGATTTCACTCCTCCACTTATTATAATTCTCTCAGTTTTCTCCAGTATTGAGTTCTCAGTGGCTGACATCAACATTCCTTTCCTTCAGATTTTCGGCGGGAGCAGTGTCCAGGGGCCTGTCGGGAAGGTAATTTAACCTTTAAAAACTTACCTTACAGGAGAAGCGGCCTCCAGATTTTCGGTTGGAGCAGTGTCCAGGGGTCTGTCGGGAAGGTAAGTTTAACCTTTAAAAACTTACCTGTAGAGCTGCAGGAAGTCGGCTGTAGGGATTTCTGGGAAGATTTGTTAGTATCTGTATATAAGTTGGGCGGTTGCTAAACCCGAGACACTACGCTTCCATCCCCCTTCCACCTCCTCTAACCTAAGGGGTTGAGTGAATATCAGGTAAGCTCTTCCTTTCTTCTTCTTGTTTTATTTAGAGGGGATGGCAGGGAAGGCAGTACAATGTTCCTCCTGCAGAATGTTTGAGGTGAGGGATGCCGTCAATGTCCCTGCTCATTTCATCTGTGGGAAGTGCATCCATCTCCAGCTCCTCAGAAACTGCATTAGGAAACTGGAGCTGGAGCTGGATGAACTTCAAATCATTTGGGAGGCAGAGGTGGTCATAGATAGAAGCTTCAGGGATGTAGTTACTCCGAAGAATAAAGATAGATGACGGTGAGAGGGGCTGGGAGGAGGCAGTCAGTACAGGGATCCCCTGTGGTCGTTCCCCTTAGTAACAAGTATACCGCTTTGGATACTGTTGGGGGGCGGGGGGGACTTACCAGGGGTAAGCCATGGGGTACAGGTCTCTGGCACAGAGTCTGTCCCTGTTGCTCAGAAGGGAAGGGGAGAGAGGAGTACAGCATTAGTCATTGGAGACTCCATAGTTAGGGGGATAGATAGGAGATTCTGTGGGAACGAGAGAGACTCGCGGTTGATGTGTTGCCTCCCAGGTGCCAGGGTTCACGATGTCTTGGATCGTGTTTTCGGGATCCTTAAGGGGGAGGGGGGGGCAGCCCCAAGTCGTGGTCCACATAAGTACCAACGACATAGGTAGGAAAAGGGATAGGGATGTAAGGCAGGAATTCAGGGAGCTAGGGTGGAAAATTAGATCGAGGACAAACAGAGTTATTATCTCTGGGTTGTTACCCGTGCCACGTGCTAGCGAGACGAGGAATAGGGAGAGAGAGCAGTTGAACACGTGGCTACAGGGATAGTGCAGGAGGGAGGGTTTCAGATTCCTGGATAATTGGGGCTCATTCTGGGGTAGGTGGGACCTCTACAAATGGGATGGTCTACACCTGGACCAGAGGGGTACCAATATCCTGGGGGGGAAATTTGCTAGTGCTCTTCGGGAGGTTTAAACTAGTTCAGCAGGGGATTGGGAACCTGAATTGTAGCTCCAGTATACAGGAGGTTGAGGGTAGTGAGGTCATGAGTAAGGTTTCAAAGTTGCAGGAGTGTACCGGCAGGAAGGAAGGTGGTTTAAAGTGTGTCTACTTCAATGCCAGGAGCATCTGGAATAAGGTGGGTGAACAATGCGGCATGGGTTGGTACCTGGGACTTCAATGTTGTGGCCATTTCGGAGACATGGATAGAGCAGGGACAGGAATGGTTGTTGCAGGTGCCGGGGTTTAGATATTTCAGTAAGCTCAGGGAAGGTGGTAAAAGAGGGGGAGGGTGGCATGTTAGTCAAGGACAGTATTACGGTGGCGGAAAGGACGTTTGATGAGGACTCATCTACTGAGGTAGTATGGGCTGAGGTTAGAAACAAGAAAGGAGAGGTCACCCTGTTAGGGGTTTTCTATAGGCCGCCGAAAAGTTCCAGAGATGTGGAGGAAAGGATTGCAAAGATGATTCTGGATAGGAGCGAAAGTAACAGGGTAGTTGTTATGGGGGATGGGCTGGGGCTGGGTGGAGAGGGTGTTCCAGGTTGGGGGAGGTGCGGGGAGGTTGGGGGGGGAGAGGGGTTAGAGGATGGCATGGGGCAGGGCCCCAGGACACTTGAACGTTCCACCTGGGTCACCCACAGAGAGAGGTGACGGAATGGGGCCATAACTGTGAGGCTGCCTTGTATGACAGCTTACCCAGTGAGTGACTCGTCGCCACTCACATCTCCAGAATCACAGCCCTGTGTCCAGCCCCTCAAAGGGAATATGGCCCTGTGAGATTAAATGTTCAGCACACATGGAGGGATCACCCAGGTAGACAGCGGAAGTTGATCATAATGGCAGGAGTCAGACTTTGAGGACGAGGAGCACCAGAGCTCATCCCACAGCGAGTCGTCATCATCCTCCGTCCTGCAGACTGAGGCTGCCCAACCCAGGGCCAACGCCCCCTGGTGATGCTGCGAGGACCCTTGGATCGGGCAGCAGAAGCTAGAGTGGTGGGATAGAATGAAGGGCTGGGGGACAGGGAAGGTGGAGTCGGGAGGAGGGATAGAGGAAGTGCAGTGAGGGGAGGAGGGACAGGGAAGGTGCAGTGAGGGGAGGAGGGACAGGGAAGGTGCAGTGAAGGGAGGAGGGACAGGGGAGGTGCAGTGAGGGAGGAGGGACAGGGAAGGTGCAGTGAAGGGAGGAGGGACAGGGGAGGTGGGGTCGGGAGGAGGGATAGAGGAAGTGCAGTGTGGGGAGGAGGGACAGGGGAGGTGCAGTGAGGGGAGGAGGGGAAGGAATGTGCAGTAAGGGGAGGAGGGACAGGGAAGGTGGAGTGAGGGAGTAGGGACAGGGGAGGTGCAGTGAGGGAGGAGGGACAGGGGAGGTGGAGTGAGGGGAGGAGGGACTGGGGAGGTGCAGTGAGGGGAGGAGGGACAGGGGAGGTGCAGTGAGGGGAGGAGGGGCAGGGAAGGTGCAGTGAGGGGAGGAGGGACAGGGGAGGTGCACTGAGGGGAGGAGGGACAGGGGAGGTGCAGTGAGGGGAGGAGGGACTGGGGAGGTGCAGTGAGGGGAGGAGGGACAGGGGAGGTGCAGTGAGGGGAGGAGGGATGGGGAGGTGCAGTGAGGAAGGAGGGACAGGGAAGGTGGAGTGAGGGAGGAGAACAGGGGAGTTACAGTGAGGGGAGGAGGGACAGGGAAGGTGGAGTGAGGGAGGAGGGACAGGGAAGGTGCAGTGAGGGGAGGAGGGACAGGGAAGGTGGAGTGGGGGAGGAGGGACAGGGGAGGTGCAGTGAGGGGAGGAGGGACAGGGAGGTGCAGTGAGGGGGGAGGGGAAGGGGAGGTTCTGTGAGGGGAGGAGGGACAGGGGAGGTGGAGTGAGGGGAGGCGGGACAGGGGAGGTGGAGTGAGGGAGGAGGGACAGGGAAGGTGCAGTGAGGGGAGGAGGGACAGGGAAGGTGGAGTGAGGGAGGAGGGACAGGGGAGGTGGAGTGAGGGAGGAGGGACAGGGGAGGTGGAGTGAGGGAGGAGGGACAGGGGAGGTGGAGTGAGGGAGGAGGGAGAGGGGAGGTGGAGTGAGGGAGGAGGGACAGGGAAGGTGCAGTGAGGGGAGGAGGGACGGGGAAGGTGGAGTGAGGGAGGAGGGACAGGGGAGGTGCAGTGAGGGGAGGAGGGACAGGGGAGGTGCAATGAGGGGAGGAGGGACAGGGGAGGTGGAGTGAAGGGAGGGGGGTGCAGTGAGGGGAGGAGGGACAGGGAAGGTGCAGTGAAGGGAGGGGGGTGCAGTGAGGGGAGGAGGGACAGGGGAGGTGCAGTGAGGGAGGAGGGGAAGTGGAGGTGCAGTGAGGGAGGAGGGACAGGGGAGGTGGAGTGAGGGAGGATGGACAGGGAAGGCGCAGTGAGGGGAGGAGGGACGGGGAAGGTGGAGTGAGGGAGGAGGGACAGGGGAGGTGCAGTGAGGGGAGGAGGGACAGGGGAGGTGCAGTGAGGGGAGGAGGGACAGGGAAGGTGCAGCGAGGGGAGGAGGGGAAAGGGGGTGCAGTGAGGGAGGAGGGACAGGGGAGGTGCAGTGTGGGGAGGAGGGAGAGGGGAGGTGCAGTGAGGGAAGGGGGAAGGGGAGGTGCAGTGAGGGGAGGAGGGACAGGGAAGGTGGAGTGAGGGAGGAAGGACAGGGAAGGTGCAGTGAGGGGAGGAGGGACAGGGAGGTGCAGTGAGGGGGGAGGAGAAGGGAGGTGCAGTGAGGGGAGGAGGGACAGGGGAGGTGGAGTGAGGGGAGGCGGGACAGGGGAGGTGGAGTGAGGGAGTAGGGACAGGGAAGGTGCAGTGAAGGGAGGAAGGACTGGGAAGGTGGAGTGAGGGAGGAGGGACAGGGGAGGTGGAGTGAGGGAGGAGGGACAGGGGAGGTGGAGTGAGGGAGGAGGGGCAGGGGAGGTGGAGTGAGGGAGGAGGGACGGGGAAGGTGGAGTGAGGGAGGAGGGATGGGGAGGTGCAGTGAGGGGAGGAGGGACAGGGGAGGTGCAATGAGGGGAGGAGGGACAGGGGAGGTGGAGTGAAGGGAGGGGAGTGCAGTGAGAGGAGGAGGGACAGGGAAGGTGCAGTGAAGGGAGGGGGGTGCAGTGAGGGGAGGAGGGACATGGGAGGTGCAGTGAGGGAGGAGGGGAAGGGGAGGTGCAGTGAGGGGAGGAGGGAGAGGGGAGGTGCAGTGAGGGAGGAGGGACAGGGAAGGTGCAGTGAGGGAGGAGGGACAGGGGAGGTGCAGTGAGGGGGGAGGGGAAGGGGAGGTGCAGTGAGGGGAGGAGGGACAGGGAAGGTGGAGTGAGGGAGGAGAACAGGGGAGGTGCAGTGAGGGGAGGAGGGACAGGGAAGGTGGAGTGAGGGAGGAGGGACAGGGAAGGTGCAGTGAGGGGAGGAGGGACAGGGAGGTGCAGTGAGGGGGGAGGGGAAGGGGAGGTGCAGTGAGGGGAGGAGAGACAGAGGAGGTGGAGTGAGGGGAGGAGGGACAGGGAAGGTGCAGTGAGGGGAGGAGGGATGGGGAATGTGGAGTGAGGGAGGAGGGACAGGGGAGGTGGAGTGAGGGGAGGAGGGGAAGGGGGTGCAGTGAGGGAGGAGGGACAGGGGAGATGCAGTGAGGGGAGGAGGGACAGGGAAGGTGCAGTGAGGGGAGGAGGGATGGGGAAGGTGGAGTGAGGGAGGAGGGACAGGGGAGGGGCAGTGAGGGGAGGAGGGGAAGGGGAGGTGGAGTGAGGGAGGAGGGACGGGGTGCAGTGAGGGGAGGAGGGACAGGGGAGGTGCAGTGAGGGGAGGAGGGACAGGGAAGGTGCAGTGAGGGGAGGAGGGGAAGGGGGGTGCAGTGAGGGAGGAGGGACAGGGGAGGTGCAGTGAGGGGAGGAGGGAGAGGGGAGGTGCAGTGAGGGAAGGGGGAAGGGGAGGTGCAGTGAGGGGAGGAGGGACAGGGAAGGTGGAGTGAGGGAGGAGAACAGGGGAGGGCAGTGAGGGGAGGAGGGACAGGGAAGGTGGAGTGAGGGAGGAAGGACAGGGAAGGTGCAGTGAGGGGAGGAGGGACAGGGAGGTGCAGTGAGGGGGGGAGGGGAAGGGAGGTGCAGTGAGGGGAGGAGGGACAGGGGAGGTGGAGTGAGGGAGGCGGGACAGGGGAGGTGGAGTGAGGGAGTAGGGACAGGGAAGGTGCAGTGAGGGGAGGAAGGACGGGGAAGGTAGAGTGAGGGAGGAGGGACAGGGGAGGTGGAGTGAGGGAGGAGGGACAGGGGAGGTGGAGTGAGGGAGGAGGGGCAGGGGAGGTGGAGTGAGGGAGGAGGGACGGGGAAGGTGGAGTGAGGGAGGAGGGACGGGGAGGTGCAGTGAGGGGAGGAGGGACAGGGGAGGTGCAATGAGGGGAGGAGGGACAGGGGAGGTGGAGTGAAGGGAGGGGAGTGCAGTGAGAGGAGGAGGGACAGGGAAGGTGCAGTGAAGGGAGGGGGGTGCAGTGAGGGGAGGAGGGACATGGGAGGTGCAGTGAGGGAGGAGGGGAAGGGGAGGTGCAGTGAGGGGAGGAGGGAGAGGGGAGGTGCAGTGAGGGAGGAGGGACAGGGAAGGTGCAGTGAGGGAGGAGGGACAGGGGAGGTGCAGTGAGGGGGGAGGGGAAGGGGAGGTGCAGTGAGGGGAGGAGGGACAGGGAAGGTGGAGTGAGGGAGGAGAACAGGGGAGGTGCAGTGAGGGGAGGAGGGACAGGGAAGGTGGAGTGAGGGAGGAGGGACAGGGAAGGTGCAGTGAGGGGAGGAGGGACAGGGAGGTGCAGTGAGGGGGGAGGGGAAGGGGAGGTGCAGTGAGGGGAGGAGAGACAGAGGAGGTGGAGTGAGGGGAGGAGGGACAGGGAAGGTGCAGTGAGGGGAGGAGGGATGGGGAATGTGGAGTGAGGGAGGAGGGACAGGGGAGGTGGAGTGAGGGAGGAGGGACAGGGGAGGTGGAGTGAGGGAGGAGGGACAGGGGAGGTGGAGTGAGGGAGGAAGGACAGGGGAGATGGAGTGAGGGAGGATGGACAGGGAAGGTGCAGTGAGGGGAGGAGGGGAAGGGGGTGCAGTGAGGGAGGAGGGACAGGGGAGGTGCAGTGAGAGGAGGAGGGATAGGGGAGGTGCAGTGAGGGGAGGAGGGACAGGGAAGGTGCAGTGAGGGGAGGAGGGGAAGGGGGTGCAGTGAGGGAGGAGGGACAGGGGAGATGCAGTGAGGGGAGGAGGGACAGGGAAGGTGCAGTGAGGGGAGGAGGGATGGGGAAGGTGGAGTGAGGGAGGAGGGACAGGGGAGGGGCAGTGAGGGGAGGAGGGGAAGGGGAGGTGGAGTGAGGGAGGAGGGACGGGGTGCAGTGAGGGGAGGAGGGGAGGGGGAGGTGCAGTGAGGGGAGGAGGGACAGGGGAAGTGCAGTGAGGGGAGGAGGGGAATGGGAGGTGCAGTGAGGGGAGGGGGACAGGGAAGGTGCAGTGAAGGGAGGGGGCTGCAGTGAGGGGAGGAGGGATGGGGAGGTGCAGTGAGGGGAGGAGGGACAGGGGAGGTGCAGTGAGGGCAGGAGGAATGGGGAGGTTCAGTGAGGGGAGGAGGGACAGAGGAGGTGGTGAGAATGGAGGAGGGACGGGGAAGGTGGAGTGAGGGAGGAGGGACAGGGGAAGGTGCAGTGAGGGGAGGAGGGGAAGGGGGGTGCAGTGAGGGGAGGAGGGAGAGGGGAGGTGCAGTGAGGGGAGGAGGGGAAGGGGGTGCAGAGAAGGGAGGAGGGACAGGGGAGGTGCATTGAGTGGAGGAGGGACAGGGGAGGTGCAGTGAGGGAGGAGGGACAGGGGAGGTGCAGTGAGGGGAGGAGGGGAAGGGGAGGTGCAGTGAGGGAGGAGGGACAGGGAAAGTGCAGTGAGGGGAGGAGGGACAGGGGAGGTGCAGTGAGGGGAGGAGGGACAGGGGAGGTGGTGAGAATGGAGGAGGGGCAGGGAAGGTGCAGTGAAGGGAGGAGGGACAGGGAGGTGGTGAGAATGGAGGAGGGGCAGGGAAGGTGCAGTGAAGGGAGGAGGGGAAGGAAGGTGCAGTGAAGGGAGGAGGGGAAGGAAGGTGCAGTGAAGGGAGGAGGGGAAGGAAGGTGCAGTGAAGGGAGGAGGGGAAGGAAGGTGCAGTGAAGGGAGGAGGGGAAGGCAGGTGCAGTGAAGGGAGGAGGGACAGGTGAGGTGTGAGGTATGGGGAAAGATTTGGAAGTGTGGAGGGGGGAATGTCGAAGTGGGATAGGGCAGTCCCGGTTCTCCCGTTTCACAACCCTGGAGCCTACGCTCTATGCCTGCTTCTTCCTGGACATTCTCCTCATTAAATGAGGCCTGGCGTTCTTCCTCATCCCCCAGCGTGACACCTCTGTGCTGGGTGGTGTTGTGCAGGATGCAGCAGGCCCAGAGGATCGAGACCTTCCTGGGGTTTTCTTGGAGCGCCCCACCAGAGTGGTCCAGGCATTGGAAACACTTCTTGGGGATGCCGATGCACCACTCAATAATGCTCCTGGTAGTTGCATAGACGTCATTATAATGGGTCTCTGCATCGGACTAGGGCCTCTGGACAGACGTCACGAGGCACAACCTCAGCAGGTTACCTTTGTCACCCAAGAGCCAGCCCATCACCCGTGGGAGAGCCTTGAATGTACTGGGAACTGACAAGTGTGCCAGGATATAAGAGTCATGCACACTGCCTGGGTATTGGGTGCAGACGTGCATGATGTACAGCTGGTGGTCACACGCCCATTAAGGGAGTGGAATCCTTTCCTATTGACGGAGGGTACCCCCGATGAGCTGGTTCCCGTATGGGGACATGTGTGCCATTGATCACCCCTGGACCTGGGGAATGCCAGCGATGGAGACAAATCCTGCTGTCTGGGCATCCTGGTGACCCTTGTCTAGACTGAACAACGAACAAAGAAAAGTACAGCGCAAGCACAGGCCCTTTGGCCCTCCAAGCCTGTGCCGATTATGAGGCCCTAACTGAAAAGGAAATCTGCCCTTACTTGGTCCGTATCCCTCTATTTCCTCCTTTGTCAAAGGACGAGGAGCTCCAGAGCTCATCCCACAGCGAGTCGTCATCATCCTCCGTCCTGCAGACTGAGGCTGCCCAACCCCGGGCCAATGCCCCGTGGTGATGCTGCGAGGACCCTTGGATCGGGCAGCAGAAGCCAGAGTGGTGGGATAGAATGAAGGGCTGTGGCACAGGGAAGGTGGAGTCGGCAGGTTCACCCGGAGATTCATGTATCCATCCAGATGCTTCTTACATGTTGCTAATGTGCCTGCTTCCACCACATCCTCTGGCAGCGCATTCCAGGCACCCACTACTCTCTGCATGAAAACCTTACCCCGCACATCTCCCTCAAACTCTCCCCCTCTCATCTGTGCCCCCTTGTAATTGACACTTCCACCCTTGGAAAAGCCTCTGACTATCTACCCTGTCTCTGCCTCTCATAATTTTGTAGACCTCTATCAGTGAAAACAATCCTAGTTTATTCAACCTCTCCTCATAGCCAAAACCCTCAAGACCAGGCAACATCCTGGTGAACCTTCTTTGCACTCTCTCTAAAGCTTCCACGTCCTTCTGATAATGTGTTGACCAGAACTGCACGCATTACTCCAAATGCTGTCTAACCAAGGTTTTATATAGCTGCAACATGATTTCCCAACTCCTGTACTCAATGCCCCAGCTGCTGAAGGCAAGCATGCCATATGCCTTCTAAATCACCTTGGCCATCTGTGTTGCCACTTTTAGGGAACTGTGGACCTGCACGACCAGATCCCTCTGTATATTAGCGTTCCTAAGGGTTCTGCTATTTACAGTAAAATTCATACCTAGATTTGATCCTCCAAAATGCATCACCGGATGCATTTTGTCCGGATTAAACTCCATCTGCATTTCTGTGTCCAGTTCTCCAATCTATCTATATCCTGTTGTATCTTCTGACAATCCTCGGCACTATCAGCAACTCCACCAATCTTCATGCCATCCGCAAACCTACTAATCAGACCACCCACATTTTCCTCCAGATTATTTATATATACTACAAACAGCAGAGGTCCCAGCACTGATCCCTGCGGAACACCACTAGCTACAGATCTCCATCTGAGAAACACCCATCCATCACTACTCTGTCTTCCATAACCCAGCCATTTCTCTATCCATCTAGCCAGCCGACTCTGAATCCCAAGTGATTTTAGTTTTTGTACCAGTCTGCAATTTGGGACCTTGTCAAATGCCTTGCTAAAGTCCATATAAATCACATCCACAACCCTTCCCTCATCAATTTTCTTTGTCACCTCTTCAAAAAACTCAATCAAGTTGGTGATACATGGCAGCAGTGCTAACCACTGTTTTTCAAAATATTTGAATCATTGGTTGCAACACAATGGGCTGAATTCTCCGGGCGCTGACGCCAAAATCACGTTCGGTGATCACCCGGAGAGTCACTATTCCCGACCAAGTCGGGGGCGGCGCTGCTTTCACGATGCTCTGCCCGCGCCAAAGCAGCACAATCGGACGGCGTCAGTCGCATGTGGTTTCATCCATCGGGAACAGGGCATGGCGGGTGTGGACTCATGTCCAGTGCACCACAGTCGGGGGAGGGCCGATCCGCGGGCAGGGGGAACATTATCAGCGGCTGGGGCACTGTGGGGGGTGGTCCAGGTTTTGCGATTCGGCCAAAGGGGGGAACTATTTCACGGACCAGGTCCGCGAGCGGCTACCGCCATATAGCACGACATAGCCGCTGCAGGCCGCTGACATACACATGCACGACCATGGACCCGGCAATCCTCCGGGCTGTATCAGCAGCTAGAGCCGGGTGCTCTACGCTGCCGACATGCTAGCCTCCCGGCCAACGGAGGATCGGTGGCTGTTTCACGCCATTTTGTTCTGTCGTAAAACGCCACCGTTCCCACGCCGGCGTGGGGACATAACCTCAAAACCGTAGAATCCAGCCCAATATTCTTCAGCAGCAGAAACATTTACAATATTTTAAATTCATTGTTGAGCTTCCGTTGTTTTAGCCTGAATCATTGTCGAGGAAGCTTTCAAAGCTGCAGAGGTGAGCAACTTTACATCAGGTAAGAATTTTTAATTGGCAGACTTGAGGAAATTTGATTGCGAGAGAGCGGGTGGGAGAGAAAGCAACCCATAGCATTCACTGAGGAAGGCTCACTCCACTATCAGACTGTCTGTAAAACCTGCTGGAAAAAGTTACACCTTGTTCAATTAAGTGTTTCCAGATTTTCAAGTGTTAAATTCATAATTTCTGCTGCATAATTCACATTTTACTTATGATATTTCAGTGTCGACCTTAATCCTTCATCTATGTCCCAGTATTTATTTTGCTCTCTGTAAAATTTTAATTCCAGGTGAAAATTTTAGTGTACTTAACTTCCTGGTCTGCGAAAATACAATCAATATAATTGGCCCTTGACCTCCTCCATTGTGCAGCTCTGTGGGCTGCACCAAATTGATTCCGCTCTTCAATATCTGATCCTAGCCAAAGCATCTTCAGTGATAGCTTCTCTTATGATCCCCCTCCTCCCATCAGCACTGATATCTCTGGAGTCTTCCCAAGACCCAACCATGGCCTCCTCCTTTTCCTCTACACTGAAGGCTTAGGCCATGAAGAGTTTGAAGAATGGTGATGACGAATGTAAAGGGCTATGGAATGCCCTGAAGTCACAAAAAACTGTATAAAAACAAGTCATTTCTTTCTTATGATGCTGTTGACCCTTTTGTGTTTCCGTAGGTAATAATTTTATTATTTTGCTATGATATATCAATGATGTTTTTTTCTTCAGGTTTGATCCTTCAAAGTTAGGTATGGTTGTGTCTAAGCCCTCAAGCACCACACGGTCTTTGTGCATCGAGAAGTCAGTGTCCCCAGTGGAATTGCAAAATAATTAATAAAATAATTTAACAGCTTCCAATCGGTGTACATTTTGTAGCGGTGAAGCTCAAACATTTGATACAGATATAAAGTCCATAAATTTTGTTAGTTATATTGTATCAGAATTTAATATACATTCATTGGCATTGCCATCGCTGATTCACCCACTAGCAACATCCTGGGAGTTACCATTGTTCAAAAACTAGACTGGACTAGCCATATAATTACTGTGGCTATCAGAGCAGGTCAGAGGCTAGGAATCCTGTGACGACTAACTCACCCCCTTACTCCCCAAAGCCTGTCGACTATCTACAAGGCACAAATCAGGAGTGTAATGGAATACACCCCATTTAATGAGTGCAGCTCCAACAACACTTGAGAAACTTGACACCATCCAAGACAAAGCAGCCCACTTGATTGCTATCCATTTCACAAACATTCAAACCCTCCACCACCGATGAACAGTGGCAGCCGTATATACCATCCACAAGTTGCACTGCAAGAACTCACCAAGGTTCCTTAGACAGCACCTTCCAAACCCATGGCCACTACCATGTAGAAGGAGAAGAGCAGCAGATACCTGGGAACCCCACCACCTGGAGGTTTCCCTCCAAGTCACTCACCACCCTGATTGGAAATATATCGCCGTTCCTCCACTGTTGCTGGGGAAACATCCTGGAACTCCCTCCCTAACAGCACAGTGTGTGTACCCACATCTCAGGGACAGCTCACCTCAACCTATTCGAGAGCAATTAGGGATGGGCAATAAATACTAGCCCAGCCAATGACGCCCATATCCCGTCAATGAATAATAAAAAAAACATAAACAGTTAACACTGTGAAAATTGTGATATCTTTAATTATCAATATAATAGTAAGAAATATTATAAATAATAAAAAAATTGATACATATGCAACGTATATTTTTCAAGACATGAGTGATGATTAATCCAGCCTCCAGCAGAGAATGGGAGCAGTGAAGGTGTGTGTAGGTGTGAGGAGTGCTTTACCAAGAAAGCACAAATGTTTGTCTATTGACCTTTTAAAGATGTGATTGCAGATCCTCAACAAAAGCATTGCGGTTCCTTTTGAGCTAGTTACCTCATCAGTGGTGCTATTGATTGTTGTTTAGAGAATGTGTTTTTTGAAAATACATTTCACCAGGCACCAGTCAGACATGCTGCATCAGCGTGCTGACTGCACAATGAATCATTTGCAAGTACCAAGTCATTATAATCGTAGCATGAGGAGGGAAGTTCCTATATACCGAGAATAGAACCATTTATTGGCATATCTCTAGACATTAGTTATAGATCACCATTGTTAATAATACAATATTGACTTAATTGTTAGCACTTTTGTTTGACATGTAATGGATCTACAAATATGCAAGCACTGAATTTGTAGGTACACTTAAATCATTTATCATTCATTTTGTGAGGCATAAGCCTGGAAGTGTTCCTTAGTTACTATTTTATATAGGAAAAATGAAATTGTCCTTTTAACTTCTTCGGGTAAGTATATATTTCTGGCTTGTTTCTGTCGGGAAATAGGTGGCAAGAATTTTATTTGTATTTTATGTGTTATGTCACTCTGGGCTAGTGCGTGGTCAATTCCAGTCCCACAGGTCCCGGAGTCTCAACGCAAGTGAATTAACCAATAATTTGTATAAAACACCGCACATCTTTTGCTCTTGGCTGCCCAGTAGTTAGTCAGCAGGTTTGTAAATTGAAACAAAATTACTGTTTATTAATAACAGGGATAAAGATGAAATATGCAGTTATTAGAGCTGGATATCAAGCAAGCTACCCTATCGCCTTTAACTGTCCCACCCTCTACCCACACACAGAAGACAGACAAACACAGAGGGGTGGAAAGGGGTGAAAAGAAATAAGGATTAAGGTCAAAAGATAAGAGTCCCTGCTTCAGGTGATGAGTCGTTTAGTGCAGTTCCTTCACAGTATGAGTGTGGATTACAATCTCTGGTTACAGCGTGAAATGGTCTTCTTTGCATCTCAGGCCACACCTTTGAATGTGTGACTTTGGACCACTGCTCAAGGTGCGTGCTCTTTTAGTCACTGACACTTCTTGGAACTCTTCCAAAACCACTATGCCTCACCAGCTCTGTGTCTTTCTTCAAAAAGTCTCTTTAAAAGCTTGCCCAAAACCGCATTGCCTTGCTGCCTCTCTCTGACTCCTTTCAGAATCTCTTCAGCAGTGTCTGTGGTCCCCATTGTGCCCCTCCTCCAACCCTGCCCGAATAACCCTGTTCCCTATTCAACATTCGCCTCCTCTTCTAACGTGCTGGGAGATGTATTCCCATCTGGTGGGGGTGGCTGTTGTTTTTCTTTCAATTAAGTTATGTTTCTCTTACGGCAATGATTGGTTTCTTGTGTTATTCCATTTTTGATGAATGTTCGAGGTGTATTTCAGCATGAAAACGCTTCCTTGAGCCAGCAATTTTCTTTGTGTGATGCCTATTTGGATTAATTGTCATCCCAGAGGTGCACTGATTCCATTACTATTTTTGCACCGTTGCCAGTGGTTTTAACCCATTTAAATGCTGCGGAGCAGCTGTGCTTATCTTTCTGCAATTGCAGTGAACGTTTGCAATTTATTTATTTATTTTTATTCATTTACGGGATGTGTGCGTCGCTGGTTAGGCCAACATTTATTGCCCATCCCTAGCTGCCCTTCAGAAGGTGGTGATGAGTTGCCTTCGTGAACCGCTGCAGCTCTTGAGGGGTAGGTACACCCACTGTGCTATGATCAAGTTAGAATACATGTTTTGCAACAGGTTGCCATCAAACCAGCGGGACTTTGGAGCCGAGGCCACAGACAGATCAGCCATGAATTCGGGTCTAGGGGTTTTGTTGATGCAGTTGTGCAATGAAATTTTGTTCTGATTGCTACGCGGATCTCCAAACCTACTAATGAATAACTGTATGGGCTGATTGGCCCACTCCTGCTCCTCATTTGGACGATCGTGCAACTTGAAAACAGAGAGGTCCATTTTCAACCCTGCCACCTGCGCAGCACCCTGGTTGGGTGGAGTGGCATCCTGTTGTAGAACCGGCCTCATTTTCATCCCACTGACATCAGCAACACAGAAATCGGGCAGGGTCTCCACTGGTTGGGCAGACACCTTGCCAGATCACTGCCAAAGGCCGCAACATTGAAATTAACTCCCCAAAGTTTCTAAATCCTATGGCAATCCAAGGATTCAAATTGAATTTCGTCTAATTTTAAAATGGTCCTTGTTTTCTGTCTTGTAATTATTGACAGTTATAGATGGTCATTTAAGATAATTACTTGAGTTGGCCTGTGAACTAAATATGTATCCAGATTATAATCAGCAGTGTAATTTGTCTGCCGAAAGGTCAGCTGCATTGAGATTCAATCTGGGGATCATTTACAAGCTTTCCCTTTTACACATTGTTTCTATTTCCTGTAATTTAAAGTTGGAATTGTTTGTGGAATATTACAAAGCTTGTTTTTTTTTCATGTAGCAACTGCGTTGCAGCGCTTTTGGACATAACGTTAAAAAAAAATCAACTCTTTTGAAAAAGAAAATCACTGTCTGCTTGCTTTTCCGCCAATCTCAAAGGTGAGCGAAATTGTCTTCCTTCATTGCGCAAGCATTTAAATGGTCATGGACTGCCAAGTGGCGCTTTGCCCTTCCCTTTTCTGTGAAGAAAAGTACTTCAACTCTGTCAGTTTGTGTTGCAGGAACTTTATGAAATGAATGTGGAACAAGCACTAATTTGGAAACCCTGTATAGGTAAGTGAAAACAGATGGCAAATCTGTTTAGGCCTGGTCATGTTTTTTGTTGCAAATTTTGGGGAAACTGTTGTGCGCAAATACATGTACGGTAATTCAATTTTACACACTGTTCTAAAGATCATGGATAACTGTGAAACATATTATACAAAGTTTTGATCTTTATCTTGGGGGTCAAGTGACGGATCCCCTCTGGCAAACTATGTAAATTGCTTCATTCCTGTAATGTGTTGATAGGCTATGTATATGTAATAAGGATCAGTAATAATGATCCGCTAAGTACTTCAGTTAACTCTTCAAAAAAAAGTTTAAATATCTTTTTAACAAGGAAGCCATTTACTTCAACACCACGGCACTGAATTGATGAGTAGAAGATGAGAGTTTAAAACATCTTATTGGCTATTTTCATTAAGCTTCACCAATAACACATTTCACTGAGACGACTGTACGAGAACAATCATGGGCAGTTTATCTGGAATGAAGGTAAACTCAGATCCTACTTTTTCCACACAAAGTGGTGGAAAAATATCACTTTTGGGTAATGCCCTTGCATTGACGCTGCAATCACGTCCATCCTTAGTGCCCCCACCGCCAATCCCATCATCTGTCCTTCATGTTAAAGAGTGCTGATTGCTTGGAAAGTTGATGCTGATTTGCTGAGGCATTGCCATGGAAAATGTAACAGGGAACTATGGGTTCCTCAAGCTCCAGGGAAATTCAAAAAAGATGCAAGGTGCGAACTTATTCCTTTTGTTTGCAGAGAACAGATTCCTGCCTGCGAACATATGTCACTTCTAACAAGTGTAAACAAACCATGTTATTAGCTCGACCGATTATCTTAAATTGGTTGTTAGTGCAGCTATTAGCGCACTCAGGATTATTCAACACGTGCTGCCCAATCGTGGAATTACATCTACCAGTGGACACATTTTGCTTTGGGTTTTGCAAGCGTGGGTTGGTTAAGTGCAGTCTGTATTCTGCCTATTTGAATCAATCGAAGAAACATGCTGTCTGATTCGATCAGCCATTCACTACGATGTATGGTCTATGTACCTCTGGCATCACACCAGCACTGAAACTCATACACAGCATTGTTCAATTGTGAGACGCGTAGCAAGTTTTGTGCACTGATTGTAGCATCCTGTTAATGGAAAATATCACTCACAGCCAATCGGCGTAAACGTGCCACTGTTGTGATTAATTGAGATTTGCCATTCTTGCATTTGTGATGAGTGCAAGACTAAAAGTTTGAACAACATGTGTCTCTTTTCAGCAATAATCAACCTCTGTACGATCAAATCACTATTTCTTGATCTGTGTTGTCTGCTACTCTTCTCAACCTTTGTGATGTCCTGAACCTAGGGCTATAGTGTCTTGTGAAATTTTGTTTATTTTTCCTCTTTTGTTCAAGTGAATGTGGAGATTGGACAGATACAAATACAAAGAACAAAGAAAAGTGCAGCACAGGAACAGGCCCTTCAGCCCTCCAAGCCTGTGTCCATCATGATGGCCTAACTAAAAGCAAAACCTTCTGCTCTTACACGATCCGTATCCCTCTATTTCCTCCCTATTCATGTATTCATCGAGATGCCTCTTAAATGTTGCTAATGTGCCTGCTTCCACCACATCCTCTGGCAGCATGTTCCAGACACCCACCACTCTCTGCCTTAAACTTTCCCCCTCTCACCTTGAACTGTGCCCCTTGTAATTGACACTTCCACCCTTGGAAATAGCCTCTGACTACCCTGTCTATGCCTTTCAGAATTTTGTCCACTGGTAGATGTGATTCCACGATTGGGCAGCACATGTTGAATAATCCTGAGTGCGCTAATAGCTGCACTAACAACCAATTTAAGATAATCGGTCGAGCTAATAACATGGCTCGTTTACACTTGTTAGAAGTGACATATGTTCGCAGGCAGGAATCTGTTCTCTGCAAACAAAAGGAATAAGTTTGCGCCTTGCACCTTTTTTGAATTTCCCTGGAGCTTGAGGAACCCATAGTTCCCTGTTACATTTTCCATGGCAATGCCTCAGCAAATCAGCATCAACTTTCCCAGCAATCAGCACTCTTTAACATGAAGGACAGATGATGGGATTGGAGGTGGGGGCACTAAGGATGGACGTGATTGCAGCGTCAATGCAAGGGCATTACCCAAAAGTGATATTAGAAATATACCACCACTTTGTGTGGAAAAAATAGGATCTGAGTTTACCTTCATTCCAGATAAACTGCCCATGATTGTTCTCGTACAGTTGTCTCAGTGAAATGTGTTATTGGTGAAACTTAATGAAAATAGCCAATAAGATGTTTTAAACTCTCATCTTCTACTCATCAATTCAGTTCTGTGGTGTTGAAGTAAATGGCTTCCTTGTTAAAAAGATATTTAAACTTTTTTTTTGAAGAGTTTCTATCAGGTTTCCCCTCAGCCTCCGTCTTTCCAGTGATGTAGGCATTCCTTGTTTTGAAATGGGACTTTGCATGTTTTATTAATATCAACAAAATGGGGTGGCATGTGGCGCAGTGGATAGCACTGGGACTGTGGCGCTGAGGACCCGGGTTTGAATCCCGGCCCTGGGTCACTGTCACTGCAAATTCTCCCCGTGTTTGCGTGAGTTTCACCCCCACAACCCAAAGATGTGCAGGTTAGGTGGATTGGCCACATTAAATTGCCCCTTAATTGTAAAAAAAATAATAATTGGGTACTCTAAATTTATTTTTAAAAATTCAACAAAATGAGGATGTTACAATATGCCATTTTGTAAGGGGCAACAAAAGGAGTCCACACCAATTTGTAAAGATAAACAAAACTTATTTTATTTAACAAAGTAGCTATTATGTGCAGCTCCAGTAGTTCTCTAGTCGGTGCCTGACTGGCTGACTCTATTTATATAAAAGCACATGGACTTAGTTAAAGGTCCCCCACCTCCTAATCAGGGGAGCTCTTATTCTGCGGGTAGTGGATCACCCGTCCCCAACAAGACCCGTGCGGGTCATAACATGCCACATAATCAATTAGAGGAGATTCAGAAATGTTCCACCTGGAGCTCCCCAGACCTGGATAAGAATCTCTCTGTATTTGAATACAACATGATTGTGGTTTTATCACCTGTAAAGATTGACTTAGAGCTGGGCACAGTATATTTTATTGTATTATGGTACTGACATCATTAGAAATTGAGCAGGATCTTTCTATAAATGTTGGTCAGTATTGTCTTAATTTGCAATAATACAAAAACAATTACGTGTAGCATTTTGTATCCATTTTACTTTTATGATCAGAACTAAATTTGAATTATGATAGGCTTCAGTGAATCATGAAAGAAAATAAATGAAATTTATTAAACATTTTTTTTTTCAGTTCCTAACAACTCCACACACTTACATGATGACCTTCTGTGACTTACTCTCTTTTTCCTATATTTTTCCATGGCTTTTCCCTATTTATCTTCCGAAAACCACTCATAACTTTTGTGTTCATGTCCAAATGGTCCCTAAACCTACTCTGTTTCAGTAAAACAAGCTCCAGTTTCTGTACTCTTTCCTTATAATTAAAGATTATTATCTCTGGAATCATTTTAGTAAATCTCTTCCGTACTCTCATCATTGCCTTGTCATCCTACCTGAAGTAGGGCACTCAGATATAGGTGCATTATTCCACACGTCATCTTATCAATGCATGATCTCTCAGTTATTTTTTCAAAATTTAGAGTACCCAATAATTTCTTTTTCCAATTAAAGGGCAATTTAGCGCAGCCAATCCACCTAAGCTGCACATGTTTGGGTTGTGGGGGTGAAACCCACACAGACTCAGGGAGAATGTGCGCATTCCACACAGACAGTCACCCAGGGCCGGGATTCGAACCCGGGTCCTCAGCGCTGCAGTCCCAGTGCTAACCACTACGCCACATGCCACCCATGATTTTTAAGTGAAACATTGTTTTTCTTATGTGCACTGAAATGAAATGAAATGAAATGAATGAAATGAAATGAAAATGAAATGAAATGAAAAATGAAAATGAAAATGAAAATGAAAATCGCTTATTGTCACGAGTAGGCTTCAATGAAGTTACTGTGAAAAGCCCCTAGTCGCCACATTCCGGCGCCTGTCCGGGGAGGCTGGTATGGGAATCGAACCGTGCTGCTGGCCTGCTTGGTCTGCTTTAAAAGCCAGCGATTTAGCCGAGTGAGCTAAACCAGCCATATTTATAAAAACTAGGATTCCACAAGTTTTGTTTTTAGATGCAACTTCATTGATTTAAGATCATGGCTTTTAGCACGTAAAATGTTTTGATTGAGTCCGTGAATTGGCTGTGTGGGGAATAATTCCAGGGCAGTTAGTTACCCTGTGATGTAGCATTTGAGTGCATCCAGCATGGAATCCCAGAAGGTATAGTTTTAATAATAAAATATATTTCATTAAATAAACTCAAAACAAAAAATGTAGCTCTACTGTACATGTACAATAGGGAAGAATTGTGATGCAATATGACGCTTTTAACTTAGTAGCAGTTCTAACAATAGGAGGCTTTATTTCTTGGATAGCTATGACAATAAACACAATGCAGTTTTCAGCTAATTTGAAGATTCATAATATCCATTTATTCAGAAGCTCAATCTTATTGTGGTTTCAAATTTTACACATAGTTACAGTGATTCACTTCCTGTAAATTACCTTTCAATATAGTAAAAACAGAAAGTGCTGGAAAAGCTGGAAAGAGTTAGCATTTCAATTCCAATACGACAGTTTCGAAGAAGAATCATATTGGACTTAAAATGTTAACTCTGTTTCCCTCTCCACTGGTGCTGCCAGACTTGAGTCCAGCACTCCCTGATTTTATCTCAGATCGGCAGCATCCTCGGTGCTTTGCTTTTACTTTACTGACCTTTCAATGTTGTGCAGAGTTGTTGGTCTCAGTTTTCATTGTTACTCTCCAACAATTTACACTTTCTATCCAACTGACTGGTGAAGATGCTGCAAAAACGTAACCTCGTATAGACGCCCGGTGATGGTGGGCGGGAGGCAGCCGCACACTGGAGGGCTCCCGCTCGGGAATTGAAATTTTGGGGTTTTAACGCCCGGTCCCAGGGGCAACGGAGGCTGAAAAAGCTGTAAGACGGCACAGGGAGGAGAAATGTCCAAGTTTGGGAATAAAACAGGCGTGTAAAAGGGGCTTAATGAAAGGCCGCCTGTGAGTGGAAAAGTGAGCACAGGAACTGTAAGGAAAGCGGAGGCTGGAGCACCAGGGGAGGCCACATCGCTCACAGCAGATGAAATGACCAAGGTGATGGCTGTGGAACTTGAAAAACAGTTCACAAAGCACATGGAAGCGATGAAGAAGGAGATGGTGGAGGAGGCGATTGCCCCGGTGAGGGCGGCGGTATCGAGCGGAGCGGCAAAGGTGCGGGAGCAAGGTGAGACACTGAAGGAAGTGGAAGAGGCATTATCGCAGCACAGTGATCAACTCACCTTGATGGGGAAGGGGTTGCGGTAGGTGATAGAGACCAACAAGGGTCTGCTAGCCAAAATGGAAGATGTGCCCTGTGCTGGGCAAAGCAGAAGCAGGTGGTGCAGTGGGCTGGAGCTGGTAGACGCATATACCAGGACTTTACAGTGGAGCTGGCGAGGAGGCGGGCTGCCTTCAGCTGGGTGAAGAAGGCACTGTACATCAGCAAGGTGCAGTGCCGCAAAGTATATCCAGCTAAGTTGACCTATAAATCCAAGGACTTTTATTTTGGGCATCGGAAGCTGCGGAGGAGTGTGTGAAGGCAGAAGGGCTGTGGCAGAATTGAGAAATGGGACTGAGAGTGGGTCGTGTACCGATGTAGCCTAATGTAACCTTATTTTTTCACTGTCTGTTGGTGTATGTACTAAATGAGCTGATGCTGTATATTTGGACAAGGGAAGAGTTGGGTCTTTCATTTGCAGTGATGGTTCTTTGGGTCTTGAGTGTGTACATTGGGGTTGTGTGCTAATGGAGATTTCTTGGTTTTCCTGGGACTGGGCAAGGGGGAAGGTGACCCGGGCGGGGGACCTCCACGCTGGCCGGTTTAAGCCAGCCAGTGAATGGGAGTGAGGTGGGGGGAGGGGCTGTGCCCATTGTTGCCTGGTAGAACAGGTTTCGGTGAGTCTAGCCGGGGTGAAAAGTTGGGGGAAGGAACCGAGGTTGGGGGGAGGAGTTTACAAGAGGAAGTGAATGGGAGGAGTCTGGGAGAGGGGGTGGTGGTGGGATGTCTACAATTCATGGGTGTCATTCACGGTACTCTTTCGGGGATTGGATGGCGTTGAATATAAGGGGGGGGGGGGTTGGGGGTGTGGATATATATATGTTAGTGGTGACCATAGGCGATTCCTGATTCCTTTTTTGTTTCCTTTTTTTTCCTCCTTGGGAGGTTTCGTTTTATTTGATGCTTATATTGTCAGGTGGGCCGTTGTTTGGGGGATGGTGGGAGGATGGGATCGTTGTTGTTAATAAGGGGATTGACATTGTATTCGTTACCGTTTACTGTTTGTTGGTGGGGTGTAAATTCTGAAGAAAAAGTGAAAATGGAGAATAAAAAATATTTTAAAAAAAAGAAACCTTGTACTAAAAATCAAGGTGAAAAAGGCAGAATTCCACATTTCATGTTAACTATTGAATAGTTCCTTATACAGTCAGCGCCGATTAATTTGACACTTTTCAACCATTATGGTATCCTGAGCTTTGGGCCACAGTCTGTCAGGTGGGTCTCCGTCAAAGAAAATGTGATTTTTGTTTTGTTGTTTTGCGGCTGATAATTTTTTCAGAAGTTTCCTTTTGCAATACTTTTGATTGTCGAGGATGAATTTTCAAAATGGATATAAATTTTAGGGCAGTATTTTGGTCTGCTATTGACTCATGTCTTGCGCAGTCATGCACAGAAGATGTCCTGTGTGATTTTTATTTGCAAATAATGAAAAAGCGTTTAATAGGAATGTCAACTACAATGCAATTAACACGTGAATATAAAGGGTGGAGATTGAAAAGTAGCTGGATTGTGGTTCTTTTATTAGAAATATTAATTTTAATTGCAATTAGAGCTTTGACTTAATAATAATTCATCATACAAGCAACGGATTTATCAGACTGGCAGAGCGCACAATGTAGGGTTCAAGTAGGTGTGTTGGTGGATATGGAGAAAGGCCTGAGGGATAAGAGATGATAGGTTGGTGAGACTGATTTCTCAGTCTCTGAGACTGATAATGGTCTTCCTCTGTTGCTTAAAAAGAAATGCTATGCAAACCTCAGTTAGCACTGCTTATATTTACATTTGTTTCCCAATATCTTTTCAAACCATGTAGTAATCAACTGTTTTTGCTAAAGATGCTGACGCAACCATATCTGGGAGTCTTGACTGGGAGCCAAAAACCCTTTCAATCTCACGTCTATCTTGAAGCCACTTATTTTTATTCTCATGGCATTTACTTTCTTTACTCGTAATCAAAATTAAACAACCTGCATTTATCCAAGCTGCCCAAAGATGTGCAGGCTAGGTGGATTGACCATGCTAAATAGCCCCTTCGTGTCCAAATATTAGATGGGGCTACGGGGCGGGGGAGTGGGGCTGGATGGGGTGCTCTTTCAGAGGGTCAGTGCAAACTCAATGGGCCAAATGGCCACCTCCCGTAATGTAGGGATTCTATGGAAAGTTGTCCATCCCCTCAAGATTTTGAAACAACAGATTAGGTATATTTTTTTATTTCATCCAATGAAAATAAGTTCTATATAATGAATTTCTTGCTATGTCTTAGCTTCCTAGTATTGGTTCACTTTTTGTATCTGCTCTACGAATCTTCTTACTGGTCTTTTGAATGTAGTATGCCCAAAACTGGACAAAACACCAGGGCTGTAACTACCTCAGAGTGGCAATCAGCGTGGGATTGCCATTCCGTACCACGTACCTGCACCAAATTTCTTCTGTGCCTGTCCCGCCCCGTCTTCCTGACTGAGATCGGGCAAGATCTGGGCTACACAGCTGTCCACGAGGCTCAGTGTTGAAGCTTGACAGAGTTAAAGGACCACAAGTCACCTTATTTACTGCAACAATAGCACCTTCCAAACCCATGACCACTACCATCTAGAAGGACAAGAGCAGCAGATACCTGGGAACCCCACCACCTGGAGGTTCCCCTCCAAGCCACTCACCACCCCGACTTGGAAACATATCGCCGTTCCTTCACTGTTGCTGGGGCAAAATCCTGGAACTCCCTCCCTAACAGCATAGTAGGTGTACCTACACCTGAAGGACTGCAGCAGTTCAAGAAGGCAACTCATCACCACCTTCTGAAGGGCAACTAGGGATGGGCAATAAATGCTGGCCTAACCAGCAACCCCCACATCCCGTAAATGAATTTTTAAAAACTGCTGTAATGCAGGTAAGTTCAAAGGTTTGATTGAAACTGACAGGCCAGGGTGAAGGTAAGTGTCTGAGCTAAGTGGATAGGATTTAGGCAGCACGGAGGCACAGTGGTTAGCACTACTGCCTCACAGCGCCGAGGTCCCAGGTTCGATCCCAGCTCTGGGTCACTGTACCTGTGCAGTTTTTCCCTGTGTTTGCGTGGGTTTCGCCCCCACCACCCAAAAAGATGTGCTGGGTAGGTGGATTGGCCACGCTAAATTGTCCCTTAATTGGAAAAAATTAATTGGGTATTCTAAATTTTTTTTTCAAAAGTGGATAGGATTTTGGGGGAGGGGGAATTGGAGGGGATTCAGACAACTGGTGGGGGGGAGGGGCTTGAGGGTTTGGATATAGGGAGAGGCGGTTCTGACACCTGGAGGGGGTTTTGGGGGGTTCAGATATGGGGACGGGGGTTTGAGGGGTGGTTCAGACATCTGGAGGTAACTTTGGCAGGTTCTGACATCTGGAGTGGGTTTTGGGGGGTTCAGACAGCAGGAGAGGGGTTGGGGGAGGTCAAACAATGGAAAGAGGATGGGGGGAAGACATTCTGAGGGGGTTTTAGGGATTTGGACATTGTGAGGGGTTGGACATCGGGAATGGGATTGGGGGAGGTCAGACATTGGGAGCGGGTTGAGGGAGGTTGGATATCGGGAATGGGATTGGGGGAGGTCAGACATCGGGTGGGGGTTGATGGAGGTTGGATATCGGGAGGGGGTTGGGGGAGGCTGGATATCGGGAGGGGGTTGATGGAGGTTGGATATCGGGAGGGGGTTGAGGGAGGCTGGATATCGGGAGGGGGTTGAGGGAGGTTGGATATCGGGAGGGGGTTGAGTGAGGCTGGATATCGGGAGGGGGTTGAGGGAGGCTGGATATCGGGAGGGGGTTGAGGGAGGCTGGATATCGGGAGGGGGTTGAGGGAGGCTGGATATCGGGAGGGGGTTGAGGGAGGCTGGATATCGGGAGGGGGTTGAGGGAGGCTGGATATCGGGAGGGGGTTGAGGGAGGCTGGATATCGGGAGGGGGTTGAGGGAGGCTGGATATCGGGAGGGGTTGAGGGAGGTTGGATATCGGGAGGGGGTTGAGGGAGGCTGGATATCGGGAGGGGGTTGAGGGAGGTTGGATATCGGGAGTGGGTTGAGGGAGGCTGGATATCGGGAGGGGGTTGAGGAAGGTTGGATATCGGGAATGGGATTGGGGAGGTCAGACATCGGGAGGGGGTTGAGGGAGGCTGGATATCGGGAGGGGGTTGAGGGAGTCTGGATATCAGGAGGGGGTTGAGGGAGGCTGGATGTCGGGAGGGGGTTGAGGGAGGCTGGATATCGGGAGTGGGTTGAGGGAGGTTGGATATCGGGAGTGGGTTGAGGGAGGCTGGATATCGGGAGGGGGTTGAGGAAGGTTGGATATCGGGAATGGGATTGGGGAGGTCGGACATCGGGAGGGGGTTGAGGGAAGCTGGATGTCGGGAGGGGGTTGAGGGAGGCTGGATATCGGGAGGGGTTGTGGGAGGCTGGATATCAGGAGGGGGTTGAGGGAGGCTGGATATCGGGAGGGGTTGAGGGAGGCTGGATATCGGGAGGGGGTTGAGGGAGGCTGGATATCGGGAGTGGGTTGAGGGAGGCTGGATATCGGGAGGGGGTTGAGGAAGGTTGGATATCGGGAATGGGATTGGGGGAGGTCAGACATCGGGAGGGGGTTGAGGGAGGCTGGATATCGGGAGGGGGTTGAGGGAGGCTGGATATCGGGAGGGGGTTGAGGGAGGTTGGATATCGGGAATGGGATTGGGGAAGGTCGGACATCAGGAGGGGGGTTTGGGTTGGGTTAGGTTCGGGGGAGTGAGTCTGGCTGGGTTGGGATTAGTCAGGGCGTTTAAAAGAGGTTAAAAGAGGTTTCATTTCTTCTCTCATTCTTTTTTTTTTTTGCTTTTTTATAAATTTAGAGTACCCAATTCTTTTTTTCCAATTAAGGAGCAATTTAGCATGGCCAATTCACCTAACCTGCACATTGTGGGGGTAAGACCCACGCGGACACAGGGAGAATGTGCAAACTCCACATGGACAGTGACCCTGGGCCGGGATCAAACCTAGGACCTCGGAGCCTTGAGGCAGCAGTGCTAACCACTGTGCCACCGTGGTGCCCCATCTTCTATCTTTCTCTGAGTAACTGTTAGCGCAACCCTGGCTAGCCAAATTATCTGAAGTTAGTGATTTAAATCAATTTTTCGGATGGTTCACAATGTAATGCAATTGCCCGGGGAATGTTAGTGCCCTTAGACAATTGTAGTTGAAATGCTTTCCCGGGAAGGTCTGAGAGGGGTTCTCCAGTCCATTTTTGGGGTACCACCTTTCCCCAACCCCAACCCCAACCCCACCCAAAATCTGACGCTGGTGAGCTTGGATGTACGGCCAACGATTAACGTGGCTTCCTCAATTATTTCTGTAAAATTAAAAGGACTTATTTTAACTTAAAAACTAAAGTTAGTGTTATAACCATAACAGAAATATGGTTACCCTAAGTCTGTGAATTATTCCAGTTAAATATAATTCTTCACTCTGAAAATTCCAGATGCCCTAATACAGTGGGTTCTGCTTATTTAGACCTTGCACATGACTGCATCCCATTTCGAAATTTACCATTATATTTCAATTATAATACTGTAATAATCTTTATTGATGTCACAAGTAGGCTCACATTAAAATTGCAATGAAGTTACTGTCAAAAAAGTCCCACTTGTTCGGGTACAGTGAGGGAGAATTCAGAATGTCTAATTAATCTCACAAGCACGTCTTTCGGGACTTATGGGAGGAAACTGGAGCACCCGGAGGAAACTCATGCAGACACGGGGAGAACATGCGGACTCCGCACAGACAGTGACTCAAGCTGGGAATCGATCCCTGGTCCCTGGCACTGTGAAGCAACAGTGCTAACTACTGTGCTACCATGCATACACCAAGCAGCACCTTAATCTTTTTGCTTTCCTTCTGAACTTAATATGATTCACTCTACTCCGTGACAGGAAATAAACCACCTCTAATCTGCAAACTTTTTGAAGCTTGGCCTACCTGATTGGGTTTGGGTCTACAGTGAAAGATCTAGGTTGCAATGTTGTTCTCTTTTTTCTTCTGCTCTGTTTCTTGTTCTGTTGATGTTTTGAAACTCAACCTAATAACCATGCAATGTAGTCACCTATCCTGATCACATTTTGGGCTCTCTATACTGTGAATAAATGCCCTCAGCTCTCAATATAATTGAGTAACAAATGTATTTCTCTAGTTCAGCATTTCACTTATGAAGGCTCCTGGGTCAGGTGAACAGAGTTGGGGGATTTCTTGCCTCCACGAACCCAACCTTTCAAATTGGCTGCCTGAAGGTTGGACTTTCAGTCTGGGAGGGGGTTGGGCTAGGATAAGAATCAGGGCAGGTGGCTCGGGAAGAAATAAGGAGGCTATCGGGTGTGGAGACAGGCTGGGTGGGAGGCCTGCCTTAGGGCCCCAACACTGTGTCCAAAAATAAATATTAAAACCTAAAGCATCCTTCCAAACACTGGCACTGCCTTCTCAAACAAATGAGCAATTATGGGGCGTGATTTTCTCATCCCGTTGCGTTTGGTGCCCATCTCGTTGCATTGGGAACATTGCGGGAGAGGCCCAAATTGGGCTTTGTGCAGGCCGCAAAACTGCCCGAGATATCTAATTGAGTCATTAAACTCAGGTAAATATGTGTGGCCTGCTTGAGATTGCCTTCTCCCAGTGCTCAGGAATCATCGGCCACACCAGCGAGGCCTCAACCAGGCACAGGTCAGTACTGCGCTCCACAAGCAGAGACCAGACATGATGGCCACTCCGGGGGTCTCTGAGGCCATTGGAGCCCTCAGATGGTCAGGGACAGGGCAGAGCAGTAGCCTGGCAGACCCCCTGACACCCTGGCAGTTCGAATTCAGCACATTGGCAGTGCCAATCTGAAACTGTCCAGGTGTCAGGCTGGCACTGGAAAAGGTTGGGGCCTGAGGGGACCATGTCCATGAAACGGCGGGCGAAGGGGAGGTGTGAAGGGGCATCATCAAATTTGGGGGAATGAAGGAGGGATCCTGAAAGGTGGGGGGGAAGGTCTAAAAGAGGAGCCCTCAACGACCCATAGTGGAGTCTGCTCACTTGATGGGGGGGGGGGGGGGGGGGGGTTAAATGTCCATGTCTGCAGAGGGTGGGGATGTGAGGGTTGCTCAAGCTCACTTAGAGATCAGGGTATCCTTTCAAAATGGTGGTCTGCTCTGAGGAGCCAGTCTCCGCTGGTGCATTCAGGTCCTCACTGCTGAGAGAATTTTAAGTGTGGGCTAGACTGGGGCAAAACTCCCCGATGTCTAAAAAAATGACTGCGTGTAGATGAACACCAGTGTGGACCTCACCTAAACAGGAAACAATCCGCTAAATTCACCCAAAATGACATGTAAAAATTATTTGTGCGAATTGTGCCCATGATATATGAATTAAAATGCTGGTGTGATGCCAGGAATGTAAGCCATACATCCCAATGATCAATGGATTGTATCAAACAGCAATTCCGTTTTCCTTTCCAAGACAAGCAAAGTCTACCCAACCAGCCATTGATTCCAAAACTCAAAACATAGTGTTCAACATTTCATTGGATTCTGCTATTCGACAACACCTGCAAAAGAATTATATATTTGCTAAGAATTAGACTGAAAAACAGTTTAAGATTATCAGTGCGATCAATGTGGTTCACATACGCATGTTGGAAGCCACATATATTCACATGCAGGGCCCTGTCCTTTGCAGACAGAAGGAACATGTCCACACGTTGTACCTTTTTCAGTTAAAGATCAGCTTGTGGAACAGTCATTTCCTGTTTCATTCCCCAGAGCAGTACCTTGAACAATCAGAGTTGACCTGCCCCATTTGAATTTGAACACAGCTGGACAGTTAACTGTTTCATGCTGCATTCTCCATGGCAACGCCTCCACTAATCAGAGTCCAATTGCCAATCAATCAACATTCTCTTATCATGCAGTATAAATGGCGGTTCCCCCTTTACTGCTGGCATTTTTGGGGCGTTGTCCTGATGAGTGCAAGACAAAAAGCTTTGCTAGTAGGTCTCCTTTTTCATCAATACTTAAGTTTGTACTACTAAATGACTAAAGTTCTGTAAAATATAATTCTAAATGCCTAGTACAAACTTCTTAGTGCCCACTGCACTATATTGAAGAAAACGCTCTCTTTCATTAAAACAAATACCAGATTTGTATTCCTTCAACTAAATAACACTTTGGAAAAATGCTTTAGTTCAAATGCGAAGTCCTTTATAACAACAAGTATTGAATTCTTAACCAGTTCTGGCTGTTAATCAAACCATAATCTATCGCTCTACTGTGATATTGGATGTTCGTGAAATGTCATGCAGCACTAATCCTGTAATGGAAACCCTCAGGTTTATGTAAATAGACAGAATGAAGAGAATTAAATAGAAAATAATCATTTTCTTTTAACACTCCAGGCATTATTTTTCCAAAGATTTAAAGGGCTGGACTTTTACATGCCTTGAAAGATCCCTTTGACAGGTGTTTCTGACAGGTGGTTTTGCAAATCTGTTGACAGTTATGAGTTTATGCAATTGTATTGCACATTTATGCCTATTTATGACATGTTGAAAGGGCACCTGCCTCCACAAAAAGTACCTTACCTCTCCAAAGGTGTCCCTGGACCAGATCCAAAAGAGTACCTAATCCCTCTAAAGGGGTACCCTGGCTATCCAAATGAATTCATAAAGTTCAGGCCTACTCTCACCAGGTCTAAACTGCACACCTCAGGTTTCACACTCCAAGCCTGCCAAAATCCCACTTGAATGGAAACAGCTGATAAGTTAAATGTCTAGCTGCCTCCATTAACCGTGCAGGAGCAAAATGCCCCGATTCTCACTTCTGTCGTAATGGGAAAGGCCGTGTACGGGGCAGGACTTCTGATTTCAGGGTCTTCATCTATTTTCACCGCGACACGAGCCTCTCTTACGTGACAAAAATCTGAACTAAAATCGCAATCTCTCACCTTTTCAAGTGTGTAATTTAAAAAGAAATTACAGCAGTTATTCTGAAAGCTGGGATCAAAACAAGATTTTGTTTGTCTACTGAGTGTGCCCTTTGGAATGTGTCTACAGATGACTAAAGAAGCATTAATATTAACGCTCCTGTATACTGGGGGCAAAACTGCAACCACTCCACCCCCCTCCCCCCCCTCCCCCAATAGGGGTTGTGATGTGTGATTAACACGCACTGTTGATTGTCTTGCTGGCAGTTTACCAACTATTTGCTGCCTGCTCATTATAATGATTACTAACACTAACTTCATTGGCTGTGTGTGTCAGCAGGGGACTCAAATCATAACTTCCTAATATCATGTAAAACTAGTCTGTGCCTCTTAAAGAGAGGCGCATTGTGTCCGGAGCAGCTGCTGAGACTTGAGCAGGAAGTGAAGCTGACCTGGGAAACTGTGAAGAATGGTCATGGGAGAGGGTGCTCCAAAGTCTGTGGGCATTGCAATGACGGTAGTAAGTAGGAGAGATATCCTGTATCTTGTTGACACATGACAAGAAGGTATTGGCATCAGATAGCCTTGAAGGCCATTGTCAGGAATCAAGACCAAAGGTCTGGATGCAGTGCCGCAGTAATTTCATTAATGTCACATGAGTGGTCATGGCCAGTGAATGCATCTTCAAATGCAAACATCCTGCCAATTGGGCCAGTAGCCTCAGCCACAACTCCAATTGATCAGATCGTATTTCCACCCAACCTGCAATCTCTCTGCGCCGCACCGTCACCCACTTAGTGCTGCTGCAAGCCTCACACCCATATCTCAACAGCTTGCACACAATGCCAGCTATTCGACTATTACAGCCACCTCGGACAAATGGATTACACAGTGCTAACTGACACACTTCCTTCTCTCTTGCAAAGGAAGGTAGTGAACACCTGAAGGCAGCAGATACTAACTGTCAGGGGACAGGTGGGCTGCCTCTCCCAACCCCTACTGAGGTGGTGGTGCTGGCCATGGTGGAGTGGTCATTTCTGAGACTGTGGCCAGTGGCAGAGATGAATCCATTAAAGATCCCTCCTCTCCCTCATCCCACCATGTCTTCTGATTGACAAGCCGCACACGGTTAAAAACCTACACACCTTCCTGCCCCTCCCCCACAATGGCCGCAGTACATAGGGTTACACAAGATATCTGGCGCAGAACCAAGCCATTTGGCCCAATCAATTTATGGCAATGTTTATACTCTAGTCCAGAATCCTCCTCCTTATGCAAAATGAAAATCTCTTATTGTCACGAGTAGGCTTCAATGAAGTTACTGTGAAAAGCCCCTAGTCGCCACATTCCGGCACCTGTTCAGGGAGGCTGGTACGGGAATTGAACCGTGCTGCTGGCCTGCCTTGGTCTGCTTTAAAAGCCAGCGATTTAGCCCAGTGTGCTAAACCAGCCCCTGTATTTAGATCTAACATCATAACCCTCTATTCCCTTCTCCCCAAAACGCTCATCAAGTCTCCCCTTAAATCAATCTTGCTTCAACCACTCAGGTTATAACGAGTTCCACATCTTTGCCATCTTTGGTGAAGTTTCTTCTGAAATCCCTATTGGATTTCTTGGTGGCTGTCTTCTGATGATAATCTCTACTTATGTTTCTCCCCGCAAGAGAGAACACTGTCTCTACCTGCACTCAATCAAAATTTTTGGTTATGCTTCAGTTATACAGGGCATTAGTGAGACCACATCTGGAGTACTCTGTACAGTTCTGGTCACTATATAAAGAAGGAGGTAAATGCATTGGAAGCAGTCAACAAGACACCAACGAGGTGAATCTGTTTCAAAGCTGGGGAGCTTGATGTTCAACTGGTCCCTCCTCTTCGTTTCCAGTTCCACAGTTTTGAAAATCCAATCTTGCAGTTGTATGTTGTAGCAATAATCATAGAATCATAGAGGTTACAGTGCAGAAGGAGGCCATTCGGCCCATCGGGTGTGCACCGACCCTTGGAACGAGCACCCTACTTAATCTAAACCTTGCTTTTAAAAGTTGTATTGTTGTTGCTTGTACTTACAGCAGTTCGTGCTCCAAGAGCCAGTCTGGTTGTCTTGCGTCGGGCCAGTAATGGTGGGGATGAAGGTTTTGGCCTGTTCTCTCACTAAACATACAAATATATGAATTAGGAGCAGGAGTTAGCCACTCGCCCCTCAAGCCTGCTCCGCTATTCAATAAGATCATGGCCGTTCTGCTTGTAACTTCAACCCCACATTCCTGCCTGCCTCCGACAGCTTTTCACCCACTTGGCTGTAGCATTGCATGCCAGTGACTCACATTTTTGACCAACCCATACACCAGCAGTAGTTCACTGGTCTAGACCACATTTTGAGAACCATTGATCTCCAGTGCACTCGCTCCAAGGCCAATATAACCTTGTGAAGGTGCAGTGTACTGAATTGAACACAGTACTCAATTATAGACTGATTAGGGCTTGTATAGAACTGGTATAACATCTACTCCCTTGTATTCTATTACTTTATAAAGCCCGGGGCAGCACGGTGGCGCAGTGGTAGCACTGCAGACTCACGACGCTGAGGTCCCAGGTTTGATCCTGGCTCTGGGTCACTGTCCGTGTGGAGTTTGCACATTCTCCCCGTGTTTGCGTGGGTTTCGCCCCCACAACCCAAAGATGTGCAGAGTAGATGGATTGAACAAGCTAAATTGCCCCTTAATTGGAAAAAATTAATTGGGTATTCTAAATTTATTTTTAAAAAACTTTATAAAGCCCAATAATCCATTAGCCCGTTTCTATTTTTTTGTACAATGACATTTTAACATTCTTTGTACATGGCTTGTTAAGTTTCTTTGGACTTCCCCTGTTTCTAACTTTTCACCATTTAGAACGTACTCTGATGATCCTTTAGAAGTCCAAAGCGATGACTTCACACCTTCATTAAAATCCATTTGCACTGATTTGCCTATTTACTTAAGTTAGTAATATCTACTTGAAATTTTAGGCTTCCAACTACACTACAACCTCCCTGCATGACAACAATGACTACACTACAAAAGTACTTCAAATGGCTAGAAAGGGATATGGGTAAATATCCTGCGAGTATGAAAGCCACTTTAAGAACCTCAGAAATAGGAGTTGGAATCAGCCATTTAGATCTTCAAGCCTGCTCTGCCATTCGGCAAAATCTTGGCTGATCTTCGACCTCATCTTCCCGCACTATCGCCGTATTCCTGAATTCTCTTAATGCCTGAACCTCTCCCGACCTCTGTCTTGAATATACTCAATGGCCGAGCACCCACAGCTCTCTGAGACAGAGAATTCCAAACGTTCGCAACTCTTTGAGTGAAGAAATTTCTCCTCATTTTGGTCCTCAGTGCCTGATCCCGTATTACACTATTTCAAGTCCTTTTTCTTTTGCAACAATACCATCTTTCTTTGTGTCATCAGCAAACATGGATATTTGGCTCTCTAACTCATCACGTTAATAAATATGGTGATTAGATTTAAAAAATAAATTTAGAGTGCCCAATTAACTTTTTCCAATTAAGGGGCAATTTAGTGTGGCCAATCGACCTGCCCTGCACATCTTTGGGTTGTTGGGGCGAAACCCACGCAAATACGGGGAGATTATGCAAACTCCACACGGACAGTGACCCAGAGCCAGGATCGAACCTGGGACCTCGGCGCCGTGAGGCAGCAGTGCTAACCAAATATGGTGATTAGTTGAGGCCTCAACACAGATCTCTGTGGGACATCACTAGTTACATCCAGCCATTAGAGTTCCTTTCCATTATCCCTACTCTCTGTCTCCTGCTGCTCCGCTGATTACCTTTTGGAAGTCCGTATAAGGAACATCCATAAACTTTCTCCTGCCCACTATTTTAGTCACCTCTTCAATAATTTTAATCAGGTTTTTCAGGCATGACCTATCCTTTAGAAATTCATGCTGCGTCTCTCTGATCAGATGAAGATTTGAAGATTTTCGGACATCCTATCCTTAATTATAGACTCTAGTAATTTTCTGACAACAGATGTTAGACTAATTGGTGTATAATTTCCTGGTTTATCTCTCATCTTTCTTATATACCCTGAGTTGATGTAAAATTTTCTAATCAAAATAAAGTTTCCCTATATTGAGAAAACTTTTAAAGATTGTAGTTACAGCATCAGCAACACTGTCATCTACTTCCTTGCAAGATGCTAAAAGGTGCGGATAAAGTAGACATGAAGGAG
The DNA here is from genome assembly GCF_902713615.1 of Scyliorhinus canicula. Classification (NCBI taxonomy): domain Eukaryota; kingdom Metazoa; phylum Chordata; class Chondrichthyes; order Carcharhiniformes; family Scyliorhinidae; genus Scyliorhinus; species Scyliorhinus canicula. The sequence continues at coordinate 187,238,559 of NC_052150.1, read as the reverse complement.
ACGCTTCCTCTTGTGGGGCATTCTAAAATGAGAGGTCATAATCTTAGAATATGAGGCAGCATATTTAAAACAGATTTGAGGAGAAACTACTTCTCCCAAAGGGTTGTGAATCTGTGGAATTTGCCACCCCAGAGTGCGGTGGATGCTGGGACAGTGAGTAAATTTAAGGAGGAGTTAGACAGATGTTTAATTAGTAATGGGTTGAGGGGTTGTGGAGAACGGGCAGGATGGTGGAGTTGAGGCCAGGATGGGATCAGCCATGATCACATTGAAGGTGTTTACGCTCGGGAGGCTAAATTGCCGACTCCTGCTCCAAGGTCATGTGATCTAGGGAGGCGATGCTCTGGCTGATTTTGCAATCCAGCTCTTGGTCTGTAGCATTGCATGAAATGAAAATCGCTTATTGTCACAAGTAGGCTTCAATGAAGTTACTGTGAAAAGCCCCTAGTCACCACATTCCGGCGCCTGTTCGGGAAGGCTGGTACGGGAATCGAACCGTGCTGCTGGCCTGCTTGGTCTGTTTTAAAAGCCAGCGATTTAGCCAAGTGAGCTAAACCAGCCCCTAAACCAGCAGGTAACAGTTGTGGAACATATAAGCCATGCTAGAACGGCGGAACAGACTCGATGGTCTGAATGGCCTAATTCTGCTCCTATATCTTATGAACTTTTAAATCCCACTGCGGTGTCGGGTCAAAAATCAGAAATTCACTTGAAGGGCACAGGCCACACATCACAGTCCAGCTTCTAACAATAATAATCTTTATTATTGTCACAAGTAGGCTTACATTAACACTGTAATGAAGTTACTGCGAAAAGCCCCTAACCGCCACACTCTGGAGCCTTTTCGGGTTCACTGAGGGGGAATTCAGAATGTCCAGTTCACCTAACAGCACATCTTTTGGGATTTGTGGGAGGAAAGCACTCGGAGGAAACCCACAGGGAGAAGGTGCAGACTCCGCACAGACAGTGACCCAAGCCGGGAATTGAACCTGGGACCCTGGTGCTGTGAAGCAATGGTGCTAACCACTGTGCTACCCAAGCTCCTGAGATTTTAGACAATAATGAACTTGTTCATCTGTTATTAGCACTGGTCACTTGCTCCATTTGAAAGATATAAGTATATAAAATGCATGTTTGGCTCACCATCCATTGGTTAGCAGATACAATCCTCAAATCTCACCAAATATGAGGTTATTCCACCTGGAGCTGAGTATGATTATTTTATATTGTAGCTTTACTGTCTGCAATGTCACAGTGCTGCTCCACAGCACCAGGGACCCGCATTATATTCCAGCCTTGTGTGCCTGTCTGTGTGGAGTATACACATACTCCCCATATCTACGTGGGTTTCCTCTGGGTGCTCCTGTTTCCTCCCATAGTCTAAAGATGTGTAGGTTAGGTGAAGTTGCCATGCTAAGTTGCCCCTCAGTGTCCAAAGGTGTGCTGCTTGAGTGGGTTAAGGGGATAGGGCGGGGGAATGGGCCCAGGTGGGATGTTCTTTTGGTGGGTCGGTGCAGACCCAGTGGGTCGGATGGCTCCTTCTGCACTATAAGGATTCTATGGAATGGACGTGATGATAATTCAAATGAGCCATTCCAACACAAAATTGGTACATAAATGAAAGAGAGCAGAATAACCAACTGGTATTTTTGTTGATTCCTGAATAAGGTGAGTAATGCAATATTAGAAACCCAAACATGTTATTGTTAAAGAACATGGAAGTTTGCATTTGTGTTATTGATCAACACTATTAGAGTAGAACCCACTGAAATAAACAACATCAAACCATACAACCTCATAAAGTTATTCATGGATGATGATGGCAAAGCCAGCGTTTATTGTCCGTCACTAACTGCCCTGAAGAAGGTGGTGGTGAGCCACTTTCTTGAATACAACTGAGTGGCTTGCCAGGCAATTTCAGAGGATAATTAAGAATCCACATTGATGTGGATCTAGAGTTGCATAAAGTCCAAACTGAGTAAGGATGGCAGATTTAATTCCTTAAAGAAGATCAGGGAACCAGATGGATTTTTATGACAATCTGGAAGCTTCGTGGTCACCATTCTGAATGTTGAAGTTTCAGTTTTGGATTTATTTAATGAATTGAATTTAAATTCCCTAGATTTGAACACATGTCTCTGGATCATTATTCCAGTTCACTAGATTACTCATCCAATAACATTATGTTACCATACCCTTAGGTAATCATTAAAATACTCTACTCAACCCCAGCCTTGCTCAATGTAATAGCAGGGGTCTGGTTGTAAATGCCATTGAGAAGATGTGGTTAGTTTCTGGCCCTCGGGTCTGCATGGAATAAGGGCACTATGACAGTACTGGTGCCACTTGGAGACAATTACACTGAGAGAAAAGCAGGCGTGAGATAAACTCCAACATTGAACAAATAGTTCTAGATATCCCAATGTTGGTTAACATTTATTGCTCTTTAAACTCTCAGCCAACATTAAAACCTGGTCTTGTTAAAATTTGTTTTGCAAACTACTCCAGGTATTCATTTCCTGGATTTAACCTTCCACCTTTCCCCTAAATATTATTCCGATGCCATCACACTCTAAATGAATCAGCCAGTTTATATTGATTCAAACAATGAAATGGAGCACGGTAGCATGGTGGTTATCACAATTGCTTCACAGCTCCAGGGTCCCAGGTTCGATTCCTGGCTTGGTTCACTGTCTGTGCGGAGTCTGCACGTTCTCCCCGTGTGTGCGTGGGTTTCCTCCGGGTGCTCCGGTTTCCTCCAACAGTCCAAAGATGTGCAGGTTAGGTGGATTGGCCATGATAAATTGCCCTTAGTGTCCAAAATTGCCCTTAGTGCTGGGTGGAGTTATTGGGTTATGGGGATAGGGTGGAAATGTGGGCTTGGGTAGGGTGCTCTTTCAAAGAGCCGGTGCAGACTCGATGGGCCGAATGGCCTCCTTCTGCACTGTAAATTCTATGATCTATGTAACTGGCCTGTAAACCATGGAAACTTTGAGTACAGGAGAACATTCAACTCCATTGTTTCTGACTAGCTCTTCACTGAGGAAAGGCAATATTAAACCTAGATTGTCCTGCATATTTCCCCATATGTAGCTATATTTCTGTGTCTCCCTTTTTAAATATTCATTCAGCCTACACTTAAAAGATGCAATGATCTCTGTCTCATTGCATGAATGAGGGGAAGCAGGGTAGCATGGTGGTTAGCATAAATGCTTCACAGCTCCAGGGTCCCAGGTTCAATTCCCGGCTGGGTCACTGTCTGTGTGGAGTCTGCACGTCCTCCCCCTGTGTGCGTGGGTTTCCTCCGGGTGCTCCGGTTTCCTCCCACAGTCCAAAGATGTGCGGGTTAGGTGGATTGGACATGCTAAATTGCCCGTAGTGTCCTAATAAAAGTAAGGTTAGGGGGGGTTGTTGGGTTACGGGTACATGGGTTTGAGTAGGGTGATCATGGTTCGGCACAACATTGAGGGCCGAAGGGCCTGTTCTGTGCTGTACTGTTCTATGTTCTAAATACATGAACCATCTGTTAGAGTTCTTTGAGGAGGTAACAAGGAAGTTAGACAAAGGAGAACCAGTGGACGTGATTTATTTAGATTTCCAGAAGGCAAGATGCCACATGGGAGACTGTTAAATAAGCTAAGAGCCCATGGTGTTAAGCGTAAGATCCTGACATGGATAGAGGATTGGCTGACTGGTAGAAGGCAGAGAGTGTGGATAAAGGGGTCATTTTCAGGATGGCAGCTGGTGACTAGTAATGTGCCTCAGGGGTCTGTGCTGGGACCACAACTTTTCACAATATGCATTAATGATCTGGAAGAAGGAACTGAAGGCACTGTTGCTAAGTTTGCAGATGATAGAAAGATCTGTATTGGGACAGGTAGCAAGGGGGCTGCAGAAGGATTTGGACAAAGTAGGAGAGTGGGCAATGAAGTGGCAAATGAAATACAATGTGGAAAGTGTGAGGTTATGCACTTTGGAAAGAGGAATTTACGCATAGACTATTTTCTAAATGAGAAAATGCTTAGGAAATCAGAAACATAAAGGGCCTTGGGTGTCCTTGTTCATGATTCTCTTAAGGTTAACGTGCAGGCTTAGTTGGCAGTTAAGAAGGTAAATGGAATGTTAGCATTCATGTCAAGAAGGTTAGAATACAAGACCAGGGATGTACTTCTGAGACTGTATAAGGCTCTGGTCAGACCCCATTTGGAGTATTGTGAGCAGTTTTGGGCCCCGTATCTAAGGAAGGATGTGCTGGCTTTGGAAATGGTCCCGAGGAAGTTCACAAGAATGATCCCTGGAATGAATAGCTTGTCGAATGAGGAATGGTTGAGGACTCTGAGTCTGTACTCGTTGGAGTTTAGAAGGATGAGGGGGGACCTTATTGAAACTTAAAGGATACTCCGAGGCCTGGATAGAGTGGACATGGAGAGGATGTTTCCACTTGTAGGAAAAACTAGAACCAGAGGACACCATCTCAGACTAAAGGGACTATCCTTTAAAACAGAGATGAGGAGGAATTTCTTCAGCCAGAGGGTGGTGAATCTGTGGAACTCTTTGCCGCAGAAGGCTGCAGAGGCCAAATCACTGATTGTCTTTAAGACAGAGATGGATAGATTCTTGATTAATAAGTGGACCGGGGTTATAGGGAGAAGGCAGCAGAATGGGGATGAGAAAAATATCAGCCATGATTGAATGGCAGAGCAGACTCGATGGGCCGAGTGGCCTAATTCTGCCCCTATGTCTTATGGTCTCATGGTCCAATATTCCAGGCTTCAACATTTCCCAGCATAAATAAATCTCTCCCAACATCTCTGCCTACATTTAAGTCACCATTTTAATTTATTAAGCCCTTTGCCATTAACCCACCAACAAGAAGAAATAATCATTCCCGTTTCGCTCTCACTAAAGCAATTCAGAATGTTTAAAATCTCTAATAATTGCCTCATCACCTTATCTGCTCCAGAAAACATAGGTCTTGTATCTCAAACTTCTCCTTGTAACTACAGGGACATGGAGCATAGGGTGTCCTTATTATTATTATGTGCGGAAAACCTGTTACTGTATGTGACGGACCCGCTCTCCGGCGTAGAGGAGATAATGAAACTGTTTGAGAGTTTTGGCTCCTTTTCAGGGTACAGATTGAACCTGGGTAAAAGCGAATGTTTTCCGGTGAATCCCCCAGGAACGGGAGCCGACCTGAGGACCTGCCAGGTCCAACTTCCATTATCTGGAAGACAGAATGGGCCACAACTGGGCCTCATTACAGAAGCTAAATTTTGGGGTCCTGATTAGGGGGATGATGAAGGACCTGAAGGTCCCGGGTACGACCGATTCTGGCCCCCACCGTTCCAGCCTCCTTTCGCAGCGCCCCAACCCGTGCATGCGCAGTTGGGCCGCGCCAACCTGTGCATGCGCGGGAACTTCTTTAGCGTGCCGCGCCCAACCAACATGGGGTCGGTGTTCACCGGCCAAGAAGGAGGCCCGGAGGGGGAGAGGCCGGCCCACCGATCGGTGGGCCCCGATCGCGGGCCAGACCCCATCGGAGGACCCCCCCGGTGAAGGAGCCCCCATCCCCCCCTCCACAGGCCGCCCACCGACCGTTCCCGCAGAGTTCCCACCGGCAGCGACCGGGGTGAACGGCGCCAGCAGGACTCCGTGGTATCGGCGCGGCCGCTCGGCCGATCTGGGCCGGAGAATCGGTGGCCCCCTGTGGCTGGCACAGTGCCAAACGCGCCAGCGCAAATGGCACCGATTCTCCGCACCTTGGAGAATCGCATGCCGGCATCGGGGCGTCGTGGCGTGGTTGCGGCTGGTTTAGCTCACAAGGCTAAATCGCTGGCTTTTAAAGCGGACCAAGCAGGCCAGCAGCATGGTTCGATTCCTGTACCAGCCTCCCCGGACAGGCGCCGGAATGTGGCGACTAGGGGCTTTTCACAGTAACTTAATTGAAGCCTACTTGTGACAATAAGCGATTTTCATTTCATTTAATTCTCCGTGCGATTCTCCGGGCCGGCGCGGGATCACTGGTCCAGACGATACAGTCACCAGCACTTACTTTACACAGAGAGTCAACGACATTGACTGTACACCGAGAATAAGTGACAGTGTACACAGAGAGTCAACGACACTGACCGTGGACACATTTACTTAGTTACCTCCACCGACTGTACACAGAGAGTCAACGACACTGACCGTGGACACATTTACTTAGTTACCTCCACCGACTGTACACAGAGAGTCAACGACACTGACCGTGGACACATTTACTTAGTTACCTCCACCGATTGTACACAGAGAGTCAACGACACTGACCGTGGACACATTTACTTAGTTACCTCCACCGACTGTACACAGAGAGTCAACGACACTGACCGTGGACACATTTACTTAGTTACCTCCACCGACTGTACACAGAGAGTTCCCAACACTCTACACAGAGTCAGAAACCAGGATAAGATTCGTGGAATTCTACCACAGAAAATTTGGCGCCACACCTGGACCAATTCAGCAACCATTGAGGGGCTAGCACTGATGTCGGATTTGCCGGGGTCGGGATCAGTACTCGAGAGGTTGAGAAGCTGCAGCCGCATATTTAAACTGCACTCCCCACACACACTCATTCCAGCCAACAAGATGGCGCTGGTTGCGCTGGAGCGCACACATCCCATTGATGGATGGGCTGGAGCCAGAGGGTATCAAGGGGGATGGCCTGGGGGCGGGGCGTCCATGCGACTCCTGGTGCTAGCTTCACATTGGGCAGCGGTGTGTGCAGCTACATGGCTGCCTGGAAGGCTGGCGCAATGGTGTTCTCTGCTTGTCCACCCTGACCCCACAGCCCACCTCCTGGCCACCCCCTGTAATTACCCCCGGCCTTGGCAGAAGCCCCCAGGTGGGCGGCATAACTGCCAGCACACTATGGTGGCATTGAACACTTTACATAACCCTCCCCTCCCCTTCATCAGCCACGGTGCCTGTTTCACGATTTTTGAAACACAAGTGAACCTTGCTGCCGGGAATTCCCCCCCCTCCCCCGGCGGAGAATCGCAGAGGCCCTGGAGAATACCTTGCCAGGCCTGCTAATAGCATGCCAACGGAGTTTACTGTACGTGTGGAGTAGAAAGCATTGACGCCGCTGTCCAAGCAGCGGAGAATTGAGATTTGGGGTGAACACGGAGGCTGCCATGTTTTTGGCATCAAAACTGATTTTTTTCCCCCATTCGCGTTTCACGATTCCGCTGTTAGCCAACGGAGAATCCCGACCATTATTTTTTTTAAAATATTTCTTTCTTAGATTTACAAAGCCAATGTGCAGAGTGGACATGAAAAGACCTATCTCCTTACTTGCTTCAAACATTAATTCAAATTCAAATTGAATCCAATTCATGGTCCCCACAATAGAGACAAACTAGATCCAAGTATTATATCTAATCTCTGCTTAATCCTATGCTTGATCTTGGCCAAAAGGCACACAGTGGTACCAACTGACACTGGACACACAGGGTCACTAACACTGACTGTACACACAGGGTTTACTGACACTGGACACACAGGGTCACTAACACTGACTGTACACACAGGGTTTACTGACACTGTACACACAGGGTCAGTAACACTGACTGTACACACAGGGTTTACTGACACTGGACACACAGGGTCACTAACACTGACTGTACACACAGGGTCACTAACACTGACTGTACACACAGGGTTTACTGACACTGGACACACAGGGTCACTAACACTGACTGTACACATAAGAACATAAGAACATAAGAACTAGGAGCAGGAGTAGGCCATCTGGCCCCTCGAGCCTGCTCCGCCATTCAATTAGATCATGGCTGATCTTTTGTGGACTCAGCTCCACTTTCCGGCCCGAACACCATAACCATTAATCCCTTTATTCTTCATAAAACTATCTATCTTTACCTTAAAAACATGTAATGAAGGAGCCTCAACTGCTTCACTGGGCAAGGAATTCCATAGATTCACAACCCTTTGGGTGAAGAAGTTCCTCCTAAACTCAGTCCTAAATCTACTCCCCCTTATTTTGAGGCTATGCCCCCTAGTCCTGCTGTCACCCGCCAGTGGAAACAACCTGCCCGCATCTATCCTATCTATTCCCTTCATAATTTTAAATGTTTCTATAAGATCCCCCCTCATCCTTCTAAATTCCAACGAGTACAGTCCCAGTCTACTCAACCTCTCCTCATAATCCAACCCCTTCAGCTCTGGGATTAACCTAGTGAATCTCCTCTGCACACCCTCCAGCGCCAGTACGTCCTTTCTCAAGTAAGGAGACCAAAACTGAACACAATACTCCAGGTGTGGCCGCACTAACACCTTATACAATTGCAACATAACCTCCTAGTCTTAAACTCCATCCCTCTAGCAATGAAGGACAAAATTCCATTTGCCTTCTTAATCACCTGTTGCACTTGTAAACCAACCTTCTGTGACTCACGCACTAGCACACCCAAGTCTCTCTGAACAGCGGCATGCTTTAATATTTTATCGTTTAAATAATAATCCCGTTTGCTGTTATTCCTACCAAAATGGATAACCTCACATTTCTCAACATTGTATTCCATCTGCCAGACCCGAGCCCATTCACTTAACCTATCCAAATCCCTCTGCAGACTTCCAGTATCCTCTGCACTTTTCGCTTTACCACTCATCTTAGTGTCATCTGCAAACTTGGACACATTGCCCTTGGTCCCCAACTCCAAATCATCAATGTACACACAAGATTTACTGACAGTGGGCACACAGGGTCACTAACACTGACTATACACACAAGGTTTACTGACACTGATGTACACTCCGGGTCACTAACACTGACTGTACACACAGGGTCACTAACACTGACTGTACACACAAGATTTACTGACAGTGGACACACACGGTCACTAACACTGACTGTACACACAGGGTTTACTGACACTGGACACACAGGGTCACTAACACTGACTGTACACACAGGGTTTACTGACACTGGACACACAGGGTCACTAACACTGACTGTACACACAGGGTTTACTAACACTGGACATACAGGGTCACTAACACTGACTGTACACACAGGGTTTACTGACACGGGACACACAGGGTTTACTGACACTGACTGTACACACAGGGTTTACTGACACTGGACACACAGGGTCACTAACACTGACTGTATACACAGGGTTTACTGACACTGGACACATAGGGTCACTAACACTGACTGTATACACAGGGTTTACTGACACTGGACACACAGGTTTTACTGACACTGACTGTACACACAGGGTTTACTGACACTGGACACACAGGGTCACTAACACTGACTGTACACACAGGGTTTACTGACACTCGACACACAGTCCCTATCGCTGACTGTACACACAAGGTTTACTGACACTGGACACACACGGTCACTAACGCTGACTGTACACACAGGGTTTACTGACACTGGACACACAGGGTCACTAACACTGACTGTACACACAGGGTTTACTGACACTCGACACACAGTCCCTATCGCTGACTGTACACACAAGGTTTACTGACACTGGACACACACGGTCACTAACACTGACTGTACACACAGGGTTTACTGACACTGGACACACAGGGTCACTAACATTGACTGTACACACAGGGTTTACTGACACTGGACACACAGTGTCACTATCACTGACTGTACACACAGGGTCACTAACACTGACTGTACACACAGGGTTTACTGACACTCGACACACAGTCCCTATCGCTGACTGTACACACAAGGTTTACTGACACTGGACACACACGGTCACTAACACTGACTGTACACACAGGGTTTACTGACACTGGACACACAGGGTCACTAACACTGACTGTACACACAGGGTTTACTGACACTGGACACACACGGTCACTAACACTGACTGTACACACAGGGTTTACTGACACTGGACACACAGTGTCACTAACACTGATGGTACACACAGGGTTTACTGACACTGGACACACACAGTCACATCACTGACTGTACACACAGGGTTTACTGACACTGGACGCACAGGGTCACTAACACTGACTGTACACACAGGGTCACCAACACTGACTGTACACACAGCGTTTACTAACACTGACTGTGCACACAGGGTTTACTGACACTGATGTACACACAGGGTCAGTAACACTGACTGTACACACAGGGTTTACTGACACTGGACACACAGGGTCACTAACACTGACTGTACACACAGGGTTTACTAACACTGGACATACAGGGTCACTAACACTGACTGTACACACAGGGTTTACTGACACGGGACACACAGGGTTTACTGACACTGACTGTACACACAGGGTTTACTGACACTGGACACACAGGGTCACTAACACTGACTGTATACACAGGGTTTACTGACACTGGACACACAGGGTCACTAACACTGACTGTATACACAGGGTTTACTGACACTGGACACACAGGTTTTACTGACACTGACTGTACACACAGGGTTTACTGACACTGGACACACAGGGTCACTAACACTGACTGTACACACAGGGTTTACTGACACTCGACACACAGTCCCTATCGCTGACTGTACACACAAGGTTTACTGACACTGGACACACACGGTCACTAACGCTGACTGTACACACAGGGTTTACTGACACTGGACACACAGGGTCACTAACACTGACTGTACACACAGGGTTTACTGACACTCGACACACAGTCCCTATCGCTGACTGTACACACAAGGTTTACTGACACTGGACACACACGGTCACTAACACTGACTGTACACACAGGGTTTACTGACACTGGACACACAGGGTCACTAACATTGACTGTACACACAGGGTTTACTGACACTGGACACACAGGGTCACTAACACTGACTGTGCACACAGGGTTTACTGACACTGGACACACACGGTCACTAACACTGACTGTACACACAGGGTTTACTGACACTGGACACACAGTGTCACTAACACTGATGGTACACACAGGGTTTACTGACACTGGACACACACAGTCACATCACTGACTGTACACACAGGGTTTACTGACACTGGACGCACAGGGTCACTAACACTGACTGTACACACAGGGTCACCAACACTGACTGTACACACAGCGTTTACTAACACTGACTGTGCACACAGGGTTTACTGACACTGATGTACACACAGGGTCAGTAACACTGACTGTACACACAGGGTTTACTGACATTGGACACACAGGGTCACTAACACTGACTGTACACACAGGGTTTACTGACACTGGACATACAGGGTCACTAACACTGACTGTACACACAGGGTTTACTGACACGGGACACACAGGGTTTACTGACACTGACTGTACACACAGGGTTTACTGACACTGGACACACAGGGTCACTAACACTGACTGTACACACAGGGTTTACTGACACTGATGTACACTCCGGGTCACTAACACTGACTGTACACACAGGGTCACTAACACTGACTGTACACACAGGGTCACTAACACTGACTGTACACACAAGATTTACTGACAGTGGACACACACGGTCACTAACACTGACTGTACACACAGGGTCACTAACACTGATGTACACACAGGGTTTACTGACACTGGACACACAGGGTTTACTGACACTGGACACACAGGGTCACTAACACTGACTGTACACACAGGGTTTACTGACACTGGACACACAGGGTCACTAACACTGACTGTACACACAGGGTTTACTGACACTGGACACACAGTGTCACTAACACTGATGGTACACACAGGGTTTACTGACACTGGACACACACGGTCACTATCACTGACTGTACACACAGGGTTTACTGACACTGGACACACAGGGTCACTAACACTGACTGTACACACAGGGTTTACTGACACTGGACACACAGTGTCACTAACACTGATGGTACACACAGGGTTTACTGACACTGGACACACACGGTCACTATCACTGACTGTACACACAGGGTTTACTGACACTGGACACACACGGTCACTATCACTGACTGTACACACAGGGTTTACTGACACTGGACACACACGGTCACTAACACTGACTGTACACACAGGGTCACTAACACTGACTGTACACACAGCGTTTACTAACACTGACTGTGCACACAGGGTTTACTGACACTGATGTACACACAGGGTCAGTAACACTGACTGTACACACAGGGTTTACTGACACTGGACACACAGGGCCACTAACACTGACTGTGCACACAGGGTTTACTGACACTGATGTACACACAGGGTCAGTAACACTGACTGTACACACAGGGTTTACTGACACTGGACACACAGGGCCACTAACACTGACTGTGCACACAGGGTTTACTGACACTGATGTACACACAGGGTCAGTAACACTGACTGTACACACAGGGTTTACTGACACTGGACACACAGGGTCACTAACACTGACTGTACACACAGGGTTTATTGACACTGCAACATGAACACCGCAACAGGGATACCCTGGCCTTCAACATCAGCGGGGTTCTTAACACCGCACAGAGTCACTGAGATCCACTCGCCATTTCACCAGGTTGGCCATGTGCAGAATGACTTTGCAATCAGCATAAAAACCTAAGCTATGTCTTGTTTAGGTAATTGCATGATCTTTGGTGCGACAATTGGCCAGCAGGATTATTAACCTAATTCAGGATGTTTTGCATATTTCTAATGGCAGAGTTTGCAGACAGGTACTCCACAAACCAAAACACATCAAATTCGTCAGCACCTATTAGAATCCTAGAACCATAGATTCTATTTATTGGAAACTTAACTGTTTGCTGATTTCTTAGAAGTGAGACGATAGAACTCGCCGCTAATGAAATCCAGCTTAAGCGTATGTATAATTCTGTTTTTTTAAAGAATGGTGATGATCCCAAACAGCTCTGAGCAGTGGGTAACAGGTGAGACGTGTTTGGCACATGTTAAGTCGGAAACCGCAATGATGAGGTTTTGAATCGTAATGGAAGAGACTTGGCCACAGGAACCATACCGTGAAATGTTCTTAGTAGTGATAATATCAAAACAGCTTTCATCATACTGCTTCCCAATGTCAAACAACATTGAGAATCGTACAAATGATTGGAATTTCTGTGTGTGTGTAAGGGGGGGAAATAATCCTCCCCAATCTTGGGTGTTAAACTTGCATTGCTCGATGATATTTACCGAAATGCACATTTGTTATGAAGACTCCCCCACCCCCTCCCCCTCCCCCACTGAAACATCGAGCTGTCCTTATCTTTCAGATGTTTTTTTAGATTCGAGAACACGACTGGTTTTGAGTTGTGTGTGCTGGTTCTGCTCCCTGTTTTGTTCCTCCTATTTGATTCATCTTTGTTTAGTTGCAGCATGCCAACCTATAAACGGACAGAGAAATAGAACCCAATTATTATTGTCTGCACTTCTTCCTTATTTCATTCCCGATTTTTGTTTCTTCTGTTGTTTTATGTTTTTAATTACCTGTTTTGTTTTGTTTTCTTTACCTCTCCTCCTTTTCACTCTTGTCTTATTCCGGCAGGATCCCAGGCCAGCACCCGGGCATTGCTGTCCATGCCCTTTAGTCATTCTGATATGAGTAGTTCTCATGGACAATGGGTTCACCATAGGTGGCCGCCAGTCTGCCCAGCTGCTAAGCGATTATTAGGATTTCTGAAAAATGGACAGCATTCCTGCTTGGAATGACTGGCCCTTTCTGATCCTGGCTCCAGGCTGATGACGGAATGGCTAGCTGGAAATTGAGGGTGAGCTGCAGGCAAGTTTGACCTCCCCACCATGGCCCTGTGGTGCAGACTGTCTGGTCAATATGTCACTGAATCCAGTGTAAGCCACTACTCCAGGAGAGAAATGGGGAAAATGGTTCATTGATTAATGGAATGGGTAAAATTGAAGGCCAGAGAATATATTCAAAATGAACCGGGATCAATGGGAAATATATTTTTAATCCTTTCATGGGGTGTGGGCATTGCTAACAAGGCCAGCATTTGTTGTCCATCCCCCATTGCCCCTGAGAAGGTGGTGGTGAGCCGCCACCTTGAACCGCTGAAGTCCATGGGTTATATACTTTTTATGTTTTTGGCGGGGGTGGGGCATGTAGGGCAGGTGTTGAGTCCACCACCTTCCCGCCCACCCTCATATTATGGGGAGGGTTGGGCGGAGTCCTCTGCACTCCCCCATACTATTCTGTGTGGTGTAGGTACACCCACAGTGCTGTTAGGAAGAAAGTTTCAGGATTTTGAACTGGTGACAGTGAAAAAACAGTTAAGTCCAAGTTAGGATAGTGTATGGCTTGGAGGAGAATTTGGAGATAGTGGGTGTATCTGCTGCCCTTGTCCTTTTAGGTGGTAAAGGTTGTGGGTTTGGAAAGTGTTGTTGAAGAAGGCCTGGCAATTTGATGCAGTGCATTTTGTGGATGATGCACATTGATGCCACTATGTGTTGGTGATGGAGGGAGTGAATGTTTAATGTTTTGATGGGGTGCCAGATAAGGGAGCTGCTTTGTCCAGGATGGTGTTGAATTTCCTGAATGTTGGAGCTGCACTCATCCATACAAGTGGATATTATTCCATCATATTCCTGACTTGTGTCATGGGCTAGACAGACTTTGGGAGTCAGGAGCTGAGTTATTCACCACAGAATTCCCAGACTCTAACCTGCTTTTGTCGCCACAATACGTATATGGCCAGTCTAGTTCAGTTCCTGGTCAATGGCAAGCCCCCAAGAATTTGATGGTGGGGGGGTTTCAGTGATGATAATAAGACCATTGAGTCAGCTCCGCCTTTCAATCATGGCTGATATGTTTCTCATCCCCCATTCTCCTGCCTTCTCCCCATAACCCCTGATCCCCTTATTAATCAAAAACCTAGCTATCTCTGCCTTAAAGACACTCAGTGACTTGGCTTCCACAGCCTTCTGCGGCAAAGAGTTCCACATTAATGCCATTGATTGTCAAGGGGAGATTCTTGCTTGTTGGACTTGTCATATGAGGTGCAGTTGAGGACTCTGGGTTTGTACTCTATGGAATTTAGAAGGATGAGGGGTAGATCTCATTGAAACTTACAGGATACTGCGAGACCTGGATAGAGTGGACGTGGAGAGGATGTCTCCACCAGTAGGAGAAACTAGAACCCCAGGCACAGCCTCAGACTGAAGGGAAGATCCTTTAAATCTAAGATTTTTTTTTGGAAATGTTTTTTATTGAGTTTTCATATTTTATATCCAACAAATTACAAATTATTAGAAAAAAAAACACGCAAAAATTAACATGTATATTTACAGGTAAGCATCTTCATAATAACAACTGTGGCCGCCCCCTTTAACCGGCATACATATTTTACATTCCCCAATATGGCCGAGGCACATGTTTATAGGCATTTATTTACAATTTGGTTTTGGGCCTTAGCTTGCCATCAGACTGTCGCTTGCGGCTTTGTCCTTCCTTTTTTTTTGGAACAATTTTTATTCAAGTTTTCAACAATAAATTTTATCGCAACAGAGAAAAACAGTAACCCCTCCCCTCCAATACAAAAACAATAAATTAACAAGAAAAAGAAATAAGCATAAAACCATGAGAACCAACCCCCATAACGAACCCGTAGCCAGCCCCCCCCCGGCTACCTTCCCCCGATTCCCGTCCATTTTCCCCTGATTCTTGGCCACCCGACTATTCTTCCTCTTGTTCGTTGGCCACAAACAGGTCCCGGAACAATTGCATGAATGGCTCCCACATTCTGTGGAAGCCGTTGTCTGACCCTCGGATGGCGAATTTGATTTTCTCCATTTGGAGAGATTCCGAGAGGTCGGACAGCCAGTCTGCAGCTCTGGGCGGTGCTGCTGACCGCCAGCCAAACGGGATTCTACGGCGAGCGATCAGGGAGGCAAAGGCAAGGGCGTCAGCCCTCCTCCCCAGGAATAGATCTGGCTGGTCTGAAACCCCGAAGACCGCCACTATTGGGCATGGCTCCACCCTCACACCCACCACTTTGGACATAGCCTCGAAGAAGGCTGTCTAGTACTCCACACGTCTGGGGCAAGACCAGAACATGTGAGCGTGGTTGGCCGGGCCTCTTTGGCACCCTTCACATCTGTCCACCACCTCCGGGAAGAACCTACTCATACGGTTTCTCGTTAAGTGGGCTCTATGTACCACTTTTAGTTGCGTCAGGCTGAGCCTTGCGCACGTGGAGGTGGAGTTGACCCTATGCAGTGCTTCGCTCCAGAGTCCCCACCCTATCTCCATCCCCAGGTCATCCTGCCATTTCCTTCTTGTTGCGTCCAGTACGGTGTCGGCCCTTTCTACCAGTCGGTCATACATGTCGCTACAGTTCCCTTTATCTAGGATACTTGCGTCCAGTAGGTCTTCCAGTAGTGTCTGTCGTGGCAGTTGTGGGTACGTCCTTGTCTCCTTTCGTAAGAAGTTTTTGAGCTGCAGGTACCGTAGCTCGTTCCCCCTGGCTAGCCGAAATTTCTCTGTCAGTTCGTCCAGTGTTGCAATCCTGTCATCCGTGCATAGATCCCTGACTGTCAGTGTCCCTCCGTTCTGCCTCCACCTTTTGAAGGTGGCGTCAGTCAGTGCTGGTGTGAACCTATGGTTGTTGCAGATGGGAGCCTTGTCCGACATTTTGGTCAGGCCAAATTGCTGCCGCAGTTGGTTCCAGGATTGGAGGGTGGCTGTCACCACTGGGCTGCTGAAGTGTTTTTTGGGTGGGGATGGGAGTGCTGCCGTGGCGAGGGCCCGGAGGGAGGTTCCCATGTAGGAGGCCTCCTCCGCACGCACCCACTCGGCCTCTGGCTCCTGGATCCATCCCCTTACTCGCTCGGCTGTTGCCACCCAGTGGTAGAATTGTAGGTTTGGGAGGGCTAGCCCCCCCCTGGATTTTGTTTTTTGTAGGACCTTCTTTGGGATCCTAGCATTTTTACCCCCCCCCCCCCACCACACGAACGCCATGATAAGTTTGTCCAGCGCTTTGAAAATTTTAAAATCTAAGATAAGGAAGAATTTCTTCAGCCAGAGGGTGGTGAATCTGTGGAACTCTTTTTTGCAGAAGGCTGTGGAGGCCAAATAACTGAGTGTCTTTAAGACAGAGATAGATAGGTTCTTGATTAATAAGGGGATCAGAGGTTATTGGGAGATGGCAGGAGAATGGGAATGAGAAATATATCACCCATGATTGAATGGCGGAGCAGACTCGATGGGCCAAATGGCCTAATTCTGCTCCTATGTCTTCTGGTCATGGTCATTGCCTGGCATTTGTGTAATGTGAATGTTACTTGTTTACTTGTCAACCCAAACCTGAATGTTGCCCAGGTCTTGCTGAACGCAAGTATGGACTGCTTCACTATCATATCTTCTGCTTTGTAAAATCTGTTCTAATATTATTTGCCCAGGAATGAAAACATTGCATGAGTTGAAACAATGAGTAAAGCTAAACATGAGTATTTACCTTACTGGACCCAAGAAAATAATCGAAATGCAGAAGTCTTTTGAGTGCGAAACCCACGCAAACACGGGGAGAATGTGCAAACTCCACACGGACAATGACCCAGAGCCAGGATTGAACCTGGGACCTCGGCGCCGTGAGACTGCAGTGATGATAATAAGACCATTGAGCCAGCTCCGCCTTTCAATTATTGCCACTGCGCCACCATGTTGCCCAGGTCCTTCACTTATGATTCTTATTTTGAATTCTGATAGTTATCAACTCCATCCCAAGACAAGCACCTATTATTTTGAATATCCTGGCTATGTGTTTGTATGGGTAAGCCTATATGCACATCATTCACTTCTCAGTTTCTGTTGAGTTAGCCCCGTGGTCTAGCAACTGTTAGACATAGACATAGAATATACAGTGCAGAAGGAGGCCATTCGGCCCATCAAGTCTGCACCGCCCCACTTAAGCCCTCACTTCCACCCTATCCCCGTAACC